>NW_015090909.1:2665883-2732158 GCF_001431845.1 Calidris pugnax
TGTTAAAGCCTGCTCCTGTTTCTTCTGTTTCTTTTTTTTTATTTTTTCTCTCTCTTTTTTTTTTTTTTTTTTTTTTTTAATCTGGTTCTTATCACCCCAGCCAAGGTTAGGACTCCACTCTGCATAATTATATCCCTATTTCTCAGATGGAGGTGACTGAAAGGGAAATGAAATTACTTTCCCAAGTTAACACAGGATGCATATGGATTGCAGTGTGAATTGAACACAGGCTGGATGAAAGCATCTCCCCAGGAAGGTGGCAGTGAAAATAACCACCAAATTCTCTCCTGTGTTTCGTTTTTCATTCAGTTACATATAAATAAAATCAGGTATAATCTCAGGGTTTTCCACAGAACTGTAAGAAAATGTTGTTCAAGTCTCAAATGTCCCAGATGGTTTCATTCAAAATAAAAATTAAAACAGTTGTTAGCCCAGAATTTTCAACTTAGAAAGCTCATCTAAAAAGGAAAGTGAGAAGTGAAAACATGGGAACTCAAGTTCAATTTCTTTCTAGATTTAGCCCAGAAGACTCATTCAGCTTAAGAATAGCTTAGTGACAGCTCCAAATTTATGTCTTAATAGAATACATGCAGATATGAAAAGGACAAAGAAAGGTATTCTTTTTCTTACTGACATGTTGTTTTTATTTTCTAATGGGAAAAGGAATAAAGATATATGCACTATATCTCCAGACGATTTTGTTATGCTTGCACTTACTAGATGCATATCATGATAATGTAATGGTTAAAGCAGTTTCTAAAATTATCTTAGAAGCTGTCATCTTTAAACAGGATTCTTTTGATTGGCAGTCAGGTTCTGGAATAAATTCTAAGTTTAGATTTATTGGGGGGGAGATGGGGAGGTAGGGGGAGGAGTGTGTTCATTCAGTTGTTTCCCAGGGTTGTTTGGAACATGTCTAAGCCATGGTACTTGCTTTTAGTTTAACATGTTGAATGGCACTTTAAGTACAAACTAATTTGAAAATATATTTATTACTGCTGAATATGTTTTTTAGGTGTTTCTCTGTAGAATAAAACCACATAATGAATTCTCCTTATTTACTAGGGAGTCGTCATTCACATCAAAGAAACCAGACTTGAAATCTGCACTTGATACCATAGGTTCTAGAGGGGAGATGAACTGTGTCATCAGGCTCTGAATAACTTTAAGCTTAACAGCTGTGAAATTGAATGAAAACACATTTATTTGCATATGAAAAAATAGAAATATTTGGATACAAATGAGATATTTCTGTTACCAAAAGAAATTTCTACAAAAAGCATAAAAAAAACCCAAACAAAAAACCCTGACACTATCCAGAGACATTTATGAAGGCGAATGAAAACACATTTATTTACATATTAAAAAATAGAAATCTTTGGATATGAATGAGATATTTCTGTTCCCAAAAGAAATTTCTACAAAAAGCATAAAAAAAACCCAAACAAAAAACCCTGACACTATCCAGAGACATTTATGAAGGCATTGAAAGTGTTATCATACTCATTGGGCTGGATTGTCTCACTTACCAGTTACTTGATTTACCTGGTAAGGATAATTGCTGGATTTCATGTAGGAAAACCATTGAGTTCATTTCACTGGCTTTCAAAACAACATTATGTAAATACAAAGTAATGAGTTCACACCAGGAGAGAGAATTCAATGAGGTTTTTTTCCTTGATCATATGCATTGTCTAAATTTGAACTCCAGATGTGTCGTTGGCTTGACCTGTTTTTGATAAACAAGTATTGGGACTTGATGAGCAAGTATGAAGAGTGTAAATATCACAGGAGAAACAACATAAGAATATCAAAATGATTCTAATGGGCAGTGAAGTCTTTGCAGCATAAATTTAATGTGTTACACAAAGAGTCTCTGTAGGTAGAATGATAATGCTCTTTGATGGCCTAAGTTTCTCCTCCTCAGGGATACCCAGTAAAGGAATCTTTGAAATGTTTTGTATCAACCTTTTTTCATATCCCTTGTCAGTTTTAGATGGTTCTTTTCTGTTTAGTTAAATGAATTTCACTTTTGATATATACTCTAAAGTGTAGTTCTACTCCATAAAAATGACACTATTGGGTCCTATATTTACTTTACTTCAGCAACTAAATGTCAAGTATATTTACTGTTGAAAGCGTTACTTGATAAATCCCATATCTGAAAACTCAGGCTAAATTGTAAAAACTGCATGGATTTGGGCTTTTTTTTGGTCCATTTTCACTGATAGAGGAAAAGTTCTGCAAAAGAAATTATGCTGCTGGGCTTGCAGAAGTATAGCTGACCAGAACTCATTGAACAGCTGTTTTCATGATGCCCAAGAAGGAAAATAAATCCATTTTCTTTCCCTTATCTGGGACAACTATATATGGGGGTTTGTATTTAAGCTGAAATATGGCTGATTGTCTGCAAGGATCGAATCTGTTCTATAGTTTGTCATAGTCTGTGGTGGAAACCTTGTGGATGTGTATTCCTTCAGCTGCAGAACTGTGTCCAGCCTTTGGATGTTACTTACTACTGAGGCCAATTCACTGTAGAGAGAAATCAACTATATCTCAAACTATGTGCTCTGAGGTAACATACTGAGGTATATATCTTCTAACTAGTCTTCCCTCCTGGAAGAAACTCTGGACCATCTATATCATCACTATGTTGCGGATCCTGAAACCCAGGGCACACAGATTTTACAAAACATTTTATAAAGCAGTCACATTTTAATTGTTGTCAAAGCACAAAAGATGCACAGAAAAGAAAGTGAAGAATGATCAACGGGTACAAACCACCCCTTTACTATGTCATTTGGAGAAGCCTTTGGGTTTTGGCCATCCCATCTGTGGGACTATTCCCTTCTCTCCTTCTTTAGCTCCCGAGTCTTGTCTTCAGGCTTTCATCTCTTCTAAAAACACCAGCCTGTCAAAAAAGGGAAGGCCCAGTTATAGATGTTAGGTGGCCTTATTGCTTGGCTTCAAACCCACTGTGTATGATTTGCTGCTTGCATTGCCAGCCTGCAGTCCAAATTGGGAACATTTGTTCCCAATGGTCCTGGACTGAAACGAACACGCTGTCTCTGTGGTGATTCTATTTGGATAGATGGAGGCTGGGATTAGTGATTCTGGATCATTGCCATCTCTTTATCAGCCCAGAATATCCCAGTCTAATAGGGAGATCAAAAGGCAGAAGTGACAGTAAAAATTAAAACAAATATTCAGAAAGCAAAATGTGGATGTATTTTTAGCCCACTTTAAAGGAAGCTTTTAAAGGGAGGTTAAAGCAGCTCAGACTTCTTTTCAGGCTGAATTCTGTGAATTTTGCATATCATCATACCACACATGCTGAAGCTGTGTGGCCACAAATTTGCTGCTCTTGGTGCTTGTGCTGCCTTGGTTAAAGAATGAAACTAGTCACAATTATTAATTACTCACCTTTGTAGAAATTATATATTCAAAGAAATATTGCTAAGCATGCTACATCTACTAATAATTAAAAAAATATAGAGCATTTTCCTTAACAGTTATTGTAATGTGTTATAGTAAAAGCAGATGTTTTTTAATGAACATACTGTGTTGTAATGTGTTTGAAAAACAAAGCTGTGCAACATCTATTTGTACTTGCATGTTTTTTTCAAAGGCTATGTACATTGGGAATTTATAGCATACTTCCTACTAACATGTAATTTTTGTTTGGGTGAGATTTACAGTTCGGGCTTTCCCAAATTTTAACTTTATTTCTCAGTAACAAAGCGGGATTTTTTAAAAATCTGCAGTAAAAGCATTCTTGATCTTTTCTCTTCCTATGTTTTTTTAAAGTGTGTGTCAATATACAGCAACTGCTGCCACGCCAGTGTCACTCTGAATAGTACATAACTGCAAATAAAATTAAAAGCAACCAGTCATCATGAAATTAAGTTTAGATTGTAACCCATTCCAAAGAGTGTGACATTTGAATGCCTTGGTCTTCATCAGATAGATTCATTTGGTGATTTCTAAGACTAAATATTCCTTTAAATTTATTCACTTTATCTGATAGAGACATCTATCTGTAAAAGGACTGGAGAAAACAAAATGGTTCTGACCTAAAACTTAGATTAAAAAAATCAGGTTGCCAGAGGAAAAGGTCACTGTTTTGAGTAAGCATTCCTGAAATGTAACATGAAAAGAACATTTGTGTTTTTATTACCTGGGAGTAGCAAATTTAAAAACAAAACCAAAAAACAGCAACAAAAACGAACAACAGAGCCAAACTCGAGTGTTCCAGCACATCTGAAACCTGGAAAGGTTTATCTGAAAGTATATCTGAGAGCAGGAAAACAAAGCTGTGTGATGAAGTTTTAAATTAGCATCTTAATCTAGAATGATTCATGCTACTTCTCTGACAAAAACTGTGTTCTGAGGCCTTTGACTGGCCCCTGTAAACCCCTCCTGAGGGGGCTCTGCTCTCCCATTAGGATCATTAGGTGCAGCTGGGACCCTTCTCACCCGGCCTGCCCAGGCTCTGGGGGCACTTCAGGTTGTCCTCCTCAGGAACCTGGTGGGCAGCCTGAACCCCTCCCCACCTCTGCTCTATCCTATTGCTGGTTTGGTGCCTCTATGTTTGCTAGAATATGCCCAGCAACACCTCCTCCTGAGCGAGCCTGGATTGCGAAACATGGGAGGACACACCTGGCTGGGAGGGGAGGCCAGGTGGCACTAATAAGCCTTAATAATCCCTGATGAGCCTCACAGGGTCCTCCCCTGTGGAGCTAGGAGCCTGTTTCAGTTCAGCTGTGAGAGGCCTCACAGCCTTTGTCCTTGCTACACTGAGCTGAGCTGGATCTTGCTGCTCCCTGAGAAAATGAGTTATAGTGCATGGCTAATAAACACCCAGAAATGGTAAGTGCTGGTTTTATTTTATGTGATAAACTTTGTGATTTCAGTGCTCCTCGAGTTAGGCTGACTGCACTTGGAACTCATCCTGGTGTCTCTAAAGTCCAGAAGTTGGTGGATGTTTTTCTGGAGACTCCTGGAAGGTAGGCTGGAAGACAGTTAAGTTTAGGGGAAGCTGAACCTTAGAGAGCAAAGTCAGGCTGTTTAGGTGAAAATCCATTTTGACCAAATATCAAGAACTATGGGAATGTATCTGAGCTTTTTAATTTGCATTAGTTATTTAAGTAAAAAATGACAAATATGCATTGGTCTCTCTGAGATCCTTTGTATAATTGGTTATTCAATATTTTCTATATTTACCCTTGCTTTGGGTGGGGGAAGGAGTGGAAAGCTTGTTCAGCAATTTGTGAAGATCAATATATTTTTTTAATCCTCTATCCCCTTACCAAATAAGCTGTGAGAAGAGTTTGTTGTCTGGCCAGGTAATGTAACAAGCTATTGAGACAGAGCATTAGCTATAGAATAGTTACAGACTGGTAACATTGCCAGGGGCACATATAATTTATATCTTCATGTTCAGAAACAAAACTTGTGTTTTATAGTAAGGAATTTCACTTCCATTCACCAAAAAACTAGCAAGCAATTCTCTCCTAGTATCTACATGGTTCTTTTATTCCTCCTTTTTTGCTTGGGGTTTTCTCTTTCCTATATGAAATTCTTTGCATACTTGTCAAAATTGTATTTAAAATGTTGTATGCTAAATTTGATTGCCAATATACTCAGACAATAATCGCCAGCAAAGCTGACATGTAATATTCTTGTAAACTTACTGCTTTGTGAAGGAGGCTGTTTGACCTGGCCTGAGAATTGGCACAGCGTTACCAGTGGATAAAGTGATTGTTTAATATTTTAAAGATGGGCATGACCCATGGAATTAGCTGGAGGTCTTAGGTTATTTCCCCCAAACACACAGGCCTGCTGCAGGGTAGCAGCTTGGCATATGATCATCTTTGGGTAGATTTTAGCTTCCCAGTGAAAAGTTCACATATAAATAGTTCTGGATCATTGTGTATATCTCTTTAAGAATATCTAGAGTGATGTAACACTAGATGCTGTAAAGGAAGACACCTACAGTATTTGGCAGTATATTCTCTGTGCTCCTTGAAAGGAATCCAAAAATCAGCAGGCTTTTTTTGTGCAGCATGTGGAAAACGATAGGGGCCTTGAAGGGAAGAAGGGGGAAGAAATGCTACTCGGTAATAGAGGAAATACCTAGAGAGAGCCAGAGGGACACTAAATACTTTGTCTCTGTCTTGGAAATGATTTGATTGTTACATACTGTTTATGCAAGCTACAGAAAACAAAGCTTTTTTGCATTGGAAATCAATACTGTTTGCCACAGAACTAGAGGGATCACCAAGGTCATTGAATAGATGGGAGAGGGCTTTTCAGAACAGACCATTAACTTGAAGAGTGAGAATTCAACCGCTTGTCTTCAGCACAACTGCTACCCCATTTTTTTCCACCAGTTTTCCATCAGTTTTGACCGATTGATGTCAGTTGAGCTGAGGAAGATGCTGAAAGCATTCAGAAGGAGGCAGCAAAGACCTCACAGCAAAAGATTAATGTTGGACATGGAATCACGTGCACAAAGATGCTGAGCTCTTTCAGCGTGGACATCTATTCTGAAAAGCCAGCATCTCCCATAATTTATGGCCCTGGTCTTGACTTTTCTAGGTACTATTTTCTCTTCTAGTTTCTGCTGTTAGTTATGAATTAAGAATTATTATACTGCTAAAGGCATGTAATAAAAAATGTTCAAAAATGCTCTGGAATGTGTCCAGTCAACATTTTTGCAGAATCTTTTGCAAGATCCTTTGAGATCTTGCAGCTTTCTTCTCAGTCTTCATTAATGCTTTTGCACTTAATTAAAGCAAGAAGAGGTGTGAAAATGGAAATGTAGAGTAGGCTTTGGATTACTGTGATTGCTACCTGCCTGCCTTTATCTGTGGTTTTATTTCTCCCTGATTCAGTGTTGCTCACAGTAAAAAAAAGTGTTTTTTCTCCTATATGAGTTGTAAATTTCCTTCTTCAAAAAAAAAAAAGTTCTTAAAGATCTTATATGAATAGCGTCTTTTCCTTTAACACTTCAGCATCATTAACTGCTTCCTTATTTGCGAAGTTTTGACTATATTCTGAGTTTGAACTTGACTCTGTAACATTCAAGTATTCTGGTATATACAGAGATTTCCCACAGAAGTAAATCTCCCCCTGCATTCAGTGCTTGTAAATCTTAGTGATTTTTCCTTTAAAACTGAGCTTCCCACATAGATTGTGAATAAGGCTACAGGAAACTATTCCCTACTTGCTATGTAGTTGTTGCTATACATATCTTGTTGGCTGGAGCTGTTCGTAAAGCACAACCATGTTAAATGATGTTAAATGATCACCATGTGCATAGTAAGAATTTGAGTTTTGGATTCTGTGGTTCCTTTTGGATGGTCCATCCGCACAAACCCTTTTCACAATCTGCTGTATGTAAGCAATCTCTTTTGTCTATGAATTATTTGGAATATTTTAAAGTATCCCTGGTAAACTTGTTTTCCCTCATAGTCAATACATATAAGCATTAAGGCTTTCTCTATGATTTATGACTGAGGGGATACGTGGACACATGGCTTTGTTCCAAAATGAATGTATGTTTGTTTAAATCTAAACGGGATCAGATTTAGAAGCAAGAGATTGGAAGAATAAGGTTGTTCTATAATTGAAGGATGTGAAAGTAATAAAATGTTCATTATCTTTTTTCTTTCGTTCTCTACACCTAATTTACTGTCAAGGTTGCTGAAATGCAGATATTATAGTATATATCCTATGTAAGAGACCATCTGGCTTTTATAAACTTTTCCAGAAATAATTTTAGCTAAATGTTGGTGTAACCTTTATGTGAAGGTTCCTTTGAAAACAGGAAGTGGCAGCAAACCTCTTTCTCTCTCTAACTCTGGTTCTTAAAACTAAATCAGCAGTAAGAAGAGAGCTAACTTTTTTTTTTCAAGTCATTTAACTGTGATTTATAGCTAAATTGTAGCTTTTCCAGAGCAACTTTATTTTCATTCATTACTTGGATTGCAGAAACGTAAAATTTTTGCCAATCAAGGCAATCTCCTCTGAGTGCATATTTCCAGGCGTGTTTCTGTAGAGACAAGGCAGGCAAGACAGCTTTCTCCCTATTTTCTCCTCTACACTTCTTAAAAGTAGGGGTTTTTTTATGTGATTCATTAATTCATTGACCTTGGTCATTAGGGTGTCCAGTGCTGCTTCCTAAATGTGGTTCAATTACATGGAATTGTCCTGTTCAGTCCCTCTCCTCTACGCTTCTTAAAAGTAGGGGTTTTTTTTACGTGATTCATTAATTCATTACTGAAAGTAGTAGGAGTAGTTAAATTTTAACCTTGGTCATTGGGATATCCAGTGCTGCTTCCTAAATGTGCTTCAATTACATGGAATTGTCCTGTTCAGTCCTCGTAGTTTGTTCACTCTCAGGTGGCACAAGGAAGTGCAAATGCTTTGTGTTTCTTTCTTTGTTGTCCATCAAGAATAATAGCATTTACCTCATTATAGGAGAGAAACATGAGACACTTGAAGTAGTCATAAACGTGTTACGAGATATTTCCACACTGAACACAGAAAGACTGTGCCTCTCGTTGCAATGTTGCGTTTTGTACTCTTATAGAATTGCTCATTCAGTGTTAAGAAGGCAAATTTTGCTGTAATTTTGTAGGTTGTCATGTGAAAATAATTCCCATCAGTGTAAAATTTTAATTCCTTCGTATTGCAGCTTCTTCCCAAGAAATTTTTATTATATGTGAATTTTGTAGCTTAACACCATACTATAACAGTGAGTTGAATAATTCAGAAACAGATCTGGAATGTTCCAGTATTGGCTGAAAAAGTGTGTGGACTGCCAGCTAAATTTTAAAACCTTTTCTATTCAGATAAGTAAAAAGAGCAAAAAAGAAAAAAAGTGGGGTTTAATTATTAAATAAATTATTTTGGCCAACTAATATAAGTTTTGCTTCATATGAATAGTTGAATGACTGGATTGTTTGATCTCAGATTATTCAGAAAATTGATGTAAAAAGCTAATTGTGATTCAGGAAAAGGAAAGTTGTGTTTGAATGGGTTTTATTGTGCACATTGGTTTATGTTTTCATTCTGGAACAGTCTAACAGTGCATTTAGTTCATCTACTCATCCCTTCTGTAATATGTGTTCCTCACTTGCTGTTGTGTTGGTTTTTTTTTTGCTTTACTGTTTAACTGCCATAAATTTCTGATTGTCAGCTCCCTTTGTGCAAATTTTCTAAGTATGATTCAGAGGCTCAATTTGTACTTATGTTTGGACAAATTTTCCTTTCTGCCATAGGTTTTATGCATGAATTTCAGCAAATTGTTCTTTCATAGTTTACTTCTTACAACTTCTTTTCATGCTATTAAGAGGATTCTCTGTGTTCTCTTATGTATGTTAAAATCAGTTATTCCATGATCAGTTCTGTGGCATTTCTTACAGTTTCTTTGTTTAACTAGTTCTTCTACAACATTCGAGGCCATGTCAGAACAACCTTTCCTTTTGTGTACATTTAACATAATTGAGCATCACATAATTTAAAATGCAAATAATTTTATTTTAGACACAATGCCTAGATATTGCACATTTCCAGTTTATGTCGTCACAGTCACCACCACAATATTGACATAACCTGTCTGCCTTCACTACTCAATGGGCAATGGCTTTCTTCTGTTCATGTCATCAGTAACACCCTGCCTTCTACATTTTCATTCTTATAGCTTTGAGATTTGTAGTTTATGGTTTAGAATAGGTTTTTTTCCCATTAGCAAGCCGTAACAGTAGATGCATATTTAAGAACTGCAATTGTTTTGTGGTTTGGTTTCTTTTTTCCTCGGACTCTTAATTATTTGCATTGCTGAACTACATAATGAAAATCAAAACGTTAATGTCTTTTCTGTATGTGAACACTGCTTTTCATTAAGCCTTATGGAAATTTAATGCTCTTGTGGACTTTCACATCTAAATCTTAATGTTGACATTTTTCACTTTTGTTTTGCATACTGTATTTCAAGTATCCAGAAAATATAAAAGGCTAGAGATGGATTTAAAAAGAAAACAGAAAAGGCTGGTGGATCTAGAAATGTTCATGTGCCACCAGGAACTCCTTTACAGTCAGCAGTATTTATTCCTATTTAGAAAGGTGACATCACTAATTTAGTTGGAGACATGTTCTGGCAATGAGAAAACCAAGCTGTTTAGAAATGTAACGGAATAATAATTTGAAAAGATGGAAAAATACCTACATGTGCATCTCTTGTCAATAGTTGGGGTTTTTTTTTTAAGTTTGGAGACATGTTTTCCCAATGAGAAAACCAAGCTGTTTAGAAATGTAACGGAATAATAATTTGAAAAGATGGAAAAATACCTACATGTGCATCTCTTGTCAATAGTTGGGGTTTTTTTTTTTACTACAATGTTTTAGCAGTAGTTCACAACATACGTTCATAACTTTTGTAAAACTCCCTGAAATCTACAATTGCAAATAGTTTGTCTCCAAGGCGCTCTATCATTTCATCATTATTGCCTGTTATTTTCTCTATTCAAGGTGAAAACCTCTGCTGGGTGTTCAGAACATTCTTTAGCAACGTCTAATACAATTTGCTACCATTTCTTCACAAGTTCACAACATACGTTCATAACTTTTGTAAAACCCTCTGAAATCTACAATTGCAAATAGTTTGTCTCCAAGGCGCTCTATCATTTCATCATTATTGCCTGTTATTTTCTCTATTCAAAGTGTAAACCTCTGCTGGGTGTTCAGAATATTCTTTAGCAAAGTCTAATACAATTTGCTACCATTTCTTCACATTAATAAAAACACCCAACCAAACAAAAAAGCTATTAATTTGGTTCCACAGATCTTGCCATACTTCCTTGCACGGTATTAAACTGTGCAAGCTCGTGTAAAACAAGCCTGTGTTGATTGCTAAATTTTACAGAGCTCAAGGTGAGGAAAAACTGAAAGAAAAATCTGAACCAGAACTTATTTGGAAAAAGTAATGCTGGAGTAGTACCAATATACCCATTCCTTTGTGTTCTGCTCTCTGAGGTACCTAATTTTAAATAATGAGATCATAGAATCATAGACTCATAGAATTGCCCAGGCTGGAAGGGACCTCCAAGGGCCATCTAGTCCGACCTCCCCGCAGTCAGCAGGGACACCCCCAACTAGACCAGGTTGCCCAGGGCCTCGTCAAGCCTCTCCTTGAATATCTCCAGGGATGGGGCCTCAACCACCTCCCTGGGCAACCTGTTCCAGTGCTCCACCACCCTCACAGTGAAGAACCCCCTTCTAATCTCCAATCTAAATCTGTTCCCCTCCAGCTTGAAGCCATTTCCCCTCGTCCTGTCACTACAGGCCTTTCTAAACAGGTTCTCCCCAGCCTTCCTGTAGGCTCCCTTCAGGTACTGGAAGGCTGCTATTAGGTCTCCCCGGAGCCTCAGCTATTAGGTCTCTGGCCTCAGCTTTCCAGTGTTATGTTATTGATTCATCCAACAGCCTTTTCGTGCTTATGCTTCTAGAGAGGTAGTGGTAGACCTGCAGCACTGCCTTGCTACTCCCACTTACTGGTTCTCTGCATAAATATTAAATTAATTTCTTAATCACTTTCTCAAATACCAGTCTTAGAATCATGGAATGGTTTGGGTAGGAAGGGACCTTCAAAGATCATCTGGTCCATCCCTCCTGCCACGGGCAGGCACATCTCTCACTAGCTCATGTTTCTCAAAGCCCCGTCTTTCAGTTCTGTTAATTCTTTTAGGCTTCATTCTCTGTTGCAATCTTTTCTGTCTCACTGAGAAGATACTAGATAAAATTTGAAAAGGAAAGAAAAGAACTGTATTCTTTTTGCTCTGTAATATTATTCTGAATCACCATATTTACCGATAATAGCAACCTCTCCAAAAAGGTAAATGAGACTCCCTTGTGTGGAGCCTATGATTATTCATAAGCAAATGTCAGCAGTTCTTATGAACTCTATTAGTTGATCCAGCTTCTGAACCACTTCCCAGCCTTTAGAGGCTTTTATCAAGCCACTGTCATGTTCAGCTGAAAATTAGGAAGTCTTTATGCAGGGCTGAGAAGAAGAAAAAGTTTCAAGATTAATGTAATTGCACTGAGTTCTGTGCAGTTAAAGCCAAATTCATGGTGTATCTTTGGATGTTAACAGATCAGTTCCTAAAAAGAGATTCATAACATAGTTCTCAATGTTATGATATCTTCTTGCTTGCTGTATTATTTTGGGCCAGTGTGGGACATACCCTTTGAACACACCTGCAGTGTGAACAGGCAGATAAATAAAATGGTGTGGGACACAGAAAAAGTAATTAAAATCTTTAAATGCAAGTTAGTAAGCATGGCTTCAGATTTTTTTAGCTGGTGTGGAGAAAAAGATGTAAAATCTGAGGGTTTGTAGACTGTTGGTCTTCACAGGTATTTTTGATTTCTTGCCTATGGGTATTCAGACCTTGTTGCTTCTTGTGCTTGCTATAGATGGGTACTAGTGTTTGAAGACAGCAATGAACTTCTAGTGGAGCTGGTGCATACATAGTGATGGAAGGTGGGGGATTGGTCACACATTGCTACAGCAGTAAAGCCCTCTAAGAACTGTGCTGTTTTGCTGGAGTATTATGGTAAGAAGGATGTACATGAGCATTTGTAGAACCACCTCAGAAACTTTAAAGGCAAGAGCATTGAAATGCTATCAAAACTGTACAGTCACCTTTTACAAACTCGTTTTTCAGTCCTTAACAACTGGAATAGATTAATAACCAGACACTTCCCCTCAGTTCAATAGGTGCTTGTCTTTGTGCAAAATACCTTTTTCTGCCCTTTTGTTGAAGAGCGTATTTCTGCATCTTCCACACAAGCAAATGCTGAGAAATGCATTCTTTCCCCTGGAAAACAACCTTTCAAATGGTCAAGATCATTACTAGGTAAATGCTAACACTTACTGTCCAGTTTTTGCTCAATATTTTTCTTCCAGGCACAGACATTACTTTGTGAAGAATATGTTGTTTTATTTTGGTTTTCATAAAGGAAAACTGTGTTTTTTCACTTATGCTGGTTGATAGGGTGTTCTCAGAATAAAATTCTGTAATTCTATAATCTTTCATGTGCAACTTGATTTTCTAGGCTGCATAACTTTTTAACCATTTGTGTTTATACACCAGCCTATTATGTAGAAACTTTCATAAAAGTTGTTTACCCTACTGTCTGGAGTTAATGCTTCCTTCTTATGGAATATGTGAAATAAAACAAATGAGGGGCACTAGCATCATTTGTATGATTATCTTGTAATGCAAACTAAAGCTATAAGCTGTACTGTTCAAGTGCATATTTTTTTATGACCAAATGACTATAATTGGGGTTGGTTTTTTTTTTATTATCTTCATTAATGTAATAAGATTCTGTAAAATTTTGCTCCTCATTGGTTGATATAAAAAAAACCAGTATCTGCTGTGTCACAGAAACCATGTGTTGTTTCGTAAATTACCTGGATAAACACATGAACAAAACGAGGATCAAATCACTAATTTTCTAACTAATTTTAGAGCTGCTAGACCATTTAGAATTTCTTTTTGTTCCTTTTAATTTTTGTTAGACTTCTACTTTCAGATTTCAGTTATAACTGTCAGGATCAAACAAAGTGAGAGCCTTATTGTAAGATTTTTCTTTTCCTCTTTCAATCAGAAAGACCAAGGAATCTCTTAGATCCTATTCTTGTTAAGGTGCAAGGCCTTTTGTGTAGAAAATTTGAAGTAAGGATCCAAAGTGTTGTATGCTGTTTGCATGACTAGAACACATAGACTAAATTCACCAAGGAATCAAAAAGTCATAAGGAACTTGAAATTGTCTGGTCTACCTTGTGTTTCTTCCTGTGTGGCTTGAGGCCAGCAGACCAGTCCCATAATGCTTAACAGTAAAACTTGCCAGACTCTTCACACCAGATCATTCTTGTGATATGTTATGTCTGCAGATCAGAAATGTAGTAATATATCAAAAGAAATTAAGAGTATGTCAAGATTTTTCAAGGTAATTCATACTACTTCTTTAGCAGTGAAACTCTTCTGACAATAAACAAGCGAAGCAAGCAGCATAGACCCAGACAGTACACGAGGACATACTCAGATTTGCTAGAATTCATAAAAATAATATAAATGGACTGACTACTACTGATATGGGCTTAATTGTGGTACATCCTTATACATGCGTTTATATACTTGAACGTTTTTGTTAATCTTGCTTGCACTACCTAAAATTCTCTCTAAAGTCAAAATGTCTTTTGAGGTGAAAATCAGGAATCTCTTGGGAATATATAGCTATGGAAGTAGTGTTGAGGGTAGAAAATGAAAGGCTATATTTGAAAATGGGATGGAATAGGAGTAGGTAGGAAGCTACTGACTTGCATTGGATTAGGCCAAGTGTTAGCAGCACCTTAGGGCCCCTGGTTTTAGCAGTCATGAACAAGGTATGGCCTTCAGCATGTTCTTACCCACTGATGGTGCAGTGACATACTGATTTGGTTCAGGGAGGAAGTAATTTTCTGCAGCATTTTCTCATTCATCTCTATCTGAATGATGAGTTGACGAAATCCAAGGACTAGTGATAGGAGATCTTGAAGGCTACAAACCACACATGTAAAGGGCTTTTCTGTCTTTCCCATTAGTGAACTAATTTTTTCTATGTGTAAAATAGCTTGGGGATGGGAAACAACATGGCATCAATTAGGTAGTTAAATAACAAAATCCTTATTTTTCCGGAGACAGAAAGTAAGAGTCTGAGTGTGTCTCTCCCACTCTCTCTTTTAAATCTTATTTTTCTGGAGACAGAAAGTCAGAGTCTGAGTGTGTCTCTCCCACTCTCTCTTTTATTTCCTAATAAATAGGCTTTTAAAATAAGTTTATACTAGCTGTGCTGGTACAGATAGACAACTTGTCTTTTTGTTCCTTGTTTGACCAAGTGGGAAGACACAAGTAATACAGACACTGCCTTTCCCCAAATGTATGAAAATGTCAGACTATGTACCTACTCATATACTTCTGTATTGATGGAAAGGGCTAGAAAGAAGCAGCACCATCTACTGACTAAAACACATCATTACCAATCCACATCAGACCTACAAATTACTATGCAATCTGTGTGTTCTAACCATGTGAATGTAATTACCAGATTTCTGTGGTTTATTACCTAACTAAATAACAATAGCTTTGGTTATGGGTTCTTAATATTTAATATATTTTCCTTTTTCTTTTTTAAGTTACCATCTTTTGGTTTGATACAAATTTAAAAACTGATCTTATCAGCTTGCTGCCAAATCAATTGATGGTGAGGACTTCTAAATAGCTACTTGTTAACATTATGTGTAGCTTCTGCCTTAGTGACGTTGCTTGAGGGATGTGAAGCTGCTGTAGAATTTTACATAAATAAATAAGCTGTTATGTGGGGTGACAGGTAGAAGCCTGAAGTTTCAGATCCACAGAGGTATCTATGTATATATTGGAAATAGGAGCTAGATACTTTTGGGGTACTGGCCTTGCATAAGGGAAGTTGTCTTTGGCTTTAATGGAGGGTTTCATCAATAAGGAGGACAGATTTGGCTAAATGCTATCCTTCCCGAGCCTATCGTGATGATAAAGCTGAATTGTGCAATGTGTGAGAATAGGTTGTTTCCCAGGGAAAGCTTTACTCTTTTGTGCGTGCACAAACACAAGTTGACTCTTGTTGAAAACTGTCTTAAAGATGTTTCTTTTTAATCTGTTTTACAGTTGTAGAACGTGGTTCTACAGTCTATTGCTACAAGATGTTTACCACAGGACAAAGTCCTGTTGTGATAATTTGGAATTTTCCAGTATTACGAGTAAAAAATTCCAAATACAGGAAGATAATTAGGATAAGATTGATTTTCAGGGTAAGACTGATAAGCATCTCATCTAGAATACAAGCATAATATAATTTAATGCAATAAGTGACTGAAAAAAAATTGGAAATTTTATCATCTGTTACAGGTCACCTTCTTCTTGAAGGTCTTGTATAGAAGACACAAAATACTGTGTTGTGCTTGATGCTGAATTTATATCATTTAGAAAGATAAAGGAATAAATTATTTATGTCGTTATTTGATGATATGGATCAGGAAATTTTTTGTCTGCCAATTGAATTATATTTAGTCATAAACTCTCATTCTGGAAATTTTTTTAGTCTAGAGTTTTGTCTGCCCTTTAGAAATGTGTCATAGCCATTAACTGATTTTTAAAATATTCCATTTCCAAACACTGTACCTGAATTTGTAATTCAGCTTTCAATGTTTTATGGGCAGATTTGTTGAAATGGTTCCATAGAGTTGCTTAATTATCTGATATCGTGGGTTACAATTTGTTAAGACATCAAAGTGGGAAGAATTCCAAGTGCAAGCAACTGAATTCTGGTTGTTAACATCACTAAAATATTTTTACGTGGAGTGGATTCCTTTCCCTTTGTTTATCTCTGTTAAACAGAAAGTTTGAGCTAGAGACTGTCAGATTCTGGCACACAATTCTCTAGCCTGAAATAAAGACTTGCTTAGGAAGCATTTAATTCCTTAAGCTTGTAGCATTAGCAGGCTTCATCTCTTTCAACAGATTTGAGGCTGGTAGAAGTATCCACACTTTACAATATAGTTAATGTCTTAAAATTTGAGAATCCTTTTTTAAAATGAAGTCTGAAATGAGATGAAGATCAGATTAAATGGAGTCAGGTCAAATAATGGCAGATATAGCTATGAGGCTGAGGAAAAAAAGTGCTAATAAGTTCATATCTGTGATATGTCTAAATATCTTTGTACTGTGATTGAAATAGGAATATGCAAATATCCTGTCAGAAGTGTATGTGTGCATGACTTGCTGGTACTTGCTTAAATGCTGTTTTCATATTTCAAAAAGATTTTTCTATCCCAGTTCCTCAATTCAAAATGGCAGTTTTTCAAAGTCAATCCCAAGGAAGTATTACATTTATTCCTGTCCTGAATGTCTCAATCAGAATTGATGGATTTTCAGAACTCTTAGGAGAAGCTTTAATTATCCCTGAAGAAATCTTAATGGTGAAGATCATCTCCCCATCCTGGGGCAGGGGAAAAGAGCTGTTTTGGTGCTTCTTAAATCTCTTAGAAACCACAGGCATTAGCACTAATTGTTCATAAAATATTTCTGTAACCTTTACCTAAAAACACAGATGAAGACTACCTGCTACATCCTACTCCACAGATTATTAGCTAAGATCAAATTGCATTAGGCCTCCAAATTTACTGAGGTCTAGTTGCTGAAACTTTCATTTAGTTTGAGTAACTTTTTTCATTAAAAGTTGTTTGGGGGGGGGTTCTAGGGATTTTTTTGTTGTTTTTTAAATGCAGTTAGAATTAGCATATATCTCTAAAGCTGTAGAATCCCCAGGGAATTAAATTTTCAAGTAATTAGAAACTCTTTGACTGTATTCAATTTTTTTGAAGTTTAAACTTCCTCTTGGCTTTTTAGTCTCAGAAGTCTAAACAAACCCCAGCTTTTGAACACTTTAGGATCATTTATGGTCTAGAGCTGTGTCTATTCTCTAGAATAAGTTATTTGCAAACCCAAATACTGGAAGTTGAAATCCAAACATTTTCCTTGGTTTCTTTCCTCCTTATGGTTGTCTCTTAAAGTGCTAAATAGATTCAGACATTTCTCAAGCTGCAGCCTAGGCTTTCCTGAAAGCATTGGGAGATTTAACAAACTTTTCAACAGACCAGCCTCCAGCTTTTAGTATGTAAATAAGCTGCTGCTTAGCTCTTGGGTTTTACTACTTCGATATAACAATTGGAGGAAAAGTTACTTAATCACCTCCCAAATAAATGTCCTTGCCTAGGAATTGGGAAAGTCAGAGAAGTTATGTCCTAAATCAGTAGGCAATTTATGCTAAACACTGAATCATAAAATCACAGTAGGAGTTTAGGGTCTTCCTTGTTCAATAATTGAAAGAGGAATAGCTAGAAGTTAAAGATAATTAAAGTAGTATTTGTCCCTTGTTATTTCACAGATACTTTGACAGTCAAAACCTGATACCATTGATGACATAAAGAAATCTTTAACTCTTTGAGTAACAACTCCCCAAAAATTTTTTCTCCGAGAATTTTCTCAAAAAGTGACACAACAATGAAGTAATCAATCCAGAGAACTGGAGTTGTTATAACTTATTTAAATACCTGACATCTGTATAATTCATTGAAATGTGCATGGGGAATACTGCGGATCCAGGAGTTGACTACTTTTGTTTAGATTGAACTAAATCACTGGTTCTGCTGATTGATGTAACTAGTAGACTGTAGAACACAAATTCCCAATAAGTGGAAGTGACTATCAAGTAGAAGCTTTAGTACACATAAGAAATTAAATTATTAATATAATGGCATTAACCATTGCTAGATATTACAGCAATACCTCGGCGAGTAACAACTTATAGAGATGGGTGAGTCTTCCAGTAGCAGACACAGTTCCTCATTGTAAAGTGAAATGTGATGTTGAAAAAACATATTTTCATTTTAAAATCCCACTATGTTTATACCTTTATTCCTTTCCTGACAGTTGGTCAAGTTCTGTGGTTCAGTCTGACAAGAGATTTATCTGAACAAAACCTACAGAACTTAGTCTTTTCCCCATGCCAGTGCAGAATCTCATTTCTCCAGCTTAAGCTATGGGATCTTGGCTTTATAAAATGAGCTTTGCTTAGGATCTACTTTGCTTAGGATCAATGAAAGTATCCTGTTCTACTATGTCAAAAATTGTGGACAATTTTTGGAATGGAGTCAAACTGCATTTATATCTTAAGTATTTCAGACAAATGCATGACAAGCACTAAAAGATTTAAGATAAATGGTGTTTTGAGAGAATATATCTTAGTGAGACATAAATCTGATAAAATGTTGCTTTAGTGTATTTTATAGAATGAAATGACTCAGTTGATCTTTACAGCATAGGTGAATATATATGAAGTTGTTAGCTTTATTTCAAATATACAAGATATTTCAGTTAATCTATCTGTCTTCCACTTATAAAAGTGGATTATTATTTTTTTTTTGTGATGCTTAGTTGATATTTTGAGTCCTTGGGTCCATGATCCCAGTTTCTATTTAATGTACCTATGTATAAACTAGAGCCAGTATGTACTATGAGCAAAAATTGGAAATCAATACAGCCAGCTTGTATTAATCTGTTTGCCTGGGCTTTTACTTGAGCTCAGATAGCTGTTTATACCATTATCCATTCAGATTTTTAGCAGGGTTCTGACTCTGGTTTGCAGGAGCAGTTTCTTTTAAACATTAATCTCATTTCTAAAAATTGTTGTGAAATACTAGATTTGAATAACTGACACAAAATAGACATTGCCATAACTTTCCTTGTCAACCAAAGCACATAAGGATTTGGAACGAACACTGTAGAACTGTGCACAATTCCTAGTGCCACTCAGTGTCTCTTTCGTATTAAGGCAACTTTAGACGGAGAATAAGCAATGATAAAGGTTAAAAAAAATTACTAATTTCATTTGTGTCTGTGGAATAACTTTAATTGACTCCAGTAAGAGTAGGTCAGCTTTGAAGCTAGAGTGAGCTTGTCTAAAGACTCATCTGTACTCTGAATAACTGCTGCTTTTTCCTGATTATTTCTGAATTGCTTACCTGCGATTGAAAGTACAAATGCTAAAATGGTCTTCTGAGAAAGGAGTTAATCTTGTAGGTATTATGGTCCTGAACAAAAACTAGAATTATTTAAAAGCATATTCACACCAATGGTATGGTTAATTTTACAGACTGCAGGGTCAGATGAGCTAGAGAAGTGTTTTTCATTGCATTTCACTCTTTCTGTTCCTTGGCGTCCTTCCATAATGTTGGTTATCTACTTAATACTTTTTATATTTATATTCATGATGTGAATGAGCCAAGCAATGCTCCTGAAACACCATGTTGCTGCTACCATTTCATTGAACAGATTTTTGTGCTGGATGAATCAATGCAAAGGGATTCTTAGTTCTCCCATCATACCAAAGTAAAAGTACTATGGTGATAATTTGGCAATTGAGTATTTTTGCCTTTGATTTAAATATTCATGCATATAGTTAATAGTCGGTGTTGAAGTGGGTTATGTTTGTCAAAGTCTATTTGTAATCAGGAAAAAAATTGTTGTTCTCATAACATATAAGACTACAAATCCTGACATTGAGAGTAAATGCAATTAAAATTAATAATGAAAAAGGAAAAAGAATTATTACCACTGTAACACCTCATTTATTTAAAATTATGCCCACAATCTTCTATGGAAATATTTTCTTCTGAGGCAAATATATAATAAAATTGTTGTAATTTATTTCTAAACTACTGTACATCACTTAGCAGCTTAATATCCCATCTTATATTTGAAACAAGTAGAACACAGAGAAGTCTAAGTGACTTGTCCATGCTTAAGATGATATCCCAGAAAAGATTAATACAGGGTTCTGGGTAGGGGCTTAAAATGCCTTTATATAGTCTAAGCAAGTACACTGCATTATGGCAGTCACCTGGCAAAATTAATAATTTACGTAATATTGCACAACTTCATGTGTTCAGATTGAAAATTTGATCAAAAGTTAATTCTGGTGCCTTGAAATTCAAGTACTGCCTCAAATAAATCTTTTGTTTCTCGCACTAAGCACAAGCTCTGATGGAGCAAGAGACAATCCCACCAAGAGAGCCAATAACCTGACTTACCCAAGGACTTATTTAAGTCACAGAACTAAAATTTGATTCTCTGCCCAAAAAGAGACCATGGACTTAAGCCTGCTGTATCTTATTAGGAGACTCTCTGAAATGAGGTCAATTCTGGAGCTGAAACACAATTTTTAAATGATGTTTTATGAAACCTGTTTTTCCTTGGGGGGTGGGAATGGGCAATGAATTTGATGGTTACTTTTTCTAAAGTGACTAATTGACTGAGGCACTTGGGGGTCCAAAACTCAATGAAGGCCAGGGGAGTTTGTATCAAGATGCTGTTACTGCTCTAAACAATGTTGTAGCAGGATTTCTGAAAAATTAAAGGAGCACAAAGCAAAATGCACAGATTTTACATAAGTGTTTTTTTTTATATGGAGCACATCCTTATAATAAATACACAAGTATGAATACTTTCTTCCATTTTAAAAGCAATTTGTATTATCAGCAAAGCATCTTGGCAGAGACAATTTTAACCATGTTCATCCTCTTCTGTAAAACTGATGTGTAATAAAGATTCACAAGAGTACAAAAATAACATATTGTGCTGTATTAGTCAAGTGACGATGCCTCTGATCCCCCCCCAGACTAGACTGCTTTAAATATGGTAAATTCCTATATATGCACCATCCAGTTAGGAGGCTGTTGCCATGTGTGCTTAACAACATTAAACAGAAATATATTTTGATGAAACTGAGATATTCCTGGTATCTGATAATTGTACAAAGCCTGGAGCATAAATGTTTCGTGTTCCTTGAAAGGGAGACAAGTGCCAGCCTTTTTGATTAGGAGCTCTCCTGCATTAATTCCTTCTGGAATTGCACTGTTTTAAGAATCTCTTGCAATATTAAGGTTGTTTATTATTCTGTGTTGTTTCTCATAACTAGACATCTTTAATAATGGAAACTTAAGCATCTGATGGGTGGGTGGCATTGACTGAGGACTTGCACATTCTATGTATTTTTGGCACAGAAGTTACCTTGTGGATTTAGCACTGGTTTGTATAGGAGTCTAAAGTGACAAAGCCCATAAATAATGTATAAAGTTGTGCATTACAACAGAAGGATAAAAAGTTATGCCTCCAGTTAGTGCGTGTCATTCTTCTGTTTGTCAAATGAGACAATGAGCCACCTAAAAATGTGCAATCATGAAATTAGAGATTGTCTCAAAAATGCATATCCATTATTTCTACTTGGCTCTCACCTAATGTACACCTTCCAAAGGATATACTTAGATTTAAAAAAAAAAAAAGTGTTGATGATAGGAGGTAGACTTTTTTTAATGAATAGATAAGACTTCTCCTAAACTAGTGACTAATTATTTCCTTGTAGACCAGACGTGTTTGGGTCTAGTTCAGCTTTGTCTGATCAGTTGGGCACTGCTTACTGCTGAAGAACTCGTCAGACCACTTAAGATGGGTCTGCCTTGATGCCTGGGTAACTCTCTTTCAGTTGCCAAGATCATCATAACCCTTTAAGCCTTGACTAATGCTTTATGATGCTTTTTATGCTCTTGAGGCATCTCTCACAAGAGTAACTAGGCTTGAACAAACCAGTCACTGCTCTCTCATTTGGTGACAGACCTGGAAACTCCTGCATTCCACTAATGGTGCAGTGCTGTGCAGTTGGGATAGTTAAATTGTTTTTTTGTTTGGTTGGTTGTTTGGCTTTGGTTTTTTTTTGGTGTCTATCTGAATATTTATTTAGTTTCAGTCTGCCACAAAGATGAACAGAGACACCTATTATTTTTGCAAACCAGAGAGATGTCTTTGGCTGAAACAATTGACAGCTCTGAGCCCACAGGTTATTTTTCCAGTTTTCCTCAGCTAGGCACAAAATGCTGCTACAGACTTAAAATGCTGAGGAAATCCCTTCTTAGTTTAGTAGAAACAGATTTATTAGTGTCTCTTGCACATACCTTTTAGAACAGAAATGTCTCATCCTTTCCAAAATTCTCTTGACTTACTATTTCTACAACATTCAGTGTTGGTTTTCACATTCACTATGCATTAAACATTCAGTGTGCACTTCAAGTTCTCTTTGCAATAAGACTAATCATTTTAAGAACTATTTTATGGAATGTAGCATTTGCCTACCATTGCAATCCAAAATAAAGCTTCATCCACATTGGGCAGAACATGTTTTGTGGGAGGGACAACGGCAAAGACCTAAAGAAAACTAAATACCTAAACAAGAAGTAAAACAAAGAAACACAATTCATTAATAAAAAACCACTTGGGGCACCGGTTGGTCTAATTCCCTTCTGCTTTAGACAGTTGTAATCCCAGAGGAAGCTTTCCCTGGCAGCATTTCAGAGAAAGGCTCATATATTCGTTATGAGGAAGTTCTCTTGAAAAATACCTCGATCAGTCCTGACCTAATTAAGGGTTTCTTTAACATAACTACCAATGTCTTGCTACATTTTTATTATTCTCAATCTGTTTATTGCAATCAGTTACATAAAAATTAGAAGAATGCCGATAATATACAAAGAGTGATGATTTGGAGACTGGTCTCTTACTCCACCAGCTCTACTGAGTCATAGTTATTTTCTGCCCTTTAGCTTTCATCTTTTCCTTCACTTTGGGAACAGTCAGTAGCATCAGGTATCTTATGTAGCTCAAAAATATGCAATTCTGCAACAGTTGAAACATTGAAATCTTTTGAAAAGTGAAGATGGAATTTCTACTGGGCTTATTTTAATTCCCAAGACCTATGTCTGCAGACTACTTAAATATAATTCTGTGTTTGCAAATTTAGATTACTATCATTCTGGAAGAAGACTTAAAACCTTTCACTTACAAAAAGTAAGGAGTAACCAACAACCACAAAGTTTAGACAGAGCAACAGGATGTTTGCACTTTAAACGGGGAGTTAGTGTTGTCTCATATCTGCTGTGTAAATGCTTTTGCAGATAATTTCTTAGCTACCACCTTTCTACAAACCCAAGCTCCTAAATACACTTCCTTAAAATGTCCCCCAATACATTTTGCTTTATGCAGATTCACTGCGTTCGTGGAGATGAGTTAAAATGACAACAGGAATGTTTTACCTTGCTTCCATTGCCAGACAAGCTTCCTGGTTAAACAACTTATGAAAAAACCTTAAAATCAGCCTTTAAGTTACAAGAATGGAATGAGAGACCCTGTATTCATATGAACCACAGTTTGTCTGTAACCTTAGGAACCAGCTCTTGTTGCTGAACTTCCCATCCCTGGGACATGTCCCAGACAGACATCTGGCATTCCTAAAGGCACTCTTTCTCCTTACTTTTCAGATTATTTTATGTTTTTATTCTCTTCTTTCGCTGAGGGATGCAGCAGCTTTGAGACCACAATGATCTAAAATTTATCACAAAGTAACTCTGACACAAGCACGCACTCTTTTCTGAGAGACTTTTCTCTGCATACCTCTAATCCCCGGAGCTGGATCTTGTCCTTTTGTCTCTTTCTGGAGCGAGCTGGGTTTTGGTCAGAACAGTCTCTTCCTGTATTTTGTATCTAAATGACCAAAAAGACTATCAGAAACACACAGTTACTGTAAATGAGTCCTGGAACTAACTATTCAGGGCTACTATGTATGTTTATTTTAATCACCTTGTCATTGGTTCCTCCTCTGTTGAATCTACACTTTGCTTTATTTGGCTTTGGCAAAAACTTAGTTATAAATAAGTACCATCAAGCTCTTGACCTCTCTGTTACCTGCTTTCTTGAGAAATCACATGAGACTTTAACAGAGACTCATAAGTTACTACTTAGGAGTTGGGCAAATGTGTTCCCTAAGGGTTTCTATTTTTTTTTCTAGGGTATTTTCTGGTGGTTTTGAATTTTTTAATGGTTAATTTGCAGCTGTTAATTAGCATGTTATGTGTTGGTAGAATCATACAGCATGTGACATTTATTTCTGTCTTCAGGAAAAAATTGAAGTAACAAAACAAAAACATTAAAATTATTTCTAAATACTAAATTTACCAATTTGTTGGTAATTAAATGAGTGCTTAGACACTACTGCCAGCTACTCCTATGCCTTTTCTAAGGGAATATGAAATTCTGTTGTATATAGAAACATAGAATGGTTAGAGTTGGAAGGGACCTTGAAGATCATCTAGTTCCAACTCCCCTGCCCTGGGCAGGAATGCCTTCCACTAGACCAGGTTGCTCAAAGCCCCATCCAGTGTGGTCTTGAACACTTCAAGATGTGATGGGGCATCCACAGCTTCTCTGGACAACCTGTGCCAGTGTCTCACCACCCTCACAGTAAAGAATTTCTTCCTAGTATCTAATCTAAATCTCCCCTCTTTCAGTTTAAAACCGGTACCCATCATCCTATTGCTAACACTCCTTGATAAAGAGTCCCTCCCCATCTTTCCTGTAGGCCCTGTGTAGGCACTGGAAGGGGCTATAAGGTCTCCCTGGAGCCTCCCTGATCCTATTGCCTGTGCTTCTTTTGATGCAGCCCGGGATGCCAGTGGGCTGCCAGTACACGTTGCCAGTTCATGTTGAGCTTCTCATCAACCAGCACCCCCAAGTCCTTCTCTTCACTGCTGCTCTCAATACATTCTCCACCCAGCCTGTGCTTGGGATTGCTCTGACCTACGTGCAGGATCTTGCAGTTGGCCGTGTTGAACTTCAGGAGGTTTGCCCACCTCCCAAACCTCTACGGGTCCCTCTGAATGGGACAAAAGCGTTAAGACTTTAAGTGCACACTTGAGCATCTGTGTCAAAATACGGAGAAGTGAGATTAGTTAAAAAACCCAACGGATAGGTTCTTAATGCTTTTAAGAGTTCCTGCTGATGTTTTTGGCGCTTTCTTAGTCTTATCCGGTTACCTTTCACAACCATGCTACTGAAATTGAGCTTTGAAAAGCTGTAATTTTTTAAATGGAATTTTAAAGGTATTTTTGAACCCCAGTTCACTTAGGGCCATAAACTCCAGGTACACATCTGAGAGTTAGTTACTCTTAATTTACAGTTCCTTATTTTTGATTGGCTATTCTTCCGGGAGTTGTGAAGTTCTGATTTGCTCTGTTTCTGGAAAAATCTGCTTGTCTTTGTTTTTTCCTCAGTTTGTTTCAATAGTTGTAATTCAGCAGCCTATTTTGTTTCCTATGTGCCCTCATAAGTTGCATAAATTAACTAAATTGCAAGGACTTGTATGTGATCATAAATTTTTGTAATCAGTACAGCAAAGGAATAGTTTAAGAAATTTCCACTCCAGGCTGTAATTTTATGTCTAATTTTCTTGCAGAAAAACATTTCTAACTGACCCATTTTGTCTCCAGCTGTCCCCCGTGATACGCAATACCTAGCTTTACAAAGTGCCTCCTGAACAATATCTTTGAAAGGAGAATTTTCTAAATGATCCACAATTGTTTTTTAAAAAAGTCATCCCTCATAAAATATTATTCAGATTTTCCCTGTGCACAATGTATTTCTGCTTTAATAATGTGTTATCTTCTTAAAGACAGCTTCCCTGTTACAGTGGGAGAACACATAAGATGCAGTAGTGTCATCATACTTTCAATTAGGGTAAAACAGACCAAATCAAACAAATCACAGGGTCCTTTTATCAGTCTTTTTGCTTCCCAGTGTGTATGAAGAAGCTCAAACGAAGGTACTGAATTTTCACAGTACACATGGCACTGACCCTTCATCTGAAATTTGAGGCCAGTAGAACTGTGTGTCTGGAAAGCTAAGTCAGAAAGCGTTTTGACTCCCAAAAGGCTCTCCCATAGGAAAGTCTTTTGCAGGATGCAGGTTGGTTTTTGCTTCAGAGGTTTTTCCAGCTCTCTGTTCTTTACTGGGCATTGGTTATGGATAGACTTCATATATGGTGATGCTTGTCCTTTGATGAAATGTCCAGGTACTAAAAAAAAATAATAATTAAATCTTCAAGTAAGAAGATGCCTTATTTCATTAGAGGATTATTTTCCCCTCAATTTCAGTGAGATCATAAAAAATGTGCTGTTTCCATAGTTGCAAGTTTAAATCACATTTGGAACCATTACCTTTGTGTACACATCTGCAAAAATCTCTTGCTATTTTTTTAGAGAGTTTCAAATTTCAAATAATTTCTGGGACAAAATAAAAAATATTTTCTTTTCCAATTCTGTATAGTTTCCAAAAGCTCTTGCCTGTCTGTCTAGAACTTAATCCAGACTGTACATATCTTTTCCTTTATCAAACAGCAGAAGGCAATAATACTAAGGCAATCACTAAGCTGGTTGGGATTCAGTTAGTTACAAACCGACAGATGGTACCACTGTCCATGTCATTATACACCTTCACACTTTTAAAATACTTGTTGAAAGTTTTATGGCCTACCCAGTGCATTCTTTGCTATAAAATTTCATAGGATTCTTCAGGTGATTAAATCACAGTCATAAAGAGCACATTTGTCAATAGTTGTATTGTGACTAATTTTTCATAAATGGGGTCCACTGTGGAACTAAGTGTGTAGTAACACGCTGTATTTCACTAAATGAAAGAACATAAAGACTTCCTTATTACAAAATACTAAACCTTCACTTTACAGCTTCTAGATTAAAGTCTGAAGTCATTAATAGTGAACGTAAAAGGCAGAGAATGATTGTGAGCTCATAGTAATGGATCTAACAAACTTAAGTGGACAAGAAAATGGGAATAAAGATGCATTTATATACCTCTATTTACTTTTATAAGATAATTAATTAAACTTTGCAGTGTGAAAATTGCTCTTTTCACACATTTTACTAATAAAATTAAGAGTAGAGATACATATCTATATAATAATAACACAATTTGTTGAATCTTTAAGTTTAAAAAGTCAGTTCAGGATTTTCAAGGCTTTAATTCAAGTAACTTGGGCATATGTTATTTTATGAGCTTCATTGTCGTATAAATTTACTTGACTTTGGATCAGATTCCTAACGACTATAAAGACTTTGAAGTGCAGTGTTTGCAGTAGCTGCTTTAGTCCCATTTCCAATGAGTTTGTTCGACTAAAATTCTAAAATGAGCAAATTGTTCAAAACCTCTGTTATTTTTAGTCTTACTGTAGTCATGCTGAAAGCATTCAGGTAGATACGTTTCTTGGCACAGCAAAGTCTGTTCTATACTGAAATTTCTAAAAACGTTGCAATACACTTATAATGTCATACCATTTTTAATGAAAAAATCTGTTCTTCTGCAGGTATCTATTAAAGTGAATGAGGTATAAATTAATAATTCTTATTTTCCACTGACAGTGCATTTCAAAAGTTGCTCCACAGTACCCTTAAACAGAACACTTTGCTCATAATGACCAAGTAACCTTTTCAAGAAACAGTAGTGGTGTTCTGGTTTTGATCAGCACTGGTCTAAGGATAATTTATTTATTTAAATGCTTCTGACCTATTCAAATTGCTTTGAAAGTGAAAGCGATAACATTGAAGCGATAAGTTGTAGATGAGGCTGGATTTTACTTTCATGTTAAACTCACAGGTTTGGTATAGAAATATAGTGTATCGGGAGAGCTAACTGCCTCAAATTTTGAAATAAGATGGCAGGAAACAAATACCCTTTAATAAAATATGAAAATAATCATAGGGGTAGAGAAAAGAGTTCTGTCCTTTCTGGACATCCCATTGAATGTTATTTCCTACACCATAGGACAGTACAGGAAAGGGTCTAGAAGTCACCATCTATGAGGTCTAGATACAAGAGGGCAGTAATTTTGACAGCTGTCCCAGCTGTCCACTGTTCAGACTTAAATTCATTCTCTCTGTCAATGTTTTTTCTGTTGCAGTTTGCGTTATTCAGCTGTTTTATGACACTCTTTTATAGTGGTTCAAGCAGTCTGATGTATCTCCATGTAGTTTTTACATGTCCAACTTTTACAATAATATGCAGTGCTCTGTAAATTTAACTTTTTTTGGACTCAAAGGTCTTTGGAAGATGTAAATGAAATTTTTGTAAGAACTTTCTTTTTAGTTTATCTACTTGCTGAATATATTATATTAAACTCTTGAATACAAACTTACTGATTTTGGCCATTGATGTTTAGACATGGGCAATTTCATTTTTAATGACTATGGGGCTTTCCTTTCTTTCTGGTCATCACAGTTCCACAGTTCTTGAAGACTTTGTTGAAAGTACTGAATGTGTTCTAAGCGACTAGATGCAACAGTGCTAGATGCAGCTATTACAGCGAGGTCATATGTTTATTATGTTACTGTTAAGTCAGTTATCTCACAATTTCTCTGTATGATCTTCTATGCTTTCTTTTATTTTGTTATAGAGATGTAAGATAACCTTGACACAAACATTTCTCAAATTTTACTTTACTGTGTTGGGGTGTATGTATAACATTGCGTTCTGTCCCAGTACAAGGTTTTTATTAACTGGAGGTCTTGTGAGTCAACATTACGTTCTTCAAGAATACATATTGATTACTTTTACAATAATATCCAAAGTGACAGACTTACACTTCTTTGAGATAAGCATAGGACAGTTTGCAAGCACAGTAGTAGTGAAAAGTAAAACTTGTATTGATTTATGTTATCTAAATAAATTGGTGAAATTATATGAAGTAGATTGGAGCATGTGACAGATGGGAAGGATCAACTGTACAAGTAAAAGATGGGGAATGACTAGCAAGGCTGCAGTACTGTTTGTTGAAGGAGGGTAAGATGGGTACAGGGAACATAAATATGGACATAAGACAAAACTGTAACTATTTCCAAAGTAGCAGACACTTTCCTGCATAAAAGAATATGAATTGTTCAGGAATAGTTCTGAAAATGATGATCCTGCTTTGGTATACTTCAAAGACCCTTTCAGTCCTGTTCTCTATGCTTCCAATGTTTTATTTAAAAAAACCTCAAAAGTGATATAAGCTGTTCTTTGTACTACAAATGCACTTTCATGAAGTACCCATTCCCTGACTGCAACATGTCAGTTTGGTTTACTGATTTCTTTTCCTTCTTACCCCATATGCCTTGCTTATTTGTGCTATAATTATTCAGATGGCATGTTCATCTTGTAATAAATTTGAGAAGCTTTAGTTTGTTTGTCTCTGTGTTATGAATTAAATTTATGAAAAAATTTTGATCAGGAAGAAATATGCTCCAGGACAGATCAATAGGAACTGTAGGGTACTCTAGTTTTAAAGTTTCTCTCAAAATATTGGAGAATGTTTTTGGCTTCTGATGTTTGTCTAAGTGATGAAATAGAATTTATTGAGCTCTTTGGGACTAAAAGCGTCTATTGCCTCTTTACCTAAAATTAGAGGGGACTGAACTTAATGATCAAGTAATTCTCTCTAGTTATATGTCCTTCTCCCGGCACAGCTCATCAAGTTTATAGCTTTGCATTATTCACAGTCTGTGGCATTAATTATTTTTTGTCAAAGAAATGAAGACTGATTTCCTCAAGTACTCATGAAGTTCTTGAGTGCATAGCCAATTTAAAAACCTAATCAGTCATGTTTCGAGTTTTCTTGGGGACTGGAACTTTCCCAAGGGTATGCTACTGTCTCTAGATGCTTTTGTGTTCCTCTGCTTTTTTGAGCTTTGTGCAGTCATCAGGGTTTTGCCTCTTGTACTTTTTCTGTACAGGAGGCTTTAAAAATCCCAGGCAAGCAAGGGTATCTGGGAAGAGGATTGTGACTGTGGAAATCTAAGCTTCCAAGAAGTCCAATTTTGGACAGCTAAGATTTTCACTGAATCTAGATTGTTACGAACATGCCTGTATTACTGATTTCCTTATGATTACAAGAAACTACCAGCCTCTTAGAATCATGTTTAGGAATCAAAGAAAAACAGTAAAAAGTGGAATGAACTTAAAGTTTATAGTGATAATTTATAGTTCCATAATAGTATTTCTATAAAAGCTATTCCTAAGACAGTGTTAACAAAAAAAGTATTTGGTTTTGCACATAGTTCCTACAGTAGCATAGCAGGGTCAATTAGCTGTGTGGATATATATATATTTATTTTATTTAGGGAAAAAAAGAAAACTTGAGAGTTACTGACAAGTTAATATTTACATTTTTATTACATACCAAGTACCAGTGCCTCTAACTGATAGTGGTGGAATTAAATGACACCCCATTAAATTAAAAAAAAAAATAAAAAATCCCCTGTACATTGTTGTCTTCCTGTCACTCTACAATATTGGCATACATATTTTTCATGGATTCTTACAAATGCTCTATTATATGCAGTTATCCTGGACTGAAAGAAATACATTGGGTGGGTTAGAGACAAATTTAGGTCTATGTGTTATGGGGATAGAAGCAATATAAGTTGAAAAAATAATTAATTTCTCAATGTTTGTCCCCAAAGAAACAAATCCAAAACCACAAATGCTATATACAGTGTCAGTTTTTTGTATTATGATTGACATATGTATCTATGTATCTAATCAAATTTCTTTATTTACACTGTTGTGTTAGCACAAGAGTGACTAATATGGTACTTCATCAGTTGTCTAAGAATTAATTAATGTAAATAATTACCGTAATTATCTAAGCTCTAGTCACTTTATTTACTTTTTCTGTACCTTGGTACAACTTGGACTGTGCTATATATCAGAATAGGTGATTTAATCAGCTAAAAGCCACTAGTACTCTGCCCTTTGTTGCAGTTGTCTCAAGAATTTTGGTGCTTTTCCCTGTGTGACTGTGGAAACACTACACATCATCTAAAGGCCTTTGTTAACCTGCAGTCAGTGTTGCAAGTAATTTTTAGCAAATGTAGGTTTAAAAAAGAAATATGTTTTAATAACAGCAGAACTTTTTCATGGTATACATAGAGGGAAAAAAGGTATTGGTATAAAATTAATATTTCTGGACCCTTGTGATTTACAGTTGATTTTCATATTTAGCAATGCAAAGTAATGATGAAAAAATCATAATGACCCGAGGGGGTTGACCAAATATGGTATTATATGACATTTTGCTTTGGACAAGAGAAGGTGGTACACTGGGTAGTTCAAGAAATCCATTCCACTTTGCTGGTCCTGTGATTTAATTTAAAAAAAAAAAAAGACAGAGAAACAGATATATATTTCATAAATATACTGGAATCTAGGCTTTTTGAGAGTGGGGTTAGAGTACATATTTCAGTGTCTGGAATTTCTCTTCGTAATTCTGATGATTCTAGAAATATTCCAGTGAATCTCTGTCAGTTTACAGAACTGAAGTCTGGAAGCCATCAGACTTCATTGTCTGCTCAGGCAAAAGATGTGACCTGTAAAACTGATACTAAAAAACCACAACTGATTTTTTTTTTTTTTTTTTTTGGCAAATTTCCAGTCATCATTGTGCTTGCAATTGGATGGTATGGATACATATGGATTGTATCTCAAAGATAGTGGCATTGTCTCCCAGTACGCCAGGTGAACCTCTTTGGAGAGATCTATAACGGACAGGACACTCAGCTGCCATTTCCAAACGTTTCCCAGAAAACGGTCTCTCTAATATCTATGTTCTTATCATCAAGGTAAACTTGCATAATGATTTCCAAAGTTGAGCCTGCAAATGAAAGCATAGCACAATAAGGGATGTGAAAACTCAGGAGCTCAGTAGAGACATTGGTGTACGGTACACCCTGGTACTCCTCTCCCACACTAACTGCTGTTTGTTCTGTAGGCTATAAAATAACCTTCTTTTTCACCTACTTATCACCTTCCTCCTCTCTTTCTGACACCTCCCTCCTTCCCTCCCTTTAACATTCTCTTTACTTCTTAAGTACCAATTACCTTTCTTCACAGAGATAGTCTAATGAATGTGTAGCTAACGAAACTGAGAAATTGTTGTGAACATGCATTTAGCTTTGTAAAATAGCTCTTTTTCAGACCTGCAGAAGGGCTGGTGTGTTTGAAAGCTTGTCCATTTTTTTCAGCTATACCAGCTGCTCTGGAAAAAGATATTTCCTCCTCCCACAAGTCCTGTTTTGCATTACTAGCTTGCAATTTTAACCTCATATGCTGATGACAATTAAAGTAAGATGATGTGGCCACAGAACTTGCAATGAAGTACATCGTTAGCTTAGTACCTTTGCCTAGTTGATCTTCCATCTGCTTACAAATGAAGAAATATTATATTTTAACATGTGATTTTTTCCATGTGTATGAACATACATATTTGAAAGTTTTCCACATACGTATTTTTAACTTGTTAGCTGTCAGATAGTTTAGATTCCTTTCTGAATTGCAGCCATGAAACTTCCTTTGATATGAAAAAGAAATAGGCCTGTAATCTTTGAAAGATTTCCCAAAGCTCCTTTAATATTTAAACTGGAAATCTGAGATTTAAGAAACTTTGTTGGAGGACTATTATGTTGGTTTTATTCCCGATATCCCCGACTGCAGAGATTCTGTGGATAGTGACTATCTGTTCTTCATCTGTGCTCCTGGTGACCCACATGAGTATCTAGCAGTACTCGGTATAACTGTGAATTGCACAAGTGCACTGAAAGAAAACTTTCTCAAAATCTTTCAGTGCCCAAAACCTGCTTTGAAACCGTGTTCTAGTACTTGTAGAGCTTTAACATGCATGCAGCAATAATACATAGGTATTAGCTATTCTTAGGTTATGTTTGTTATCTGTAGATCTCGGTGCTTTACCAAGATACTCTGCTATCCTCCCTGATAGGGAACGGAGCTACAGAGAGACAGGGTGAGCTCAGATCCAATTCAGCTGTTCAGTGGCATGAATGAATTCTGCACTGCAAGTTTCTTCTTGGTCCTCCACCCTCAACTTGCTCTCTCCTTGGTAGTATGTTGCTTCTGTTGGATGAACATACGCAGCCTTCCAATTCATCGTACTTCCAAATATTTAATTTGCATTGGGTTGAAGATAGAAGCAGCTGATTTAGATTCCCAGGGACAATAAGGCTTGTATGGAAGTGTCAACAGTCTGTAAACTACAGAACTGTCGCGATTGACAGCCACAGTCTGAGGCTGAAATAAACCTGCCATCTAATCATATACAGAAAAAAAAAAGATGCATGAGCTCAACATGTTACAGTAAATATTTTCTTTAAAAGGAAGAACAGGAACATGGACAAAACAAATTCATAGTATGTTGTGAAAAGCTTGCTTTGGAGATGATTCTATTTTGCAAACATCAGCATGCTTGAATTATAGCCCCAGTTTGCAAATGTGTCAGTGAGTTCACGATGGCATCACTATGTATTTATGTTTTCTTCCGTCATTTCAGTCTTGATTTCATGGTCAGTGTCAGAAATGCTGAAGAATTTTTCATCTTCCCCTTGTCTGTTTAGTTGGGGTTGTTTGTTGCTGGTTTGGGGTTGGTTTTTTTTTGGTTTGGGTTTTTCTTTTTTGTATTTATTTTGTAATTATTGGTTTGGGGTCTCTTGTGTTTATAGGATGTGTTACTTCACAAGGAGCATTTTCTTTCCACATTTACGATTTAATTGCTAGTGTAATCTGGGCAAGTATTTATGTAATTAAGTCCTATTCTTATCAGAGTTGATTGAAGCTTTAATTACTTGCTATTTCACTATAAAAATACTTTTTTAAAAAGGAGGATGGATTGACTGTGTAAATATTATGCGTATATAAAGCTTGGTGAATGTTTTTGTAAACGATTTGTCCAGTTATAAACCAATCATTTTCTTTGATTGCATAAGTTGTCTTTTACGTTCTTTTCCTGGAAAAATATTCAGCCTGGGAATTGCTAAAAAAAGGAGTTCTTCTCTATGCAAAATTGAATTTGTAATAAAGTTTGCCCTGAGTTTTTATCCTGACCATTCTTGAAAGCTCCTTACAACTTTCAGAGGTCAGCTACTGAAGAAAAACCCAGGAGCTTTATCCTTAATCAGATATAGATGAATAGAAATGCAGTGTGAGCAAGTCAAAGCAATAGCCAATCTACAGGTGTTGAGTAGTTCAAAAAACTAAGTTACAGTGATAAGAAAACACTGAGTAGCTAACTTGAAATAGCAAAGATGATAAAATCAATTCAGTTTGATAATTGTTCATTAGTATTTTAGCCAGATTTGGTCAAGTTAGAGGCACTGAGGTCAAGGCTGATGCAAGAGAACCAGCAAACACGTAAAGCCAGTGAGAGGTGGTTGAATAAATTATTAAGATACTGAATTTTGTGTTGGGATTAAGGTTTTAAATTGACACAAACCCTTGCAGGCTTATTGTCATGTTGTTTAGTTTGAAAGGATGAACTTATTGAAGTAAGGTATTTTTTTGTTTGTGGGGTGTAGCTTGGTTTTTGGTTTTGGGGTTTTTTTTCTGGTTTGTTTGTGTGGTGGTTTTTTTTGTTGTTTTTTTTTTTTTTAGAGCTGAACTTTTACTCTGTGGTAGAAGGTCCTGACCAAAGTGACCGTGGACACAGTGGTGGTGGGACTGCTGCAAGGCAGCAGCAGTGGGCACCTGGGTGGGGTGCAGCAGGGGGTGCTGGCAGAAGCACTCGAGGAAGCACTAGGGAACATGTCCCCTCTTCCTCTGCCATGGAAATTGAGAAGTTCCTGAATGCAGGGACTGGTAAGGGAGACAGAAATTGCTGGTCTTCCAGATTTGTGGCAATGAATTTTCTTAGCAGTAAATAAAGCCTCATTCTGGGCTTGCAGAAACTGGTTGTGTTTAATCTACTCTTGGGAGTTCTCAGCGATTCCCAAGATAGCTCTTGAGTTGTTGTGTGGGATAAAGGGAGAGATTTTTTAAGAACATATTTACTTTCCGGTATTGGAAGGAATCCTGAGTTTAAATATTCAAAAAGTCTGGGTCTTTCCTTAGTAAACCTCCTCCCTAAAATAGACTGAGTCTGGAAGATGAGTTTCTGTCAACATCTGATCTTGAACGATCCATTCCAGAGAAGCCTTACTTTAAATCCCATTTTGCCTGTGTTACCCAGGGACTGGCAAGACTTTTCTAGATCTTTTGCAGCCTCTGTGCTGTTTCAAACATGTTTTGTTCCCCAGTTTTCCAGTTTCATTTAGTTTTTGCTCCAGTTAAGCTCAAAGGGAACCCTAACAGAGCTTCTCTCCATCCCCCCTTCTCTCAGCATTGCAGTTTTTCTCTAGTAATATGTGTGGTGTTATTCTCATCATGTCAGGACCCAAATATTTCTATAAAATGTATTAGAAATGAAAACTCTCTGTATTTTCAGTGTAAAAATACGCTGAAGACATGCATGACTAAACAGGCAAATGTAATTGAGCTACTGGGAAGTTCAATATTGGAGATGCATTGTAGTGACTGACAGTAGTATAAATGGTGAACAGGCCTCTGCAAACATTTACTGTCTTTGCTCTTCACCTCTTAGATTCCTAAGAGAAAGGAAGTTGAGAACAATGCTACAGAGCCATAAGAAATCATCTGAAGTGTCTCCCAAGCCCTTTACTTTCTCTAATAGGACAAGAGATATCTCCATATCTTTTTCTAAACAGGCTTCAAAAGCAGCATGGACCAATCAGTATTAGAAAAGCCCTATTGTAGCTGTAGATAGAGGGGAACTTTAGTAGCAATGGGATTATTATTCTATCTAAATCAATAGAGGAAGTTTCTATCTTGTTTAAGAAAACCTGGCTGTGACTGCTGGGCAGGTGGGAAAGGAGATAGAGTTGCAAATTAGACTAATAGCTAGATGTATAGTAAGACATAAAGGTCTAAAAATGGGATAGACATACTTGAAAGTGCAGTTCTCAAATTCCCGATTTACCCTCCCAGTCACCAAAGGTTTTATTGCAGAATACCTTGCAGTATTATTTACCAGTCATCCCATGTACTCGTCCTTTGCCTGAACGCCAGTGTCGTCTGTCTTGGCAGTGACGAGCAACTCAACATTTAGCTGTTGGGGAAAAGGTCTTTTGGGGACTTTCCTCAACCGATGTCTCTTAATTTGGTAGCAGTATTCAGAATACACTACTGCAAACTTCCCATGTTAGGTGATCACTTGAACGCTGAATAGCTATTGATCCGAGTACAATTAATGTATTCTGAGAGAGAAAAGGCAGCCTAGATCTCAGTCTCCAGAAAATGCACCCTCATTTTCTCTCTGGCTCTTCATTTGAGCTTTGGCTTAACGTTAGAAGTCTAACGTTCCCATGAGGGACTGGGGCTGCTTCCAGAAGACTTAGAGCTTCATGGTTAGAAGCTTCCTGAGAAGCGAGAGATGAGGATTTGAACACTTGCAAACCAAACAAGGAATTGAAACCCATGTCTCTCTGGCATCCTAAATGAATACTTTAATCACCAGCTCTTGTGTAAAAGAGTAGGCATCATTCTTGTTAGTCATCTTTTGAAAGGGATGTATTCCCCTGTTGTTGTTGCTATATTTATTTATATAATAAAGCTGAGCTTAAGCTTCTAGCTCCTGGGTTTGGGAAGGTGAGTTCTACAGCTTGTTAAAGCTATCAAGCACTTGATGGTCATGAGATTTAGGACACCTGTCACCTTGATGTTTCTTATCGGCTGGTTTTGTTGGCCTCTGCCCTGGGAACTGACTCTTCTAAGGAGTCTAATAATTTTATAATCAGTTGAGACACTTACCTGAGGCAGTGGTTTTCTTTGAGGGCTAGGGGCCTTAAAATCAGGTGTTGCATAGCGAAGCATTTCATTGCACTGTACGTGTCGCCTTGTAGAGAATTCCCAAACTTCAAATAGCTATTTGAAATCATAGAAGCAGAAGCAAAGAAAAATTTTAGAACGCTGCCTCTGATGTCTTTCAGTCAAGCCAGGGCTATTTTGCAGTTTTTAGTGAAGTCTTCTAAAATGCCATTTAAAAATGAGCTCCTTATCAGAAAAGCAAAAAGTAAGAAAGACTGCAGATCTTGTGAAATACTTTTGTTTTTCTAGGAAAGCCCACTTTGTGGGGGCGAGGGGGGGGGTAGAGAGCTTCTTCCAAGCATTACAGCTCCATCAAATGCAATATTACCCCAGTAATGATTGTTATGCCTAATAGTCATGGACAGCAACTTTATTCATCCCAGAAAGTACACAAAGAAAAGCAGCGCTGCAGTCTCCAAGATACGAAGCTTTCTCTGTTAAATTTACCATGGATGGTTGGATTCATCAGTTTGCATGCGTTTTTGACTGATACATCGTGCTGGATGCTTTAGGCATACACACACTAATTAGTAGAACAAATAGAAAACCCTGAGGATGCCCATGCTTAATGACATTGCCCATATTCTAAACCGTCTCTACGACAAATTACTCATTTCATGGCTGTAGGGAGTGGAAGTTAATTTATCTGTATCAGTTGCTAAGTTGAAGCATTCACTTTTAACAAGACACACTGTATTATACCTTTCTAGGAAACTTTCCAACACTTTAATTTTTAAACAAAAAATAAAGTAGAAGTAATAGACCAGGCCAATTCAGGGATAAAAATTGAGAGATATAGGATCTATTGTAAGTTTAAAGAGTCAATAGATGCTGATGAATTAGCTAACTTCTAATTAGTTTGGTACGATATAAAAACCAAAAAATTGTGAAGAGGACTTGAAATTAAATCCTTGGAGGAGCATTGAGTTATAACCCAGAACCTTGGCTCAGAACAAAGGCAGACTGTGCAGAAGCGTGTGCGGTTTCTTGCCGTAAATGCTTCAGTCAGGTAATTGCTTTTCAATCAATCTCAGCAAAAGAAATGAGAAGTCAAGTATGGAGAATGAAGCAAATTCACAGGCATCTTATAGCAGAACGTTTATAGGCATCTTGTCATTTTCAGTCGCTTATTGGTTTGCTTTTCTTCACTGATACATTTGACTGAAGAACCTGGATAAAGTGAACCTTGTTCTCGTAAGATGAATGAGCGGAACGTAGCAGTCAAATGATATCCAAGAGTCTGTGGCATTGCTGAACTGTAGTCACTTAATTACCTAAATGAACATGGGTCTTTGGAAGCGTGCCACTAGATATCCTGTATAACCAAGCAGATTGAATATTGTTGTCCTAAAGACAAGTTGCCCTCATGCTGGCAGGTTGGATGGGAGGGGAACAGTGAAGGGAGAGGATTGAGTGGAGGCAGATGACCTGGCAGGCTACATTGGAAAGTCAGGATTGCTTTTTCAACAGAATGGGAGGAATAGAAAAAGCAACTTGTGCATTTATTCTCTCATAGTTGAGCACTTCTCTCAGTTGTGGAAGTATCTACAGTCAGCCAGTCTCACAGAAGCAATGTAGATGGTATCGTGGCCACTTTTGCAGGTATCTAAGTGTCAAACTTGGATACTACCATTCAGTGCAGTTACAAAAGCTTTGACTGCCACCTCTTCAGAAGCATGTGGATGCACATTGTCAATAACCCCATATTTGCAATAAAAGCTAAAATCTCATCCAACTGTTAACTATCTTTACTTTGAGGCTGTGCTGGTTTCCGTTCTTTATAAATATATAACATAAAGACTAAAATATAGACAAGATTACAGCAGTAAAGCTCTTGGCAAGCAACCTTCCAGAAACTAAAATGTTCAGCATCCTCACAGAGACCTTGAAGAAGCAGCACCTTTATTTGGAACACAACACTACCTTGTTGCTAAACAACTTCCAAGGGTCAGTTTGGAACTTAAAAATTTACAAACCTGATACTAGCAAATGCCTTACTGGGTACCAGGAGGCTTTCAAGCTGCTGGCTATCTCCTGTACTTTCTTGGAAGTTGTGCATAAATGCAGCTGTATTCATCAGTCTTGCCCCAGAGAAAGTGCTTGGAAATGTTTCTTTGCCCTCGTGTCCTAAATCCTAAAAGTATTCTAAATCCTAAAAGTATTCAGGGTCCCAACTGAGGACATACCTTTCTGACCTTCCCCTCTGCTTACAAAGCAGTGGAGAGAGGGAAGAGCAGCATTTGGGGATCAAGATGCTGGAATTAATGACCCTGGGAGTCTAGGTTCACTTCTTTTCCACTGCCGTAAAGTTCTTTTGTGGATTTAGATAAATATCATTGTGCCTCAATGTGTGTTACATAAAGGCAAAATAAGGAGACCTGGTCTCCTTGTTTTCGTCAGTTTGGATTTCTCCAAGTGTCAGAGCAGACCTCCCATGTCCACTTAGGTGGGCAGTGTTCCCAGCTGGTGTGTGTGTGTGGTGGATGTACACTTACACAGCCTGCAACCCCGATAGGCACAGTTGCAGGTTGATGATGAATCTCATGTTTCTGGCACATCCAGCTCTTTGCATCTCTCTCCTCTGTGGTACTCGAGATGCTTCCTTCCACCCGAGAAGCTGCAGCCGATGCTCCTGGCTTGTCAAGTGTGCAGAGAGAGCGAGCGGCTGCCTCGGTCCATCTGCGCTGATTTAATTGATAATGTTTACCACGTCTGCCGGTTTGGAGAAAGATGGGGGACTCGGGGCGGGGGGGTGTCGGGAAATTCTTCCAGCCTTGTTATCCTGTGTGTGATGGATGTACACTTACACAGCCTGCAACCCCGATAGGCACAGTTGCAGGTTGATGATGAATCTCATGTTTCTGGCACATCCAGCTCTTTGCATCTCTCTCCTCTGTGGTACTCGAGATGCTTCCTTCCACCCGAGAAGCTGCAGCCGATGCTCCTGGCTTGTCAAGTGTGCAGAGAGAGCGAGCGGCTGCCTCGGTCCATCTGCGCTGATTTAATTGATAATGTTTACCACGTCTGCCGGTTTGGAGAAAGATGGGGGACTCGGGGCGGGGGGGTGTCGGGAAATTCTTCCAGCCTTGTTATCCCTCCAGTAACTATAGACTTTGGCAGGAATGCGGGTGATTAATTTGAGGTCTGTGGGCTCAGCCCGAGCGGCAGCAGCAGCTCTCCCCGCCGCCGCGCTGGATGTCTGGGAGACGGCAGCGTCCCCCGTGCTCGGCTCTCTTTTCCCTGTGAATTCAGCTCGCCTAAATAAACATCACCGAGCTGCTAATCACACGCTCTGAAACAAAACAGCACTTCACTTCGGGATCTGGGCAAGATCAGACTTCCCTCCCTCCTTCCCTCCCTCCCTCCTCTTCCTCCTCCTCCCCTCCCTTCTCTGCCCCCTCCCTGCTTTTTCCCCTCCCTCTCCCCGGCAGCCGCTGAGCCGGTCCCTCCGACCCGGCAGCCTCATGCTGGGGGCCGCTGCCGGCCGGGGCTGACCGAGCCCGCCCTGTCCCTGCTGCCCTGCCCGGCCACCCCCCACCCCGGTACGGCCACCCCTCGCCACCGGGCTCCTCCCGGCCACCCCTCGCCTCCCCGACGGGAAAAAAGTTGTGCGGAGCGCCGAGGATGGGAGCGCATCTGCAGCCTCTAGCCCTGCGGCTCCTGGCGTTGACTTTCCCCTTGGTGGCCAAGGGTTTTTCTGACGAAACCTTGGAGAAAGCCGCGAAATCCGAGGGATATTGCAGTCGGATCCTGCGAGCCCAAGGCACCCGGAGGGAAGGGTATAATGAATTTAGCCTCAGGGTGGAGGGCGATCCAGAATTTTACAAGCCTGGAAACAGTTACCGGGGTAAGTTGGCCATCCTCTACTTCCCATTACTAACGATAATGGTCAGGACAAGTGTCTCTGAAACTCTAACGTTTCTCTGGATCCCTTTCGGCGTGTGGGTTAAGGCAGGGTAATATACTCCCCCGCATGACTTTATTGGGGATGCTTTCATGACAAGTGAGAGGGAGTTGGATTTCACAGTATCGCTTTACTCCCAAACATTAACTCAATATTAAGAGGAATTTCCTTTCTTTTATGAACCCTCTCTGCCAGCTTCGTGCTTGCACAGGATCAGAAGTTGATGTGATGCAAAACACACGCTCTTTCCCCATTTACCTACTTCTATAGGATTTCTTCCTATCTCTTTAAATATAACACGGTGAATAGGAGCAGCTCTACCATTCAGCAGGAAGGAGAGGAAACTCGGAGCTAATTGTTCTTGCCCTGAAATACGAATGTTAATATAATGAGTTAGCATATGGGCAAACAGTGATGCAGCACACTGCCAACTTCCCACATTTTCCACTTATGTTTATCCCACCCCCCCCTTTTTTTTTTCTGGGGAAATGAACAGATGGTTCCAACAGGAAAGAGGCAGAGACGGTGCTAATGACCACTGTAAATAAGAGATGGAGGCATTCGTTTTCTGCTGAGCATTTAACATACAATCTGAAATTAACTTCCAAAGCACATTTCAGCGTATTTTTCTAATTAATAGGCAAAGGCAGTTTAGGGTCACTTTTTCTGCCTCACCTTACACAATCTGAAATTAACTTCCAAAGCACATTTCAGCGTATTTTTCTAATTAACAGGCAAAGGCAGTTTGGGGTCACTTTTTCTGCCTCACCTTACGATGCTTTTGGAAAACAAACCTTCTTGGAGTATACTGTGAACTTTGTATCTAAAAAGTACTTTGAAAAGGATTTGGACATTTTTAGGTACCATAACTAATGTAGTTTATAAGCATCACTTTAAAAAAGAAATTTTGAGAGTTTCATCTATGTGTTTTGTCCGGATCTTCCTTAGATTCGGTGTAAAAAGCAATGTTTTCTCATTGCATGAACATGGGAATCTTGGTAGAGATAGGGAGAAAAAAGTGTGCACGTAGCATAATTATCATGTTCTCTTAAAGGGTGAAAAATAAATCTGCAGCAGTGATTAACTAGTTTTGAGCACCAGCCTGTAAATTTGCATGATTTTTGATTATTTGTGTGTTGTTTTTTTTTTTTTTTCTCAAGAATTGATGAATTTTAATGTGATGCGAGGAAATGCGTGTTTCCCACAAATTGATTAACTATTCCAGACTTTAGGATTGGTACTTTGAGTCTGAAAGATTTCGTGTTGCATGTCACTCAAGAATTGATTAATTTTAATGTGATGGGAGGAAATGCGTGTTTCCCACGAATTGATTAACTATTCCAGACTTTAGGGTTGGTACCTTGAGTCTGAAAGATTTCGTGTTGCATGTCAGTTTCATACATCTACTAAGCAGGATAAATATAAGCGTCCAGTTCTTTGATGGTGACAAAAGTGAATGTTCTTCAAAAGTTTTGAAATTTACTTCTGTGAAAGGATTACTGGATGTTCTGTCATCTGCCAAGGAAGTTTCTATCACATGGAAATGTAGGGGAAAGAAACTCCCAGATGAATTAGCAAAGCAAATTTTGTGGGAATGCTAGGTCTTGGCATTAGGAACTCAATTAATAAAATCACATCGGTATATTGTAGGTTCTTGGAAATTACAGCTAATAGTAAAAAGTTAAAATGCAGACCAAAATATGTGCCTAAATATTTGGTATTTAAGATTGAATTATTCAGGTGGCATATAAGCTCATCTAGATAGTCCTTTAAGGATACTTTCTGAATGGTTGGAAGAACTTAAGTAAATGTTACCGTGACACATACATTATTTATGGCAACAGTTAAAACTAACAGCATTTCAGAAAGTGTCAAGAGCTCATTTTCAAAGGAAATTCTGCAGTACATCTGGAATTTTATTACCGTTTTCTATGAAGTTTAGAAAATCCAAGTAATGATAAAAAAAATGCAGGATTATGGCAGGTCTGTGGGGTTTTTTATATGTAAACTACTGTATGTCCAACTGCAGAAGATTTGCACAACCTCCGTTGCGTTGAAGCCAAATGGCCCTTGTTTGATTTAGTGCAGTCTGGATCTTCAGCATGTTCCCTAGTGGTCTCCTAGTATTTGTGCAAGGTAGCTAACACAGGAATTAACTGTACATACAAATGCCATATTCCACCAAATCGACAGTATAGACATATCCATTTAGGTTTGAAACTCTTTTGATCATCGATTCACATGGCACCCATGTAAGCCCCTCAAGCTGCAATGACTGGAAGGAACATCACAGCACTCTTGAGGGTGGGAATCAGAAGACCACGGTTCACAGCTGCCATTTGTCTTTGGGAAAATGTTCATGGCTTTCCTGCAGTTATCTTTAGATCAACCAGGATCCGTGTGCCCCGAGGGGAAATGCTGGGTGGATCTGTGTACACAGAAGCCTTGCTTTTCCACCTCCCTGGAGCTGTGATAGAGAAAAATGGCCCTGAGCACTGAATAACCTCTTTGAATGCTGTGTATGTTCTGCAAACACTGGCAACAGTAAATAAAGACACTTTCTTCTGTCTCAAGCAATTAAAAATGAGATAGTAGCAGGGCTGAGGAACCATCTTCCTTTGCTCTCTAACAAAGCAACAACAGCTATGGGCTTCGTGATGTTCCTCACGGGAGGTAACATGGCTGATTTCTGACACCTTACTTGGGACTCTTGATGCTGGAGCCTTTAAGTGGCTTTCATCTACCTGGTCTTTCAGGCTGCGATGTTGTTGCCTCTCCCCTTGTGGAGCAGGCAGCCAAATGCATGTCGTGGTCAGGTCTTCCTGTAGTACCAGGTCTGTGACACACCATCCTGGGGTTGTGGTCCTCTTCTACCTGCTGGTTAACTCATACCTTGATGTAGCTGCTCTTGCTTCCACTGAAGGTCAAAGTTCCCATTGCATTCAAAGGGCACAAATGAGCCTTAAGTTTAGATGATGTCACGGGCTAATGATCCTTGCAAGTACTCAGTCCTAGCTTTATTGATCTGTAGAAGTTAAATTAATGATTGCATGAGATTCCCATGACAAATTGGGTGTTTCATCCTATAAAAAGTGAAATTGCTTCTAAAACAAAAAGGCAGTAGTATGTCCATTTCATGGGCTACATGCAATATACACGGTTTCCTCCACGATTTTCTGAAATTGTAATTCTGATGAAGAAAATTGGGATTTGACTAGTATAGTCCTTAGATGTCTGTTCACTTTCTCAGTTTTCAAGGACAAGCTCAGTTCATGTTACACACTCCATTGCATTAGTTTGAAGAATTCTAAGGAATGTTGAATCTTTCTTTCCATTCCCTCCAACATGCACACACTTTTTCAAATACTTTATAAATAAACCCTCACACTAAATGTTTTAGCAATTCTTATGTTTCACAAATAATGGATAAAACAAGATATTTAAAGTGTATTTGTTGGTACTTGTGCAACGTACAGCACAGGATGTGCTATAGCGTAGGATGTGGAAAGCCAGATTTCCTGCCTGAAACCAAAGGAGCAATTGCTTTGATCACCCCACCTTTAGCTGGGAACACTGGGGGAAGGAGGAGTGTCCTGAAGGTGTGTGCCAAAGTGCAACTTGTAAGGCAATTAGAGCTTTGCCAGAGGGGATGGAAACAGACAAAAGTAACTGTTGATATGTAATCTTCCTTTTAAAATAAACCCTTAACTTTGAACATGCACTGAGATTTAACTGATTTTTGCAGGAAGTTCATATTGTTCAGTGAATGTTAATTAATGGGAACACAGTGTGAGCAATACTCAGCTGTTCTTTAAAATGGCAGAGTTTAGCCCAAGAAGGAAAACTCTCAACTCTTACGCAACGAGGAGCTGCTATCTCTTGTGAAAAACCAGATGTAGCCTGACAGCTCCCCACTGCTGCCCTGCGCTGCGAACCGCTGCCTTCTGTGCTGGAACAGCCCGTCCCCAGCCAGTGGCTCCAGACCCATCACCAGAACAGGGCTCTGTATTTAGGAGCGTGTCACATAAAGCCTCGCACTGCCGGGTTATCTGAGCTCACTGGGTAGTTCAGGGAACTGATGGAAAGCTTTCCAGCTAAGGTGTTAGCGTTTCTTCTGGCCCAGCTCAGTCAGGGCTGACCAATGCACGCTTTCATCTTGGTATTCTTGACTTGTGGTTGCACAGACACGAAAACCCCACTCTGTTTCTACGGGGCATCTCCCTCCCAGCCCCTCACTTGTGCCCGGGTGTCCCCACCGCTGGCAGAAGAGCTCCTGGGGCCGCACAGAGCAGCCGCTCAGGGACTGGACCCAGCTGAACTCTTGGCTTGGGGTATTCTGGTTTGTTTGAGTGTTCAGCTTGGATGTGTTCCCCGGTTCAGCTGGCAGCACAGCTGCCTGGATGTGGCTGCCGTACGAGCCGTGCAGGGGGGGAGGGCAGGATCTCTCATGTTGGAGGAAGCATGGATTTATTCTGGGTTAAAATGACTGTGCAACCACAGCATGAGCATTGCTAACCCCAGGCATTCAAAAACTATGAGTCAGGCTTTGGAATTACCTTCCTTTTTTTTTTTTTTTTCCCGGATGGCTTTTGTAGCATTTCAGATGTCCTCAATTTTATAGGTAAATGTTTTGGTTAGAATTTTGAAAACTGTTTGGCTTGATCTGTAAATTTGTGAGGAAAAGGATGAAAACTGTTGAGTCAATTCACAGCTGGATTCTGTGTCCGCTTCCATGAGTATTTAAGCATTTCTGGTGTAACCTTTTTACTCATAGTGATTCAGACTTTTGAATTACATATAATATATGGAAAGATTTGTTGCATGTGAAAGATCTTTGCGGCAATTGGTTTCCAAGAATCAGTGTTCATGCAAGTGTAATGCATTGGTCCTTGTTGAGTTCAGCAATGTACTGCTCTCAGTCACCGCACTGAGGGGCTGGCTGTGGATTTTCATTCAGATAGAGCTGCAGAAGTTTGCAGAATCGGGCTAATCATACTAATTATTGGGCAGACAACGGATTAATGAATTGGAGGAATACTTAGAAACGTAATCAGAAATTTTAATGCTATTATGCTGCTACTCAGTTCCTGTATATTAAATGCGAAAGTTTCTTTTTCCCCCCAAATAATGAGGTTTAATAAGGTTCCATGGAATGAAAAGTGTGCTGAAAATCTTGAGGGACTTGCTATTATGCCCATCACTACTCTGTATTTGCACAGGTGTTTGCAGGTGTACAGGTCTAAACAGCACTTCCATTTCAATTTTTAACCTTTTGTGTATCTCTCCAATCTTCCTTTTTGCACATAGAAAAATGATGTATTAGTACAAATACCATGGTTTTCCGACCCAAATACAGCTGCATAATACTAGAACTCTTCAAATATCCTATATTATATTTTTCTACTATTGAATTTCTAGATCAAAGGGCTTTCCATGTGTTCCAAATATACTCTGGACGTTTTTTGAAATCCATATTTTGAAGGGCAATCTGTCATTTTTAATAATGTGTTTCAGCCCCTCACGGCCTATTTGTGTGAGAGGGAGCCTCCTGTGAATACCCTTCTATGATGCAGCGCTGGTAGTTGCAGTTTGCTCACAGAAACTCTGGGTGGTCTTCAGTTCCTATTGTGCCAGGCAGGGTTTGAGAGTGTGACAATAGTGTACTACAAGCAACGCTGTCTGCATTATGCTTAAAGTAAAAGCTCCTTAAAAGTATTAGTATTCCAGTTTTCTGTCTCTTCCTTTAATTCAAAAAGAATTTTTCCCTAAAATTTAGCTCTGTTTCAGAAAAGGATTCCTCTAAGTTGTTGAAAAGGGGTCAGTAATTTTAAAACTCCTCCAAAAGTCCTGCCTCAAAGCTCTGCCTCATTCCATCGTGCTGATGGCGTTCAAAAGAGCCACAGTTGATGTAACTGAAGTGTTGGCTGGTGCTTAGGTACTGATGACGGTAATCAGAAAAATCATACAAAGGTATCTTGCACTAGCAGAAAATGAGGGATGTAATTCTGATGCTGAGCATGGTAAAATGAGATTAGTCAGCATAATGTTATTTGTTCTCTGCTGGTGGATTCAATGACTCCTTCCTGGTCAGGACTGGTGTGTGAAGAAGGGTGTTTTGCTGATGTGTTGGGTGCTTTGGCAATCAGAGTTGGCAGCACAATCTCTGGAGGTCGTAGAATCATGGAATTGTCTATGTTGGAAGAGACCTTTAAGATCATCGAGTCCAACCATCAACCTAACACTGCCAAAACCACCAAACCACCAGTAAGACCATATTGCAAAACACCATGTCTACCTGTCTTTTAAATATCTCCAGAGATGGTGATTCCACCGCTTCCCTGGGCAGCATGTTCCAACGTTTGATAACCCTTTCCATGAAGAAATTTTTCCTAATGCTCAATTTAAACCTCCCCGGCACAATTTGAGGCCGTTTTCTCTCCTATCATGTGTCACTTGGGAGGAGAGACCAACCCCCACCTCTAAGTCAGCTTCAGTGATAAGTTTAACTTTGTCTATTGTTCTACTCTGAGGTTAAGGGAGAGGAAGAATAGTTGTAGAGTGACCATCTCCATCAACGGGAGTATTGTGTTGTCTCCTCCAGCTCAGCTACACTCAGTGTGGTCATCTTGCTTTACAGTTAAATAAACTTTCTGTGTACTAAAATGCATAGATCCTTATCTGTGCTCAGAGCAGGACAAAAGCTGAAGCCAAATATTCAGGAGATGTTTCCTCACATTAAAAAAACAAATACCCCAAACATCAAAACAACACAAAAATCCCCAAACCAACAAGAAAATAACCCTTCTGTAGATCTAAGGAGATTAGCAATCTGCTTTAAAATAAAAAAAAAAGTCTGTGAGTGTGGGGGAAAAAAGAAATAGCTGAGGTATTTCACATCATGCCAGTGTTTTTCAGTTTACGTGGAAAGTTGGACTGAACATTTTTGTATTCATGCTGGTTCTGCTCCATGTTGTTAGTGCTTTAGTTTTTGTTAATACCAATTTAAAAACATCTCTTTCAACTTGAACTGTGCAATGATATGAAAGTGGCTGATTTAGCAATTAATATTATGTTTTCATTGCTTCTCTTTTTATCATATCTCAGTGACACTTTCTGCTGCCACTCCTGCGTACTTTCGAGGATTCACATTGATTGCTCTCAAGGAAGGAAAAGAAGGTGACAAAGAAGAAGACCATGCAGGAACTTTTCAGGTGAGAGGACTTTCCCTGACCTGTACCTCTAGGAGTCTTCCTTAGTGTATGCTTGGCTCAAAGAGAGATGTTATTTGCACAGCAGAATGCAGACTGTGCTTGAGTAAGCATAAATATTTGCGGTTGCTGACATGAGAACACCATAGCCTGTTTTATATTCCATGCAACCTCTTCAAGAGGTCAAGGCTTTTGTACCCTGACTCTTACACTTAAACACCACCGTCAGTTATTTGAACTGGACCCCGAGACACCTGAATTTCTTATCCAAAGTGAATATGAAAATTGTTTCATTCATGTTTTGCTTTTTGGATTTCTTTACCTAGATATTTTTGTCCATTCAGATGTAGATTATGCCTCCTAGAAGTGTGTTTGCCTCAGCTGTGATGACTGTTTTATCAGTCGTAAATTAGATTCTGCAGTTTTATTGATGCTCAGTAGTACTTTACTTAATGAACACATTCAGTGCTATGAAATGTTGTTTATCATTATTAAAAGGATCAGAATCCAGAGCGATGATTCACAAAATACTATTTCCAGCTATTTCAAGATCACATTGCATGAAAGGACTTCTGGAAATGGAGGATAAATATCATATTTATAAAAATAGGGGGAAATTATGCAGGTCTGTTGTTTGTTGATTCTCAGGTGAGGAATTGTTTGACTTTCTAAAATTAGAAATACTGTTGAATGATTATACTTTACAGGATGAGTAATAATATTGATACTAGTTTAAGTAACAATTTATAGATAGAAGATTTCACTTGCCTCAGAGAAGGATTTCTATGTTTTCAAAGGAAGTTCTAATTTTGATAAGCTACAGGAGACAGGAATCAACTTAATCCTAGCATCTCTTCCTAAAGCGTCTTCTGTTTTTTGTATACAGCAAATATGATGTGCAAGCTTAATACTATTTTCATATCGAGTTTGCCTAGAGGCCTGTTTCTGGTTTTCATACATTTTGTAAGAAAATCTAGAAAAAGTGAGAACTTATTTGATACTGGAATAACTCCATCTTCCGCAAAATTAAACAATTTCATAATATTATTCAGGAGAAATCTGTCTACTAGGGACGGTTTGGGGTTTTTTTTAAGAATAAGCTAACATTCTTTTAAGATTAAGCATCAGCTACTGTTAAGAATTAGAAATGGCAGTGCTTCATCTATTAAAAAAAACCCACAAAAAAACCAAAACAAAATCAAAAAAAGGTGTCACCATTCATTTCTCTATTTCAGTTGTTAATGTCTCTATAGCTGTGGCTATTGAGAAGGACTTGGCCCAAGTTTTGCCTTTATGGCCAGAAGTATCTCTAACTTATAGTGAGAAACTCGCTAAGCTTTGCTGAAGTATAGAGGAATTTTGAAGTCAGCAGAGAGTGGAAAATGGAAATTCTATATAGATCCAAAAAGCCCAATGGGTCTCAGTGGAGGGAAGATTGTTTAATTAGCTTTATTGTATGGATTGCAATCTGAAATCAGTATTCTAATTGGCAGGTGAGAGTTTCAAATTTTATGCAGAACTGAATTTGTATTTCTGTGTCACAAACAGAACTCGTTGTGCTTGTCCTACATTAGCAGTTAACTGAAGTTCATTCGGATAGTGCCTGCCAGTTCTGCTTGTGTTGAGACAGATTTAAGATTCTTATTTATCCACCAAATGCTTCCTGCGATAAATACTGGTGTCTCTTGTATCAGGGCTAGGTGGTAGCAGCTAGAGGAGGAAAAAAGATGTTTAGTTCCAGGGTTTGCACTGTGTTTTGTTATAATGTGAAGATCCTAATGGTGTCTAAACAGCTGTGCAGAGTAAGAAAAAGCTGTGTGTACAGTAACTTGCATGCCACTGGCAGTTACGTGTTTCCTGTCTCGGATGGAGAATATGTTATTCAATGAACTACCAAGTGGAACAGGACTCGGTGAAAATTCCTTAATGGTGGCAAGAGACTAAATGCTACTGGACTACTGGCATAAGCCTCGTGTGAGGAGACATATTTACTGTTCAAAAAATAGTCAAAACGAAGCGCATGACTGCCCTGCATGAAGCAAAGTGCTTCATTTGTATTAGCAAGACTTTGCAGTATAACCAGGATAGAAAGAAATGAAAGCTGACCAAGTAAGACACATGCTTTCCCAGTGGGCCTCAGAGACTGTAAACCACCATATTTTCAAGCCTGTGAGTGCCACTTTCAAATCATGAAGTATGGGTTGTACTGTTTTTCATGGGGAAAACCCAAATCCAGGGGTTTTCTGTACTCAGGTCAGGATTCCATGGGCTGCGGTTTCAGTTTTGCACAGCCATTGAGTGTTAAACTGATCACCAGGTGTAATGCCTGAAAGTACCCTGGAGGGGCTTGTGCTATAGCAACAGGGTGGTAAATAAGGTCTAACATTTCAGTGATGGACATGGTACACTCAGGCTGGAAAAACTTGGTTTTCAGTAGTGGCCGTCACGCTGCTGCAGCAGGTTGGGTGCTGGAGGCCATCGCAAAGGATGGATGTGCAGGAAGTGGCTGCAGGGCCTTTGCTCTGCCTTTTACAATCTCCTCATTTACTCTTGTCTGACTCTGCAAGTCAATAGGTGTGGTCAAACTTCATCAATTATTAAGCTGCAGGGTCTTCATCCTATAAATAGCACAGCTGTTAAAAGTCTTGGTGGAACAGGTTTTTTGGTTGGTTTTTCTTTTCCTGGTTTTTTCTTTTTTTGGAGGGGTGTGTGTGCATTTAGAGACCTTTAAAGTTCTTGGTGGAACAGGTCTTTGGTTGGTTTTTCTTTTCCTGTTTTTTTTTTTCTTTTTTTTGAGGGGGTGTGTGTGCATTTAGAGACCTTTAAAGAAGTATATTTTGGACTCCACCATTCTAAATCTGTTTTCCTCTGAGAAAACGGAGACTTTAAAATCTGATTTTTACCATCATTTGTTTATTTAATGGAGCCAAACCTCTTTCTCTTTGTCCTTGTAGCACACCCAGGGCGCAATTTGGCTTTAAAATAAACAAATGGCATTGTGTCCCACAAATGCGCAAACATATGTTAAATAGCTAAATTAAATACGGTTGGGGAATTAAAGATGCCAAATTCAGTCATAGAAGTTTGGGGATATAATAGTACGGCTCTTGCTTATGCCAGTGGTAATTGTACAACTTAGGGGCACAGTGTGGCGCTTTGGATATTATGTCCCATTGGTCTCTTTACACAAGGCATTCCCAACTGTTGTCATGCTGATCTTTCTCTTTTGTAATGTTTAGCAACAGTGGGGCATAGTATACTCCAGGGCAAAAATCAAGCACTGATTGACTATAGAACAGTATCTATACAGGCCATTTTAATCAAGATCTGTATGCAGTGTAGTAGATTTAGTCCGGTAAATAATGTAGAATAATAGAGCTGAGCTTCATCTCATCTATCTTTCTCGTTGTCCGAGGAAGAATAATTATTCCAAGAAAATTCTCAGTGGATGTTTTCTGAATCTGTTCTGAAGAAGTATTCAGCAACAACAAAAAATTCACCTCTCCAGGTGGCCTGTTCAAACACTTCAATATATTTTATAGGAAATTTAAGGAAAAGTCTAGAGTTTTTACTAATGTCTAAACTGAGTCTTTGCTAATGGTGCTTAAATTCTTATCAGATTATTAAGAATTTTCTTGATATTTTACGAGACAAGTGGATGTTTTCTGAATCTGTTCTGAAGAAGTATTCAGCAACAACAAAAAATTCACCTCTCCAGGTGGCCTGTTCAAACACTTCAATATATTTTATAGGAAATTTAAGGAAAAGTCTAGAGTTTTTACTAATGTCTAAACTGAGTCTTCTCTAATGGTGGTTAAATTCTTGTCTTATCAGATTATTAAGAATTTTCTTGATATTTTACGAGACAGTTATTCTGAAGTTTCCCTTATTCTCTCTCCAACCCCACACACTCTCTCCCTGTTTCTTACTAAAATTTTCATTGTAGGGCATTTTTTTCCACTTTTGCAATTTCTGCAATAAAGTAGAGAGTCCAGTCTTATTTATATTACCCAGAATTGCATGTAATAGTCAATCTGGACCCTCAGCATAAAACAATATAGAATTCAGACACAACATTCCTTTGCAGTATCATAATTGCTTCACTTGCTTTCATGCAGAATCCTTGAAGTGTATGCAACTTGGCTTTATTGCAGGAATGTCTAAGTATTGTACAGGAGGTCCATGGTAAAGTCCTAAATGCTTTTCTGCATGTACTGCTGCCTACATCGTGATTCCTCATCTTCTGTTTTTGCATTTTACTCATTCAAAGTGGAGAGCTTTGTGTTTGTCTTACTGAATTTCATCTTGAATTCAATTTAACAAGAAAGTTCTGAACTATGATCTTATCCTTCGAAGTGCTCAGCGTTCCTCCAAAAGCTGATGCTATTTGTGGACTTTATAAATACATACTGGATAATTTAACAGTCAATATAAAATATTGTATGCAAAAGTGACCTGCTTTTCTCACGTAGAGTGATAAACTGAATAATAAAAACTCAAAATTAGACAATTATCTGTATTGTTTTGGCATCATCAGTTGTTAGATTCTTCTGTTATGTCTGCTGTTTTTGTGATAGTTTAGGGTTAAATGCATTCATCACAGTAATATTCCTGGAGGTGTCCTTTTGACTTTTTGTTTCTCTAGAGTGAACCAAGAAATTCTTAGTTTAGGTCACTGAATTTAGTGAACCACCAGTGCAAGGCAAATATAAGAACATAAGCAGGCACGGTGATAGCGAGAGTAGTTTCATTAAAAGTATGGCATTTTTAAAAGCTAGGGACTTGTGCAGAAGAAAACATTTAAGGAAAATTTGTAGAAGTAGTGAGATAGGTAAGGTAAGTGCTCCTTTATTCTAAGTTCTCCTTTTCTAGGTTTACCCTGAAACAATAGCTGTAAACGTTGCCTTTGTTTATGAAGACAGCTGACTGGAGACCATTTCTTTTGATGCTCTTTAGCTGACTGATGTGCTCACCAAAGCTTTTAGATTAAAAGGTATTTTACAAGCTCGTAGAAAAGCAGTTCCTCAATTGCTGTGTTCCAGCATTTTGTAGGAATCTTGCATCTTTTTAAACACTTGATATACTGCATTTTGAAAGAAGCAGTCTTAAAAGGCTTTTAGCCATGTCTTGTGATTTATTAGTTCTTGTATTTATAAGCAAAGTTTATTTGTTTTTTAAAAAATGATTACTGCAGTTATTAAGCTTTTTCTATTAAAAATTAAGCTATACTTATGTAATCTTGATGTTGCACTCAACTAATATTTTTTTAAGCTTGAATCCCAATATAAGCACAGCAGAATAGTTAGTAAATGGCTTATTCTGAGGTGTAAGAAATGATGTAGTTTTGTTTAACAAGTGTTCAGAACTTTCAAGTATTTTCCTGATTTTTGTATTCTCTACGTTCCCTTTACCAGCATCTTATCCCTGAAAAAGAGTCTTTCATCTTACTCCTTATAAGCATGTGGAAATAATGCATTTTTCCTGTTTTGATGTGAAATGTTTGATCACCAGTGGTTTGAAAATCAGGGGAGATGAATTTCCAGTTCATAGTGAAACCACATAGTTTAGGGTTCTTAGCAAAGCTTCATCATACTAGCAAATGAAAGCAATGTTCCTACCTAATTAAAATTTCAAATTTTAAAAATTCTTTACGGTTTTCATGAAGGAAACTGAGTCATTACAAGTAGGTAACATAATCTTCAAGTGATACATGGTGGGAGGGGAAAGAATGGACACTATTTACTTGTGGTTTTATACCTATTAATTATGTGGCCATCACATTATATACCTACTCTATATTTATCAAACAGAAAAGAATACAAAGCTGTCTGTGTTGGTTTCAAAGAGATACAGATGTTATACCCTGAAAAGGGGGGTGGTGGTGAGGGAATGTAGTTGTATCCAAACTCCTAAATGAAAATTCTCTTTCTGAAATATTGATCAGTAGTTCTAATATCAGCAGAAGACAAATCAATGTGAAATAGCTGTACACAGTCATTAAAGTAATGATCCAGTGCTAAAATTGCACTGGGTGTATGTTATGTTAAATATGAAAGAGTCAGAATATGTCAGGTATATGACTTGGAGACTGTGAAGGTAGAGCTGAGTTCCGAGTCTATAAAATTTAAGTCTCAGGGTCTTTTGTATTTGCAAGATTATCCCTGAATTTCTTTTTATAAGAATTATTCTAGACAGAAAAAGAAAAAAAAATTATAACGGTAAAACAAGCTCAAGTTCACCTTTCTTGTAGGGTGGAATTGATTGCCCTTGATGAAAACTTTCACACATTTTTCTAGAACTCTCTGACTTCCATATGATGATACTCAGAGATTAAGTCCCTTCTTTTTTTTTTTTTTTTTTTTTTTTTAACCTATCTGCCACAGTCAGTTCTAGCATTGATTGGAAAATGTGAACAGTTTGAATGAGATTAACTACAAAAATCTCCAGTACGCTGGAGAAACCTTAACCTGAACCACTTATTGGCAAGGTTTTGGTTAAAAATTGTCTCAGGAGATAGTTATGTCTTGCTTCAGACAGTAAAAGATAATAATTAAAAATAAGAGTGATGAGCACCAGGAACTTGCAGAAGAGAAACAGCTCTGTGATAGTGATTATTTCCTACTGATGAGGCTGTAGAGAAAATAAATTAGATTCCGACCTTGTCAGGGGTTTTTGTACCCTTCCTTTACATTTATATTGTTTTTTTTCTGGTTTGGGCTAGTGTTATGAACAAGGCAAATGTTTTTATATTGTAACATTTCCCACTTTTTTGCATATACTAAATGTTGACTTGTTACACCTTTGGAACTCCCTCAACTCATTGTATACAGGAGTTGCCGTGTCTTTTAGAATTAATTATTGAAACCATAAAATTGCACAGCCAAAATCAGAAAATATAAGAAATTTCTGAGTACTGCTTTGTTTTGTATTTTATTATAGTGGATCTTTGAAGTACTAGCTAACATGCATTTATGAAGAGGAAATAAATGTGAAATTGTAGTTGCTTGCTTGTACCGTAGTTCACTACTGAACGAAGATGGGTTTCAGTTTCTTAGCCTTTACTTCCGTTGACAACTTGCTTATCTCAACTCTCTGAGTTTTCATGTAGCTCCCTGGTCTATTGTGTAATAGGGAAAAAGCTAAGAAGCTTTCTGTAAAAGGCCCCTGGGATTTATGCAGCCCAGACTCTTCCACCATGGGTGCTGGGAGGATGAGTCAATAGGTAAAAGCTGAAACAAGGTAGGATAAGACCAGATAAAAGGAAGAACTTTCTCTATGAGGACAGTCAGGCAGTGGCAGAGATTGCCCAAAGAACATTGTGCAGTCTCCACTCTTGGAGGTTTTGAAGACTTGCCTGGATTTGTATCTCTAGTAATGTATTTTGATAATTGGAGTTATGAACAGATGCCAACACATACAGTGCTACCCACTCTCGAGCACTTTCGTGGTCCAGTACAATTACACTCAGCCTGTAGTGTGACATGTGTACAAACTTTCTTTTCCATGGGCATTTAAATCAATCTGAACAAGTTCATAACCATTGATTTCATATTGAAAATCTTGCCTATATGTGCATTTGTGACCTCTTCCCCTCCCAGCCCCTTTTTGCTAGGACATGCTCATGCTGATGGGAAACTGACTGTGTAACCCTGACTTCCTCTCAGCCAATGTAATTTTAAATATGCTGGAGTGCCTTTTGTTAGAGTTTTCTTGGTATGTCACTACCATCACTTTTAAAATTTTAAATTATTTTTTATTTGGCTTTAGTTTCTATCTTTTTTTTTTTTTTAAATTTATTTATTTGCCCTTTTTCCTGTGTCTCTGCTTCACTGTAGAACAGATCATGTAGCTTCTGGCCATGTAGTTTTTAGTCCTCTTTCTGTTTTTTAATCTAATCTTATTTATTCTCTTTATATCTAGCTTTTTCTTTTTGCCTTCTGGGGAAATGCTCTTTCTTGAGAATGACTTGAAATGATGATTGTGTCACAGAAAGAGTTTGTTTTTTGGAAAGGGTTATACCTAAACAAATATTCAAGTTCTACTTTAAAAAAACACACAACAAAACCCCCAAAACAAAAATGCAATCAAACAAAAGAACCAAAAAGCTAAACCTCAAACCAAAACAAATGACCCTAGAGCCAGGAAGCATGCCTCTTGAGATATGTTAGCTAAAACTCCAGACTCCTTTTCAGATTCAAGGCTTATCAGAGTCAGGTTATCTCAAGTCTGCTTTCTGCCCTGCCTTGCAGTGTGCCAGTGCATCCAGCCTACCTTTCCAGTGCCAGACTACATCATGGTAAAATACTAGAATTGCCTAATTAAATCTCCTGTTAAAAAAGAAATCTACTGGTTTATTCCTTGGATTAGCATGAAACTGAAAGACTTTCTGGTTCTAAGAGGCTCCTGAAGAGGCTTATTAGAGAATTGTTTCCTAGAATTTGGCAGTGGCACTTAACAAATCAGCTCCACTACATGGGAAGAAGTAAAGAGAGGAAGTGACACTGTAAGCACTGTCCCTTTCTGCCTTGGAGACTCTGGTGAGCTCTTTTAGACACATCAGCACTGGGAGTCCTCTTGCACCCCTTTTGGGACTTGGGACTATTTGATGCTTTCTGAGAGTTGTTTATGTCTTGCTTCCAGATTCAAGGCCAGTTTTGCATCTGCAATTATTTAATTCAGAGCCAAAGTCTGGTTCTGGGAGTGCAGATCCCACTAACTCTCTTTTGATGATCAGCAGAAGCTGTATGTTCCTCCCCTGGGCAGTGTTTAAGAGGGCATATCCATCTTAGTGATTCTAAAGGAATGTATTTCAAATACACCATTTCTCCAGCTCAGTTAATCTACCTAACTCATTGTTATTCCAGTGTTATATAGTCTGTCTTCAGACGGCAACTCACCTTTGCTAGAAATTTTAGGAAAGACACTTAACCTTCTGGCAACAGCCAGATGCTTTATGGTTACCATAGGGTGAGTGTCACAGGTTATAAGTAGATGTATGTAGGCCCTGGGTTCATTGAAACGTCTATTCAGCATCTCTTTCTTCATTCATGATGTTGCCATTGGGCTTTTCTTCCTAGATTTCCCTTTCTGTCTCCTTGTTATTTACCAGCTTCATCTAAGGCACTCATCAATTACTGTAAATTCTTTCTTTCTCTACTGAGAAAAATCAGCACTTTTATCTTATTAGCTCATATTATCCTTCTTTAATGCTTCAAGAATTACCTCTGATGTAGTTACTTGCCGTTCCGCAGCATCAGAAAACCTTCAGCGTGTCAGTTCCAATCAGTGGGACCTTAGAGCAAGTGTCTGTTCTTTGCACTTCCACTTTACATCAGGTTACAAAGCTTTTATCAGGTATTCCTTACTGATATGGACCTCTTCAGCCATCGCTGCCTGTAACCCTAACTATGAGAGCTGTGGATCTGGACACCCGTGCTACCCCCATAATGACACGGGGCTTTTGAAAGGAAGTGTCATTCTGGGGAAGGGTTATTCTGACACTTCTCTCCAAACGAGCACTGCCAGCTATCAGGATACAATGAATAGACTACAGGAGCACAGAATTATGTCTGTACCTGAAAATCTTTTCTCATAATATACTTTCTTTTCCCTTCAAGTTATTTGGAGTGGGGGGAGGGAGAGGGGAAGGTGGGGGTGAAGGTGATGATAAAAGCTGAGAAACTTGACAGTTTCTCTGGGCTATATGGACATTTGTACTACTTTAAGAAAATTCTGCCCTCAGTCCTCTGGACTTTTCATGAAGGTACACATATGTCAGTAGGAAGTCTCCCAATTAAATTTAAATGGTCATCTTTCATTCTTTTTTTTTTTCTTCCTCCCTCCAGTGTCTTCAGAGAGGTTTTCAGAACGTCTCATTTAAATTCAGGAATTTACCTGCCTGACTTGTTTATGAATGACTGTTGTAGGGAAAATCCTTCCTTCAGGCTTTATAGTCAAGTGAGGGAAGTCAGTTCTCATCACAACTCATTGCTGAATAAATTGCTACCAGACTAAAAGTGCTGCTTGCTATGCCAGTTGTCTTGAGAAGACAGTTTTGCATTACCAAAGTGACAATATATTTAGCTTTCATTATTCTAGGCTGCATGTGTACCCTTCTCAGACCTAGATGCAGTCCACCGTGACAGTCATTCCTCCTTTACAACTGTTCTCTTTCTAATGATGACAGGGACCTCTCAGTGTTTGCAAAGGGATAATGTTTCAACTTCCATTGCTGTCCTGAACAGTTGTAATTGATTATTCTCTTTGCCGTGATAGCTCTTTCTCATGACCTAACAACCCAGGATCATTAGTCATCTGATCACAGTGTATTTATTCTACATCAGAATGATGCAAGACCTGTTCAGGGAAATGACCGCATCTTTTCATTCTGGTGCCTTTTGGTGCTTTATCCTAATATACCTTCATAGATTTTAGTCATTTCACTTCATGCAGTCATGAATGGAAATCCATAATGATGTCCTCAGAACGATATGCAAGGACTCATACAACTGAAAAATACACCTTCTCATCCTGAACAGATCAGATGTTTCGCTTCAATGCTAGTCTTTTCTCAAGAGACTTTGCAGACATGTTTCTGATTAGGATGCTTGAATTTTCTTTGGTCTATTTTCTCTGAAAACTGCAAGGGTCAGCTAGGATGTAGCTTTAAGAAGTCTTCTTTCCCCCTACCCTGTTGAGACTGTTTGGAGTCCCCGACCAAAAGGCCATATAATGTTGCTTTTCCTCATACCTACTCTTGCAGAACTCCAGGAACTTGTCTCATCCAGCATGATGCTAGATCTCTTCAATATAAAGTGATCTTGTTCATACCTGTTCTGTGAAGTTAGGGACTATAAGGATATCACAAACTGAAAGTACTTATATGGAAGGATCTCTTCAGACATAGGGACCAAGTTCAGTTATCAGAATTTCTCCTGGTCTGTCACCTCACATCCTAATTTCTCCAACTGGTTGCTATCCACCTCAGCCTCTGCTTAATGATCACCTGAACACTGTCTACTTGTATTAATTTAAAGCCATATCGGAGAGGTTCTTAATGCTCATCCACTATATAACTATACTTTCTCAAAGGCTTCCTGAGGCACTGTCCCAGTGAGAAGTCCCACCAGTGAGACTTGTATTCAGTCTTGTCTGTTCTCCTCTGACTTTTCTGTTGAACACGCACACTGACCCCAGCCTGCCCTCTGCAGCTTGATCTGCGTGGATTTCCCGGCTGTGGTCATCATTGCCGTGAGAGTCATAGAATCATAGAATGGTTTGTGTGGATTTCCAGACTGTGGTCATCATTGCTGTAAGAGTCGTCGAATCATAGAATGGTTAGAGTCGGAAGGGACCTTAAAGATCATCGAGTTCCACCCCCCCTGCCATGGGCAGGGACCCCTCCCACTAGAGCAGGTTGCTCAAAGCCCCATCCAGCCTGGCCTTGAACGCCTCCAGGGATGGGGCAGCCACAGCTTCCCTGGGCAACCTGTTCTAGTGCCTCACCACCCTCACCGTGAAGAATTTCTTTCTAGTATCTAATCTAAATCTCCCCTCTTCCAATTTAAAACCGTTGTGTCTTGTCCTTTCGCTACAGTTCCTGACAAAGAGTCCCTCTCTAGATCGCCTGTAGGCTCCCTTCAGGTACTGGAAGGCTACTATAAGGTCTCCCCGGAGCCTTCTCTTCTCCAGGCTGAACAACCCCAGCTCCCTCAGTCCTCACAGGGGAGGTGCTCCAGCCCTCTGATGATTTTTCATCTGCTAAATTTTTCTCCGACGGAATTGTCCTGATACGTGTGCAGGACTGTCATATTAATCAGCATACAAAGCTAGGAGAGCTGGCTTTCACTTTAAGCATGAGATAAGGTTGTGTCTGCCTCCCTCCTTCCCTTACTTACTCCTTTAGTTCTGAGACCTTCCTTAATATAAGGAGAGCTCTTGCCTTCTACATTGGCTGAGCCCAGGACCTTTCCTCAGCCTCTCATTTTTGTGTGTCTCTAGCAGGGAGACAACAGAGAACAGCCGTAAGTAGATATGGTCTCACCATGGACTGCTTCTGAGCTTATTTCTCAAGCCATGGTATGGATGTTTCCATCCTAGATAGCATGAGGACAGCTACTTACTTATAGGACTGACTTAGAGGACATGACTTACTAAGCAAGCACTACAAATTCAAGAATATATTTTAAAATTGCCAGGATAGGTATGCAGTTTTGTTTTCTAAAATGATTCTTGACTCCTATTCCAAGTACTTGGGCTTGTGGAAGGACCTATTACTGGGAATCACCCACAGTGGGAATCTACATACCAACAATCGTTGAAGGGAGACAGAAAAGTGAATAATTACATTTCTCAGAGGTGGGTGGCATTTTGTTTTAACTTTATCTCCAACCATCCCCCCTTCTGCTCTGTTTTGTGCCCCTTTTCAGCTGAGAAAAACTGAAAATCATGTGTTCCACTATACTTTTCTTACGGCTATATAAGGGGGTAGGATGTGAATGTACTCTACATAAGCTGCAAAAGTAGAATTTTCTGGTTTAGGTGATTTTGATTTCAAGTCATATAGGCAAGTGAGTATATAATGAATGCCTATATAGGCAAGACATTTCAAGAAGGCGTTATTACTGGTAACCTGTTGAACTTTCTATAATTTTCTTTTTTATTTTACCAAATAAATTCCCAAGCAATATTTGCTGGACAATATTTTCTGGGGTTTTTTTTTCATAGTTACTTTTGATTATTAGACCAGAAACCTGTTAAAATTAATTTTCACATGAAATTAAATCGAGACTAGCAAAGAAAATCCTGATCCAGTTGAACAAAAGCTAATGTTTGGCTCTTGAAAATGCTTTTCATAGTACTCAGTAATTAGAAAGGGAAATTCCCTGCTGGTATGGAGCTACCATTTTGTTCCCCATTCCCTGCATTGTCACTGTGGGTAGGGTTATTATGCAATCTCTGGCAAGCTCATCCTACCAGACTGCTTACTAATTTGTAGGCTGTAGGTGTAAATTGAAAAGCCTTCATCCTGCTTCTGTTTACTTCACAGATTGAACTGGGCTCCAATTATTCTCATCTATGTGAATTGAAGCACTGTTGTTGCTCTTGCCTCTTTTTTTTTTTTTTTTTTTTTCCTTGTGGGTGGGCATAACTCATTTGGACCTGCATTTCTTTTCAAAAGAAACGTTTAAAAGAATTAGCATGTAAGAAGTACTTTTAGTACTTACTGTTCTGTAACTTTAATGATTATATATCTTGATCCAGTGAGTAGTGTAGTAGAGGTTCCTTAGATCTTTGCCAGTGTTTACTCATGGCATGGCATTTATTTGTCAGACACACATCAGGGTTTTGTTCTCTTGGAACTCATTTAATTTTTTTATTCTTTTTTTAAATTCCAATTATATGAGTAAAGCTGACTCTGCTTGTATGGGAGGCTTAATTATACCTGATATTGCTCAGTTTAGCCTGTTTATCACAAAGTTATTGTAGCTAACTTACTGCTTTTTAAAGAGGAGGAAAACAGAGAGGGGACATAAAGTAGCAAACAAATGCTAAAAATGGAGAAATATTTTATACTACAAACTGTCTTGAGCAATAGGTCACTTTCACAGGAATATTAGCTACCTATTTTATACCATTAATAGAAGAATGCTGTCTGGGAGCTTCAGGGAGGTATTTTCAATGGTTGCTAAGGCAGCAGTTTGTCTCTTGTTGGTGGTCCTTTTCCTCTGGCCTCTCTCTACATGATATTGTGGGAATCCCAGCTGTAGGAATAAAGCAAGAACCTGCAGTTAGTGAATTATCCCCCACACTAATCTTACCTGTTAAGAAAATCTGCCCACACATTATGATAAATCCCAGTATTATTAAGATAATCATAAATGTTTTCTGTATTTTCTGCACGCATAGGACCAGTGGGGTTTTTTTAGCTATGCGAAGTTTCTTGGCTTTGAGATTCTTTCAGCAAACTAGTTTTATTATCCATAAAGGTTATTCAAAGTAGTTATATGAATTAGAATTGGGTTATGATATATTTAGACAGCAGGGTTATGTAATAGCCTTAGCTTCAAATACAATACATTCTAAACAATAATTTGGAACTTTTTCTTAGAGGTTGTGTAATATTTCTATAAACGATGAAAAAGACCTCTATGCTACCTACTCAAAATTCTCTGTATATTCGTCTATTTTTTTTCTTTTAGTTCATCTGATGCTCATCAGCTCATCTGATTACATTAGTTGCAAAATGTATTAAACCCACATAATAAACAACCAGCTTTGTGTGTAGTGCAGATGTTATGCAACTGCCAGCTACCACAGAAAGAACATAGCGTACATCACAATGTGTTCTTGGGTTTCTAAACCTATTTGCCTCTAACTGCTGACTGTGAAAGATATATTCGGTATTTCTTTTTGGGAATAATAAACCTGATACAACCTTTGTGAAAACTGGCCTTGGAGTATGACCATTTCTGTTTGTACATTTACATGTACAAAGAAAGTTCATTTATGCCTGAGCCAAATAAGCCAGAATGGCATAAATATAGGAAGAAACATTGCAAGATTAAAAACGTGGTGATCATATAAAGGCAGGGTAAAATGCTGAACTCACTCTTGTTAAGATATTTGACTCTTGATTTTTTAACTCTCCTATATGAATTTAGAGAAATCATGACTAATTTTTTTTTCCAATTAAATTTGCTGAATCTTGTCCTAGTGATTTTCTGTTGTCAGTGCTACCAGATTTACATTTACATATATAAATATAAGACAACTTTTAAATGTGCTTTTATATTGCCTTTCGGCTGAAGATTTCAAGGTTTTTTCCATAAATTAATTTCCACGAAAAAATTTGGTAGAATGTGAAATTATCATAATCACTTTACAGAAGAGTAAATGTTGAAGCAACTTACTCAAGGTTGCATATCACACTTTAGCCACGACTAAACTTCAGAAGTTCTGCTCTGTGCATATGATGTTTGCCTTCTGAGTCAGGAATGTTTAAACAGTCATTTGTCTTCTTGCATGTAAATACTGTCCATGGGTAAAATAACAAATGTTTGTACAATGCATAACATTCAAACCGTGAGCGTAATAATTTAACATGGGGATTTTAAAATAGGGGAACACGGTCCAATTCTTTCTATATGGTGGAGTCTCTAAAACCAGTCCCAGTAATGGTAGCTGTTGTGCTGGTTGGTATCAGAAAGATACGTCGTGCTGAAGGACACAGGATGAGCACAAAAGCCCTGTGTTCTCACGTGGCTGTGCCTGCGGTATCAGAAAGCCCTGTGTTCTCACGTGGCTGTGCCTGTCTGCTTCCAGTGGCTGTGTGCTGCCATCGGAGCTCTACATCTGTAGAGTTACTATTCTTCTGTCTCCATTTCCATGGAAGTGTGTGAATCTTTATCTCTTTGAAAAGCATGAACGGGAGCACGTATAGGTGAAGTTTAGCTGCTTAGGATCTCAGTTTTTGTCAGTCCTTTCAGATGGCTCTTAGAAGTGCAGTAGAAGGACGTCATCTCTTTTATTCCATGGAAGACTGATCGTTTGCCCAAAGGAAAGGGAACACTTTACTCTTTGTGCATAACACCTTTGCTACCTTTTGCCTCATATTTGTCTCCTTGTATTTGACTGACCGGAATAATGTGGGCACTGAGTGCAATGAATAAGGTTTCAACATTTGTCAGAATCATGCGTAATATCAATCTACAGATAAATAGATGCTGTATCTCTTATGACTCTCTGACAGTCAGTAGCAGATGAACTGTGAGTGTTTATTGAAGACAGTTTCGATCAGCAGTAGAAAATGTAGTAAATTTTGCCTGCTTTGTGATTAATGTTACTGTTTTCTTCTATTGGTGCTGTGTGAAAAGCACACGCAAACTTCATATTTGACTGACCAGAATAATGTGGGTACTGAATGCAATGAATAAGGTTTCAAGATTTGTCAGAATCATGGGTAATATCAATCTACAGATAAATAGAAGCTGTATCTCTTATGTCTCTCTGACAGTCAGTAGCAGATGAACTGTGAGTGTTTATTGAAGACAGTTTCGATCAGCAGTAGAAAATGTAGTAAATTTTGCCTGCTTTGTGATTAATGTTACTGTTTTCTTCTATTGGTGCTGTGTGAAAAGCACACGCAAACAATACAGGACTTTATTTTCCCCAATTAGGGCTAGCAGTAAAAAAGGTACACAGAGAGGTCTTTGAATGGCACAGGAAAATGAAACTGGTTGAAATGAGAAATTTTCCCTCTCAAAATGTGCTACAGTGCTAACTAGCTAAACAATTAAATCACTTGGAAATTTTCAATAGAAAGGTCATCAGCACTTTATATGCAGATAAAACTGAAGTACACTATTCTTTTTAGTATGTTATTTACAATAGAGAAATACTAAATAAAGTATCGAAACTGCAATACTTGAGATGATGAAAAATCAAAACATCTACATTTCAAAATAGATTGTTTTGAATGCATTTACATTTCCTCAATTATTTTAAATGATATTTCAATAAAATGGCAGATTTATTTTGAAAAATAATTGTTTTGAAACTGAAAATCTTATAACGTTTTTCCTACTACTTATAGTTAGGGGTGGTAGGAGTTCTAAAGCCTAAATTTCAGTGTAGCAAAAAATACTACCAAGTCAACTAGAAAGTTAATTTATTTTAAAATGTACCTTTGAAATAATGGAATGTATGCCTTCTTTTCAAAGAAAAATCTATTATATTTGAAGTGGGTTTACTAAGAGCACGAAGTAAAGCATTGGAAATGGAGTCAGCATAAATACAGAGGGGTTTTGTTGTTTAATTCACATTATAATTTATTCTATTCTTCACGTTCTTGACTCCATACACGTTTGTCTGTTTCACAATGGAATATTACTAAAAAGGTGGTTGATGCTAGAGATTCTGCAATTTTAAATTTTCCTTGCTTATGTGTCAAATTGATTTGGAAATGAATTTTCTAGTATTTTAATGAATATCATAAAAAGCTGGGGTTTTTCCCAAAGAAAATGTACTTACCTCCCTCTTGGTTTACAACTGCATATATTGAATTTTTACTTGTCCTAATGAAATTTCAAATGAAACAGCTTTATAGTCTTGAAATACATATTCATCAGAATTAAATCCCTTTGAGACTGAGATAGATTTGTGCTTTTTCTAAAGGTATTGTGTTGTCATCTGCATGTATGGCAAGATGTGGGAGTACAATTTTTTTAATTGGAAAGTCTATTTACAGCCATAAAGTTGACATGCATAAAGAAAGTTTATACTTCAAAATAAAACACGCCAAACCATCAGGAGATGAGAACTTAGTCTTAGCTATATATATTGGGTTGCTCTGAATTCTGCTTGTAGGGTTAGCTCTTCTGTGACAGCACGGTAAGAAATAGATTTTTATTTTGCATGTAGCTTGGCAGTGTCAGGGAGGGACATGTAGGCAGGTCGTGTCCCACTTTTTTCCTCAGACTTATTGCTCCTCCTGCTCTTTTTGCCTCGGACCAGGGCAGAGCTGCCAACCTTGGGTGGTGGTGGTGGCAGCAGCTGCGGTGGCCGTGGCACAGGATACAAGTGTCTGGGCTCTTGGCTGGCACCCTCTTGGCAGGATCTGGTTTCACACATGCCCTCCTCACCTCCGTCCTGTCCCTCAGAAATTTGCATTTCCATTTTTCTTGGAAATGCGCTTAGAATGTCCAAATAATTTCAGAAGCAGATTTATCAAAATCACTGTCTTTAATAATTTGGTTTCAAAAAAAAAAACCTCGTGCGCCAAGTACTTTACAAAATTCATGGTCCGTGTGTTAATGTGGAAGCACAACTAAGTGAATGTTTTATTCAATATATCACTTGAAGCAAAATTGAATCAAT
>NW_015090909.1:2732168-2890679 GCF_001431845.1 Calidris pugnax
GGTTAGCTCTTCTGTGACAGCACGGTAAACCTTAGATTTTTATTTTGCATGTAGCTTGGCAGTGTCAGGGAGGGACATGTAGGCAGGTCGTGTCCCACTTTTTTCCTCAGACTTATTGCTCCTCCTGCTCTTTTTGCCTCGGACCAGGGCAGAGCTGCCAACCTTGGGTGGTGGTGGTGGCAGCAGCTGCGGTGGCCGTGGCACAGGATACAAGTGTCTGGGCTCTTGGCTGGCACCCTCTTGGCAGGATCTGGTTTCACACATGCCCTCCTCACCTCCGTCCTGTCCCTCAGAAATTTGCATTTCCATTTTTCTTGGAAATGCGCTTAGAATGTCCAAATAATTTCAGAAGCAGATTTATCAAAATCACTGTCTTTAATAATTTGGTTTCAAAAAAAAAAACCTCGTGCGCCAAGTACTTTACAAAATTCATGGTCCGTGTGTTAATGTGGAAGCACAACTAAGTGAATGTTTTATTCAATATATCACTTGAAGCAAAATTGAATCAAAATTGAATCAATGTATCCACTGTACTGATGTGAAGGGGAATACTATTTTGGGCCCTAATGCAACAGCAGAGTTTTACAAATGTTTTGTAGCTTTTTTTTGAAATTATATAGACAGTGATGTCTGCATGAGAAGATGCCACTTATTTTGTTGGCCTCTTGCCTAGGAGGAAGCCTCTTCATGGAGGCATGCGTCTGATTGTCATGCCAGGTTTAGTGAGTGAGAGCTGTGGTGAACAAACCACATCTTTACCATTGTACCTTGCTTGGAATTAATATGAAAGCAAGATACTGCTGTATATTTATGTTTATTTTTTTAACCTGGAAAAGGTTGTTAGTATTAATATGAAAGCAAGATACCACTGTATATTTATTTTTTTAACCTGGAAAAGGTTGTTAGTCTTATAGCGTTAATATATGTACAAGTATAATTTCATACAGTTCCATTTCAGTTTTCAGCTCATTTAGTAGAGTGCTTCAATTTACAGAGCTATGAAGAATTTTATTAGAAGGCTTTACCAAATTTTTTTTGTTATTCTATATTTTCAGAAGATTTTACTGCATGCCTGCTTCCTTTAAGAAGTTTGTACAACTCTCCAGCAGACATCTTATACTATGATGAAATACACTGCTATGTTCAAAAAAATATAGAACTTTTTTCGGACGAAAACCCCCACAAACCCAAACCAAATGCATATAAACCTTGAAGCTTTGAATTACCTTTTTTTCCTGATGTCATTGTTTTGTTCCCATAATGAACATTTTGTGCAAGACAGTGCTCAGGAAAAAGTGTCCAAACCATGTTTTAATATAGATTTGGTTTAAATATTGTGAGGTTTTGTTTAGTCACAGCACTTAATACGCTTGGACTTTAGTCAGCATTTGAAGAGATCCTACCAAACTCTTTAAAAGAAATCTGAAGTCGAACCATGTTTTAATATAGATTGGGTTTAAATATTTTGTATTGTGAGGTTTTGTTTAGTCACAGCGCTTAATACGTTTGGACTTCAGTCAGCATTTGAATAGATTCTACCAAACTCTTTAAAAGAAATCTGAAGTCTGCTCACAAGACTCTCCTTTTTGCCAGACTATGTCTTCACTGTTGACTGACTGAAGTGTGTCTTTCTGAAGCAGAATCTTCTCATACTGGAATGGAGAAAGGACAACCTTTTGATTTCCTTGAAACTCTCAGCAAGCAGGTTTAATTTACCTGAAGGGTACCCTAAGTTATGTGAAATTTGGCTTAGGAGAAAAATTCGGACAGGGGACAGGGAAATTTGGACAGGCAGGTAGGGGAATTGCTCGTGAATAAACTGTGTAATCTGTGATGCCCTTGAAATAAGGAAAGAAGTTGAGAATCTGGGCATCAGTAGTTCATCAGCATATCAAAAGTAAGAGGAGCCATCGCCTGGATTGTTATGTTTTGACCCTGCCTAACGTGCAGGCACACTCTAATACACACACAAAGAATTTGGTGGCTTTAATAATTGTTCACAACTCCTGTCAGTGCTGCCACACACCCTTCCTGACTTTCTGCAGCTCTTTCAGTATTCCTTATCTGACAGCTGATGCAAATTGTTAAGCAAAAGATTTGAGAGCTCTTTAAGAAGGTAAATGCCTGCTTAAATTTATCTGCATAAAGCCTGTAGTTACAGATCACCAGTATTTTTGCTCTAAATGTGGTTTTAGAGTGGATTAAGTCTCTCTGGAATAGATTATGTTCTGTACACAGTCATCTGAAGGCTACAGGAATTTGCGTGGAATCTGCTTGAACTAGGTTGGGATGTATATTTTGGCATTGAGATATTCATAAGGAACATGAATAGCACACGTGCCAGAGCTGCTGATGCTTCAAAGCTCCAACACCAACAGGACAATAATGCTATTAAAAATATGTATTTTCTCTAATCCTTAAATCCCTTCTTAACTTAAATGAGGAGCTCCAAGTGAGGTAGCTATTCTTGGCAGTATATTCGTAATGCTGAGTAGTGTAATATTTTTGAAAAGGAAGGATAAATTAAATGCCTGAACAAAGTAAGCAACTGAGAAATGGTGATCCAGTAAAACGTGCAAACCCACATTTTACTATGTCTTTCAAATAACTTCTGGTTTCTGGTCTACCCAATAGCAGAACAGGCGTTTCCTTTGTACTTTACAACCAAATCTTATATTGTATCATAGAGAAGTGTCACCTCTATAATAATAGTATTGTTATTATTGATTATATTAGTAAGGAAGCCCCATCTAGGTTTAAGCCCATGTTGCACCTTGTACTCCATGAAGTCGTAGTTAGAAAAGGTTCTGTTGGCTGACAATTAACACTGACAAATGCAAGAGAGAGAAAGGTTGAGGATGAAAGCAGGCTGTGTTATCATCACCCTTCAGGGAGAACCTGAGACACAGAAAGGTGGCTTCAGTAGAAGTTATATATGTTGTTTGACCAGCCACTATAAAATTTCTTCCTTATCTGATGTTTTATGTGTCTCCTCAAACTTAACATTCCTTTTCCTTTGATCAACTGGTCTTGCAACTGTTCTTATCTGGAATGTTGTCCCTGAAATAAAAATGGCAGTTCCTGAGTTTTAAATTGAATTGTCAATGAACCTGGAGTTCCTTGCTACAGAAATGTAAATGAGAAGTGCCTGTGTGAGCAGAAGATAAGGTCCATATCTTCTGTATGAGTCCACAGCAAATATTTCTCTACAACTCACATTACTTGTGCATTGCTCATTATGGTGCTAAAAATATTGGCAATATGCAATTGTGGCAACAGTACATGAAGAATAATAATCTTATTGAAAGAAAATAATATAATTAATTTCTAAAGAGAGAGTTACACATCAGCAGTATCATTTAACACCAACTTTACCAAACTGCTGAAATGTAGTAACTATTAGATAATGACTTTCACCCAGTCCATATGGGTAGTTCTGATATAAAGTTCAGATTTTCTTGACTGCTCTTAGTAAAGCTTTCTAGAAATAATGATGAGAATGGTGTTTTTAGGACTAGATCATGTATGTTTTCTATCTCAAGTATTGTTTCATTATGAACATGAGAATGTCAGGTTTTTCTTTATATTTCCTATCTAAGAGCTTAAAGCTTATTTTTATGGTGAAGAGAAATTCTGGACCACTGAATTTAAAATATGTTATTGACTGGACTTGGATGGTATCTAGACGTCCTTACGAGTGAAATATCTTTTAGTTGCAGTGAAGGTATATTCTTTCAAGCATTTATAAATGGGATTTTTGTGCAAAGAATTGTGTGCATTGACAGAAGCAAAGACACATGAGCTCAGGCAGGTGAAGAAAGTTGCTGCAGAAATTGGGGGAAATTCTAGTGCTTCTGTGAAAAGTTTCATGTAGTTTTAACAAATAATTAAGAACGCGCTGACAAGATTTTCATTTGTGTATAGCAAAAATACAGATGCTAATTTTCAGCTAAGTTTACAAATAGAGCAGGAAAATGTGCTCACAGCGATCAGATGGCCCTTCAGCTTTCCACAAGCATGTCCACAAATGTAATTCTAATTTATCCTGGGTTCAGTCGTGCAAGGTACTGACCACTCTGCTCAGCAGTTCTGACTTCAGTGACCTTAAATGCATGCGGAGCATAGGACCTGGAAGTTATTTTAAGTGCATATTTATAAATCTTTGTTTTGTGCTGGGGCAGGAGGAATCTGAATAAACTCTTTACCATATGGATCTGGAAAGCATGGAGAGAAAAGCTATTTTTTTATGTATTGTGAGCATTTGTTTTATGTGCGTGTGCATGAATGAGTGACCCACTGTGTCAACCAGGGATTAATCTTTTATTCATTAAAAGTTTTTTATGAGTTTTTGGTGCTTCCAGATGCAGCACTATGTGTGTGTGTGTGTGTATATATATTTGCCGCTGTAATGTAGCCAAAGTGTTCGTGATGGCTTAAACATAAAGTCTTGATAGAGATGTGTAACAAGAGAGTATTGATGAGCCCTAGATCAAGAAGACACACCAGGCCAAGTCTGGGGAGGAAACTTGGAGATATGTTTTGTTCCTTTTCAAGCAAGGGAATTTGTGAAGGTCAGAAATAAATGCAGAAAAATCTTTGGATTTTGTTTTTAATTGAACATTTTAAACAGTTCTAAGTTAACACTCTTAAAACTGACATGGATCACAACCAATGCTAGAAAAGATTCTCAATCCTTTGGGGAAATGTTTTAGTCTCTTGCCTCTCCAGAAAGAAACACCAGTATATTGAGCCTTTTTAATAAAATATTTTCAATATTCACTGTTTTTTTGTTGGGAAAACTTTTCATCCAGACATAATTTCCATTCAGAAGAAGGGATCCATCAGAAGTGATAAAAGGCTTTCAAGCTGGATAGAGAAGGTTCAAATGGCTGAGTCATTAGAGCAGGGATTGCACCAGAGAGTTTTGCAGCCCTGAAGAGCGCTCCTCCACACAGTAACAGGCTATTTCAGGACTGATTTCTCACAGTCTCTTTCTCTTGCATCCCTCTCCGTTTTAAAACTAGTAAAGCACTACACTAGGCCAACAGGGAAGTGAGACTGCCTTTGCAACTTGGAGGGGAAGTCATCAAAATAAACAGAGCAGAGATTTGAAGCCCCATCAGTGCTTTCATTACCTGACTTGGTTCAGTAAGTGTATATGTGAGGTGGAACTGATCAGAAAAAAGACTAGCTGAAGGTTACGTAGTTTATGAAAGTTCACACTGAGAGTGAACTGCCTGATTCAGAATGGATAGAAGAATCTGCATTTTCCTTATCAGAAGTAGAGTCTTTAATACTGGTCCCCGAGCATGCTCTGCTAGAATGTTTCTCAGCTTTGACAAGATAAGTAAATAAGGTTTGTCCTCTAATCCCAGTGCACAGACAAATGAAAATATAAACATTTTTTGAAAAGCGAGGTTCTTATTTTTTTAGCAATATTTAAATTTTCATTTTAAATTAATTGTGCTACACTCCCTTGATATGTTGAAAAAGCATTCCCATGTGTAAAAGATGCAATTGTCAAACTGGAGCTCTGCCAGCTTTGGTTTTGTTGTGCATTCTGGCTTCTGTGGGCATCGATGCACCAAGCTGGGAGATCTTTGACAGTATTTGGCTGTTCCATTTACAAAAGTGAGATAAAGGATTGGTACACAGGGGACCACTCCAACTTTCTGGCTTCCCTGGAATTCCCAGACTTGAATTCCTAGTTGATTCTCTAAGCTACTTTTCTATCTAACTTGAGCTATTGGCACGCCACAGAGCAGGCTGAAAATCTGGCATCTCATATTTAATTTCCTCCCAAAGAACTCCTGTTTATGAAGTCTGAGGCCAATATGAGGTATAACAAATTGTTTAAGATAATAAGTATACTTTTTATAGACCATTTCATGTATTTTGAAAAAGGAGCTCGATGTCTACATCCACACCTCACAATTAGGAAATGGACTATACTGAAGTGATTTGAGAAAGGTTGCTCAGCAATAAAAGTTACGTCTCGCTTCCAGTTAAGTGCTTTTCCATATTGCCTTATATTGCTTTCTTTTATGAGGCTGTGAAAACACTTATTTTGTTGTACAACCTTCCAAAGACTTTTATTCATCTAGGAAATCAGATTAAAATGGGCTTTTAAATATGAGGTAGCTAATTGCATTATATATGTGTAGGTAAAATGGCAGCAAATATATTTAGGAGAGATGGGAACAGGGTTTTTTATTCTCTTTCCAAAGAAATGTGTGTATTATAAGCTTAAATGAAAGGTCCTACCTGTAATGACTACACAAAAAAATGCAGAATACCCTTAAGCTTATACTGCTTTCAGGCGATTGTTTTCTAAAAAATCCTGATTGTGAGGTTGATTTTTTTATATAACCCTCCTTCAGCAAGAAACATTTCTCCCAGGCTGAAGCCACTTGAGACACCACCTATCAAAATTTATTTTTTCCCTGTGAAAATTTCTTATCAGATTGAAATAGTGGTTATTTTTTGCCAAATAAATACTGTTCATACTGAAATAGTTTGACAATTGAGTATTGCATTTTCCTCTGCAAATGTATTGCACAATGAATCCTGCATGTATTTTTGTTGAATTTTATTGTGGTTGTAGTCTTATATGAAAATAGTATCTTAGTTTTGTGAAGTTGGAAGAACTGTCTGTGCTTTGATCTTCCAATTAGAACGAGGAGAGAAACTAGAAATCCATGAGAGCCGGTGAGAAGCTTAAGTGGTTGTGGTCCACTTTTTTTTTTTTAGTATTGGATTTGATTCTCTACAGCTGCTATTTTGGGTTGGCCTTGGCTCAGGTGAAGGGAACTGCAGCTAGAGGATTGCTCTGATTAATGCTGACTCTGGTCCCGAGGGGCCAGAGATCTCCACAGCACAGCCTTGCTCAGTGTCCCCATCATCCGCGCTGATTATTATTCTGCTTTAGGGCTGCAATAGGGCAGTTCTGCTTCTTAATTCTTGGAACAGAGTTTTGAAAGTAATATTTCTTCATTTTCATTTGACTTAGTGTTCAGAAAATTTACCCTTTTCCATCTCCTTGTCTCATGTTTACAAAAGTGAACTATATTTAGACCATAAACAAACCCTGATTTCATTGAAAAGCAAATTCAGTATTCTAGCTACTGCCTGAATGTAATGAAGAAAACCCCAACCCACAAGTTAATGTGTTTGAATTGTTCTCATAGTTTCGGACCTCAGTAAATTTACTCTAGATTTAGGTCTAACTTGTTTAAATTATACATCAAGGTGAGGCATAAGTCCTGTTTCTTTGAAAGTAAAATTAAGTAAAATTTTCTATCTTGCCCAGACTCCTAATACATCATTTCAAATGTTGTAAAAGGAGCTGTGTAGACTGAACACAATGCATGAAGAATAAAGTTGAGCCATTTGTCATGCACGGCACAGAGCAACTCATTGCTTTTGCACAAAACATCATGAGAAGTTCCTTTACACACTTTACTCATGTTGATGTCCCTAATTCTGCAACTAATTTGTGTGTTCTGATGCTTATGCCAGGGCACTCTCTTGGGCAAGAGTCAGCTGGTGCACTTTGAGTCTTTATGTGCCAAGGTGAAAAAAGCAAGTTCAGTCTTTGGAATAATTTCCTATTTCTGATGGGGATTGGTGGATAGTATTGGCTGTGTTAAGAAACTAGAATATTTGAAGGGATTTCATAAGGTAATACTATTTTAAAAGATTTTGCTCTTTCCATGGTGGAACTTGGTATATACTAACAGCCTTTCAAACATGAAATGAGAGGATTTTCCTCGGTCAAAATAGCTACTTTTTTAAGAGATAGATGGAACCCAATGCGATTTATAGCTATGAGAATCATGATAGCTGTCTGTGCCTAATATCGTTTCTCTGTTAGAGATTATAAAAGTAACGTGTTATCTGGGAAAAGCTGGATTATCTGTCAAATATAGTCGTAATATAGTCTGAGAAAGTAGCTTGAATAAATTTACCCAACTGTTTTCATAGAAATGTTAATGTTACAGTCAAGGAGAAAAATTAATGGGAAACAAAGATTAAACTTTGGACCTTAAGTCCACTTTTAGTGAGTACTTAGATGAAAACTGTCTCAATTCAGAACTATGAATGAACAATCTATGTTCATTCATCTCTTGAATTTCATGGATAGCTTTTACTTAATTGACCATTTTCAATTCACAAGCATAAGCCTTCAGCATAAGCCTTATAATCAACGTTACAACATTGATGAAGTTAACTGAGAGTGGTTCAAACTCAAGAAAAAATATACAACATAATATTTTACATTTACTAAATGTGATCAAGTTATTGCTATCTGTCTCTGCCAATATACATCTCCTCTTTTAATATATATTGAATAAAGAAGAAATTGCTGCTTTGTTGAGCTTTCCTTAGACAGTCTGTCAGGCAGAAAAAGGCTGTTTAGCGTAAAAGCTGACAGTGTAGTGCTTTATTTTTAATGCACTTCAGGTTCTCGTCACATTGAACTGCTTTCTTCCTCTTTTTGTTTGAATTGCACCTTAGAATAGACTCTACTGCCTGCTCTGCAATAGGTGTAATGCAGCTCTTAGGTTTATTTAGTCTGATGAAGAACATGCAGTACAGTGTGACTATAAGATTCTTGATAGCAAAAATTTTTGGGGCACTTGAATGCATAAGATTCTCATACAGCATTCTCTCAGTAGCTTGTTTTTCCTTTTGATCATCCAACACAGCCTTTTTTCAATGAACACACTCTTCAAATTGTTTTTTTTTTTAAAGATGAGAAGGATAGTTGGATAGAATTTAAATACTTCTTCTTAAAACATCTTTCAATGAACACACTATTCAAATTGTTTTTTTTTAAAGATGAGAAGGAGAGTTGGACAGAATTTAAATACTTCTTCTTAAAACATCTTAAAACACAAATATTTGGGGTTTTTGCGGGGTTATGCTTTGGTTTTGGTTTTTTTGTTTGTTTGTTTGCACAAATATTTGGGGGTTTTGCAGGGTTATGTTTTGGTTTTGTTTTTTTTGTTTGTTTGTTTGGTGGTTTTGGGGTTTTTTTTCCATTTCTTGGAAGATGATTTATAAATCCTATGGTGGTTTTGTTTTTTTTTTTTCATTTCTTGGAAGATGATTTATAAATCCTATATTATTTCCTCTCCTTGTCTGGCATCATACTATGTAGAACTGGAAGGGTCCTTTCTCCCCCACCCCATGATTCCAACTACCTTGTGCCTGGGAGGAAAATGAGCAGGTAGGATAGACACAGGTAGGAGGAGAGCCATATAACTTGTGCTGTGCTCAGGTAATGATTACAGAACTAGATTTGATTTCCAATTACAACACTGTAGTATATCTATATAAAGTTTGAGGTAGAAGTCACCAGAACATAGTGATAATCTACTAGTGTGTTTTAGCAATGCCTTTTTTCAGCAGATTTGCACACTTGCTGTAATGCTCCAAAACATGGCTAGTTGTTGGGTAACTCCAGTCTTCTAAAGATGGCAAATCTTACTGAGAGTCCAGCAGTGCTTGGTGGTACTATATAGATTAGAATCAGTCTGCATCAAGGTTGGTTACTGACATTTCATAAAAAGTCCTAGTTCTGATTCTTCTTATGCTAAACACAGACTCTGCAGGAAATACTGTGTCCTTTAGTCATAGGAATTGGTTATGTGAGGCATGTCTTTGAGGTATGTTTTTTTTAAACTGACTTCGTACATCATTAGTTTTCCATTCAACATAATAAGCTCTGTTCTAGATTAATCTCTAAAGGAAAAATACTATTACCATTACGTAGACCCAGGGTTAGTTTTATGATGGGAAAGTTTTCTCAAGAAGATAGTTTTGCAACATTCTGGAAGTTAGACTCCATATTAGCTCTTCCAAAGGAAAAAATTGCCCACAAAAATGCTTATCTTGTGAACTTTGTCTATGGGTTGGTTTTTTTGTTTATTTGTTTTGTGTTTTTTTTAAACTCAGTTGTTCCAGTAGAACACAGCTGTTGCAGTGGGTGGAAAATGATGATGTGTCCACAGAACAAGAAATGGTGCTGAAGATCCTAGCCAGTGGTTTAAACTAAAGAAGTGGACACAAGCCACTAAAGGATTTATGTAGCTTCATCTCCTTTTGTACTTGATACTAATTCCTTTCTGTGTGGTGTATAGCATTTTGGCTTTTTTTTTTTTTTTTTTTTTTTCACTCATAGTGGACAGCTTTACAAACCTCAACATCTGGTGGAGGTGTTTTGGGTTTTTTTTTTTTTTTTTTTTTTAAATACCGCATAAATTTAACAATAGACAAACAACAGCCCAGTTTCATTTATTTGACTAACAGTTTATAGAAATCAGAAACAGATAGCAAGTTCTGTCACTCAGCATGAAGTGTTCCAATTCTGAGAAAAGAAAACCACTCATTCATCTTTTTAACAACTAAGTAGTCATCCAGCCCTGCTTTTCAGGAACACCTAAAACTTGTCCTCAACTCTGTCAATGTTTGGAATATGCAAAGAATTCAAGACTGACCCTGGAGCTGGTGAATTCTCCCTTTTAATATGCTTACTTCCATATTTGTAGATTTACTCAAGTTCAGCCAAATTCCACTTTCTGTGACAGTCATTAAAATCTAGCTTAACTCCAAAAGTCTTGTTCGGGATTTGCACTAGTTTCCCCAAAGGAATAAATTGGTCCAATAATATTACAATCATAATGGAAAAAAGAACCAAAAAACCACACCAAAACCTAAGTAGAACATTAAGACTTAATGACACTGTGTTTCTGGCTTCAAAAGAATTAGTCATATAGAGAACCACCCTCTGAGATCTCGGATTCTTTGGCCAAGTGTTTATTTTAGATTTTAGGAATTTTGTCCAACATGTATTTAATTTTCTGGCCCATTCCAGAAAATGTAAGGCTTCCCATTACAGATAACCTGGGGTTTGGAAGCTGTAATTTTGCAAATGCTACATTTTAATCTGCATGCCTTTTTCCTGCCAATTCTTTCCTTTATGCCTATGTGGTCTGACTTGGTTCCAGAGGAAAAATCAGGATTGTATTATTTTCAGAGATTACGTATTTTTTTTTTAATTTTCCTGGCCCTGAAGTTGGCCAGGATACTTTCTCCTGTGTTATGTGTGAGTGCAATAATATCATCCACCACCCTAAATTATTGTGTCATTTGGAATCCTCATATGAGTAGTGAACCCTTTCTGTATCACCCCTCAGAACTTTATAAAGAATCAAACCTCCATGGATATGGAAGAAACCCCATCTTTTTAACAGATTTATTTGAGAAGGGTTTATATTTACCTGAAGTCCTGGAATCTGGATAATTCTTCTGAGTGTTATAAAATATCTAAAAATAACGTTTTCTTTAGTCCTCTCAGATCAACTGGCATTTGAGCTTTTCCAGCTAGTTTAGGAGTTCTTTACTGTATTCTGTCAACATTGGGAGTGCTTATTATGGAAGCTTATGTCTAATTTTTCTTCAAAGGAACTCTTTTTGGAGGACCTTATTCTTTTATTGTCAGGTTTTCTCAGTAGACACATACTGGATGTTGTCTTGCTTTGATGGTTATGCAGGAAATGGTGATGTAGCCTTAAGGTTCAACCACTTCCTGTTCTTCAAGGATTATGTTCTAAAATGCAACCAGAACTTTTAAATTGTTTCATTATAAGCATCGGTATTCCTGGAGAAAACTCTTAACTTGCTAGGTTGCAGTAATTAGGTAGACTATAGAAGCGCAAAATATGTCTACAGTTCTGTGTTCGTGTGTTTTTATTGGAAAAGGGCATGGATGTGTTCCAACCTAATGACTATCTTGAATTCAAACAAATATTTCAGGTTCTGGTTTTGCAGGAGCTGGAAATTTGACTTGTAATAACTACGCACAGTTGCTCAGAACTCCTTCCTTAAATATTAGTTGTTGGATTTGGTGTTTGTTGTGATTCTGTTTATTGTTGGGGGGAAAAAGCAGGATTGCCTCACCTGGAGACAAGAATTTACTTATCATCCAAATGCATCACAGATGGGTCTACAATGATTGCTGGTGGACAAAAGATATTGAGGGATATGAAAGCAGCTGAGTTCTTGTTAACTGAAAATAGAAACTTTGTACTTCGAGAACACGGGTTCATTTCAGTTTGGCTTCTCAGGAGACATTCATTGATGAAGTGTGTGTCAGACAAGCTAAAATAGATTTGGAAAAATCAACATATGTGAAAGGTTCATCGATCATTGTTGAATAGCTTTTACCTGGTCAGTCGTAAAGTATTTACACTTACCTGTAATTACTTAATCTTTCTTGACCTGAATTGAACATATTTTTGAAGCTTTTATCCAAGAACGTGAGTTATGATACTACAGCAGGAGTTTGCATCTGACAAGAGAATGTGGAACCAGTGTAACTTGAACAGTAATATTCAATATTTCTGTTTTTCTACAAAAGCTGTCCTTTTAGAGAACTTTCAGAACCTCTTAAGACACCTTTCGATGGGAATTATTCTGCTTTTATATAACGTACAATAGTATTTTATTTTGTATAAAATGGTATAAAATCACCCATTCTTCACTCAGTTTCCATCAAAATTGCTTTTTGATTGAGAGTGAATTACTGTGAGATATGGATAAAAGGTCGATTTATATGGTCTTGAATAATTGAGACAACCTTTTTGTGAGATAAGTAAACAGTTTTATTTCTTTAGTTTACTGTTGCAGGAATAAGGCAGACAGAATAAATACAGTCAATAGCCAAAACACATTGTGGATTAGGGATTTCTTGATGCTGGAGTTAAATATGTTAAATTGTATCAAGTGGAAATAGAAACCATGCAGTGCCAGTTTAAGCCTTCTGTTAATTAAGATCTAACAAAGTAGTAGCTGTACATACTGTGTTTAGTTACACAAATTCTACGAAGTGTTAAAAATTTGAATACTGTTAATGGCTTTAGATTTAAAACTCATTAACCAGTACCCTGTTGACCAGCTAAATAGGGTTTCTCAGTGCTCCTCTGGGCCAGTGCCCCTCTATTCTGCCATGGAAACTCAGAAATGTTTGTTAACCTAGCTAAAAATGTTTGGAAATGCTGGTTCATTGGGTGAGACAACATAGATGCTTGCTCAATAAAGTGTATCCAGTCAAACAATAGATATTGCCATTTTTTCAGAATGTAAAACAGTACTTTTTGTCAAAGTACTTGTGTAAAGCTATGTTTACTGACAGAAGATTATTTTTTTTTATTGTAATCTGATGAAAGAGTGTGTGTTATTAGAACCAGAATTCTGGAAAAGCTCCTTCAAAGTGGAGTCTTGTTATAAATCCATAAATGCAGCTTCTTTCTCAAAATGGTAAGGTTTGTAATTCATTGCCTGAATCTTGATTTAATGTAGTGTGAGTTGGAGCTTCATTGAATAAAAGTGGACCGCTGAGTAATTTTGAAGAGAAATTTTGCAATATACAGCATTGCCTGTTTCCAAATAAAACTTGGCAGCTTCTGATGAATTTTCTTTGAGATCTGATGAACAGGAGGCTTTAAGTACAATCCATGAAGTACATATGTAGTGAGAAAGCTATTTTGTCACAGATTCCTTTCAGTAAAATCCTTAGAACAACACCAGTTCCAAACCAGCCTCTGTGTTGACCTATACCACTTAAACCTTTCTGTTAAACACCAAACAATCAAAAAAGCAAAAATATGTGCAGATTGGACTAAATAATGGTCTCAGAATTATGATGATTATGATTCACATATTGCCTCTTTGGACCTGGAGATTCTTTTGATACCTTAAAAATAATACTGTTTAAACAAAGGCTAGTTTAAAAAGCAAACAAAAAGTAAACAAACTGAAACCCTTCTTCTCTGGCATGTTCCACCTGTCCTAACCAGTTGCCATAATATTAAAAAAACTGAAATTATGCATCTTTTATTATTCTTAGTTTATTAACATTAGCATGAAGCTCTGCTACTCAGGATCTACCAAACCATTTATTTGCAGCCATGCTCAGAAAGGACTAACTTCTGTTCACCTGCAACTGAATCGTTCTCCTCTCTTTATTTTGTGGGCTTTTTGTTTTCATTTCAGTGAGTGGTCTGCATGTTATAAATAAATTTACCAAAGTAGTGCTGAGCTAAGCAGAGTGTGTTATAAATAATCCCACTGAAGGAAAGCACAAACTGACAAAACATGTTTGAGAGCCATTGGCTATGTGTGTCTTTATCTTTTCACATTCTTCTCTTTATATTTCCTTAGATCATAGATGAAGAGGGCAGAGAGTGTTATAAATAATCCCACTGAAGGAAAACATGAACTGATAAAACATGTTTGAGAGCCATTGGCTGTGTGTGTCTTTATCTTTTCACATTCTTTTTTTTATATTTCCTTAGATCATAGATGAAGAGGAAACACAGTTCATGAGTAATTGTCCTGTTGCTGTGACTGAGAGCACACCTAGAAGGAGGACACGCATTCAGGTGTTTTGGACGGCTCCTCCTACGGGTACAGGCTGTGTAATCCTGAAGTAAGTACTTTAACGCATAGCAAACTAACCATTAAAGTAAAATTTGAGTTAAGAACTCTAATATTTATTAGGTTAAAAATTACTGGAGTTCTTAGATGCCTTTTTTCCCTTTGATAAACTTGACCAAGGATAGTTCTGCTTACACAGTTAAACGTTAGCAACTTAAAGCCCAGCTATTCAAAAGTTACTGCAGACCTTAAGTAACTATTGACTTGGTAACCCTAATTGAATTTCGTAGGCTCTCAGCCATTTATTCACCTAAAAAATACAGAATCGTTAAGGTCAAAATTGCATCCATCTGGTTGAGATTTGGGTAAAAAACATTATCTTAGTCTGTAGAATCAGGATTTTCTAAATGGACCTTTATCAGTAAAAACAGATCTGTTTGTGTAGCGGTGAATGCTTTCATTTTAGAGCTGGTGATTGTTTACTGATGTTTTCTATTATTTCTGTATTCATGCTTTTTAAGCAATAGACAAAGGTAGCATTATGCAGGTGCATTTTGCTTCAGGGACACTCATTTGTCTGTAGAAACCTTAAGTTGCTTCTTACTATGAAGAGTATCAGAGGAAACTGCCAGAGAGGCATTGTCCTACCTCTTAAGATTTTGCTTGTCATATTTAATAGGACAGATTGGTCAACTATGCATGGACAATTGGGATCTTTGCTTGCTTTGAATCTATATATCTGGGATAAGCCTTTGGAATTGCTAAAATGTGCCCTGCAGTAGACTAAAGAATTTCAAAGAGTCTTCTCAGTACTGGGGATGCCTTTAGAGACACAAAACACCTCTAGGCTTTTAAGGAGATGCTAGCACAAAGGTGGTGTTGAAGATAGTTCAGACCAGTTCAGGAGAATGTGTTATTAAAATTGCAACTGATTTCTGAACAGGATGCAAAGTTTCCCCCAGCAAATGGCCCATACTCTTCTCTCACCCTGTGCTTCATTTCCTCCTCCTTTTCCTGACTGGCACACGAGATAAACACCCCCCTCTTCCACTCTGTGAAGGTGATCTAGCTCCAGCCCTGACACTGGCTGTGGAGTGGTCTCAAATCTTTGGCACTGCGCTTCTGCCTGCTGCCTCTTGATATCAGTAAAATAATTTTGTTCAATATCATCTGTTTTAATGTGCACTTTTCTTAGGTTTAAGTGTACATTGCGCTGTGCAGCCTGCTGGATGGCAGACAGGTTGTGTGTTAAAGTTTATGTAAGGAATTTTTCATGAAGCCATCAAGAAGATTCTTTCAGTGTTGCTGAGCTGTTTATCAGTAAAGCTATTTGCTTCTCCCTTCAGGACTGCCTTAGTTGCATAACCTATATTGCTTGAGGCACCATTTACTAGTTCAGTAGTGTAATAATGCCATGATGATGTTTTATACATCCTTTTAAAGAGACAATATTTAAACTTTGATCCGATAATTATATGCAGCAACACAAGCTGATGGCTTTTTTTATTTTCATTACTGTCCTAAGTAGAATTGCCATTATGGAAGAAAAATGAACCAAAACCTATACTTTTCTCACTAAAACTTAAACATCTGTGGCTGACATTGGTTCAGGGGGCTGCCCGCCTCTTGGCAGCAGAGGAATGTAGTAAGTATCACCAACTGCAGGAACCTTGATAAATGTTTTTTCTATCTCATCTCTCCTGGGCAAGTCGTGCTGGATGTTCAACACTCTCTGATTTTTACTGTGAAGTACTCACATTATTGCAGAGAAGAGATGCTTCAAAAAAGTAACACAGTCAGGACTCCATTTCTGATGTTATACACACAAAAGAATGAAATTGTCACTGCCTTAAACACTGTACAGAGTAACTCAGTGGCATACAACCTTCTCAGACTGCTGGATGTACATCAGTAGAGCCAACGAAACAATAAAGTGTTAATACAGAGTTAAGTTAGCTGACTGGTACCAGCTCCCATTTGGACAGCTAAAAGAATGTCTTAGAAATCGAAGTTCATGGGGAAAGGAAAAATTTTTGGTGTTACGACCACCTATTCACAGTGTGTTGTGGATATCTTAGGTGTGTATGTGCTGATGAAAGTGAAAGGAAGTTGTTAGGTACTTCCCAGTAAAAATGATGTGAAAAATACAAGCTTGCTCCCAATGATTGCTTTATTGACCTCAGAGGGTAAGTAACTGCTCCATTCCTGAGATAGTTCAAAGAAAGAATGAAAGTCACCATTATTACCAGTTGCCAGTGCCAGAAATTAACATCATAATGTGGCAGTTGTGCTACTCTGCAGACTTCCATGACACTGTATCTAGCAGTCACTGATGTGGTTTTGGCATTAACAGCATTTAGATTATTATTTTTTTTGTATGTAAGGCTTTGACCACATCTGTATTAGAGTTTACAGTCAGCATTCTTTATAAAGCTGCTTTATAGGCAGCTCCCATAGAGTAGCATAGAAATGTTGGATGCAATTTTCAACATTATTCTGTCACTTGCGAGAGCTTTACTGATACAATAAAAGCAAAAGTCTAAAAGCAGTTATTATTATAAATACTTAAGTCCAAACTCATAATGGAAAAAATCTGAAGCACTGAACTTTAGAGGAAACAAAAGCCCTCTGTATTTTTCTTTTTTCTGTGTGTGATGGAGTGCAAGTATTTTTTTTATTATTAATACATATCTGTGTCAGTCCGTGGAGACTATCTGATCATTTTCTTTTATAATTTCCAAAACAGAATGACAGCATTTTGGAGCCTATTCTGAATAGAAAGGATATACTTCTTCCTTTTCACTGTGTCTGGTCTCCTGACTTCAATATATAGAAAAGTTAAGTGTAGTCACAAGTTAGACCGACCCGATCCATAAAAACTCATTTGGCTAGTAGTGTTCTTGGTGGGTTCTAGGCATGGTGCATGTGATCAATTTGGTTGTGACAAGCATAAAGTGACACAGACAAATGGTAATTTGTAGTTCTAGGGGTCAGTAAGGGATCACAAATGTTTTAGCACGTTAGCTTTCCGTGTGACTGCAAAATACAAAGTTTAGGAAAATGAACATATATTTGAATTCGACTTATCAGTACTTTGCTTTCTAAAACATCTCTTTCTGTGTGAAAACTTAGAACTGGGGGGAGGGAGGAAAAACAATTAACATATGATCTTACACTGTAATTGTTTAGTGGAGGACAATTCATCCATTCTCTCCATTCCCACTAAGTGATGACAGTGAAATAGCCTAAAGGATCAAATCCTTCCAGACTCTTCATTAAAACTGCCAGCGTACTGAATGTACTTCTAGGATGCAAACAATAGCTGAGGCTCTATTTGTCCAAATGCTAAAGCCTGTGCTTGAGCCTCACTGAAGACAGAAGACTTAGATGTTACACACTGCTTGGGAGACTCTCAAGCTTTAAGCCCTCTTTCCACTTGCCTGATGTATGCCAGGAACACTTTGCAGCTAAATCCAATTATAGGAAGGTACATAGACTGCAGCATACCAGATCTTAAAGTGGTTTCTGCAGATGGATGGAACGGAGAAACAGCATATAACTTCGGGGGTGGCCCCGGACACTGCAAAACAATTTTAAGCATCTTGATTTTTAGGACGACCTAATGGAAATGGAATGCATTGCCGGCTGTCAAATTGGGTAGTCAACCTCATCACAGCACTAGGGACTTGAACAGAAAGTTTTGCCTTGTGGAACAAAGTTATTATAAAAAGATAAATCAACAGAATACATTCGGATCTTAGTAATAAGGGTTCATTTGGCTGCTGTAGCATCTGTGCTGGCTTCAGAAGCTACCCAGATATCAACATGAGCAGGAAAAGCACTTACAACAATGTCTTTCTTCCTTCTATGGTTAAAGTTATCTATTTGAACCGTTCTAAGCTGTCACACTATGTGCAGGCTACTTGTTTTTCTGTTCACAATGCAACATTTAATCTTTCTATCCCTATTTACTTTCCCTTGTTCCTTGTGATCGATCAGACACTAAGGTACCATGTGGCAATATGGGAGGACCGGATAATTCCTTCATCTTCTGAGAAAATTTTGTGTTCTAATGCTTATTTACTAGATTTCTGGGCTCTTCAGAATGCATTTGCTTTCTAGCATCTTTGAAAATGTACTGTTTAAACTTTCTTGAGAGATATTTATAATCATATTTGCTATGTGCAAGTTATATAAAAACTAGTTATCATATTGAGACAATTGAGCACTGGCAGACCCTGGTGGTATTTATATTATCACAAGGAAGTGGAGAAATTTTTAGGGGTTTAAACCCTGACATGGCCAATCTGTTTTTATATTTTGTATAAGTGTGTCTGAAAACTTTTTAAACTTTTTTTTCTAAACTTTTTTCTGCACGTAGACTGTCATGTTTGGTTTCACATGTTCTACTTTTCAGCAAAAGTCGAACAGCACACGTGCATTGTTTTGTTTTTATATCTGACATCTAATATTCATAGACTGTGCTTAATTCTGTAGAAAAAAACCAACTAATAGAGATTTGTCTAGTTTAGCAAGGAAACTCCTAAATACAGATTTCAATTAGTGATTCACTCCATTGGATGGGGAATAAACGTTTATTAAAAGTTTCCTAGATAGAGAATCACCTCTTTTAGGCCTCTTTTAGCCCCAGATTTCTAAATTTGACTGGTTAATTGTATTCTTCAAGATAAAGTGTATCAGTTTAGTGTGGCACTGAGCAGGTAAAGGTGTGACCTGGGTAATTGATGGAAAATACAGAACAAAATACTTTTCTTGAAGTACTTTTAGAATCCTGTAATCTAAATTTGACTGGTTAATTGTATTCTTCAAGATAAAGTGTATCAGTTTAGTGTGGTACTGAGCAGGTAAAGGTGTGACCTATGTAATTGATGGAAAATACAGAACAAAATAATTTTCTTGAAGTACTTTTAGAATCCTGTAATATAAAACAAGACTGAAGAAAATTTTGTAAATTGTCCTAGCTTGTAATATATTAAAATTTCATGGTAGGGAGAATCTTGTTAATATCCAAATTGATTAAATCTGTCAGCTGGTGTAGATCTCAAAGAGTCAAGTATTACTAGATGGTAATTATCTTCTCCTCTAACATTTGGTGATTTTCATTGAGTGTGAGATTAATTGTTAATGTAGTAAGTGATAGCCACATGCAGATAAGTTGTATTCAATTTACCATTTAGAAAAGAAACCACAGTTCTCTGATTGGCTCGTGGAATGATTGAGTTCTCAGGCAATGGATGTGACTTGTATGCTAAATGTAACAAATGTTCTTGCTGACAAATTGTTTATTTCTGCTATACATATCATGCTTAAACAACCAACAAATTAAAATCTGGTATCTGTAAATAGTGTTTATTACCATCACTACTTGCAGAAATCCACTATTTGTCCTAGTGTTTCTGCTGTTTGTTTCTGGAAATGTTTTCTGAGCCATCTCCAGGGAAATGTTTTACAATTTTTGAGGAAAGGTATGAAACTTATTGTTTTTCTGCATATGTAATTACCTTAATGATTTTAATTACATTGGTTTTTGTTTATATGTAGTCAAAAGAGAGCAGTGGAGTTTTAAAGAATTGCAGTCTTCCAAATAAAAACTGATATATTTAGTATATCAAATATGCATTGACAAAATCTCTTAGGTAGTTTGCTGTTGCAGCAAAGCTGCCATACCCATGAGCACAACTTCAATACTAGTCCACGGGTCTATGCCTTGGATATAATACTCAGTTTCTAACCTCCATGTGGATTCGGACAGTCCTCTTGCTCTCGAGCCTTCAAAGCTCTGAGAGCAAATGAACTCCAGCTAGAGCTTTTTGAACGTGTACTTTTTGATTTCTTGTAACTTCAAGCATTATATTCGTTCAGGTCACTTGGCATCTTACTCCGAATAAATGCTATCCTAAAAGTGATGCTGGAAAGACTGAAAAAAGAACCAAATGCAAAGGAATCAAATGTCATAAAAGCTCTGTTAGTTCATAACTACATATACATTCCGAAACTGTCTTGATATGCAGCCACCAAATCTCTTTTGTACACTCAAAACTCACGATGAGATCCAACAAGGGAGTCCTTGGGCCAGAAACAGAGCACAAGGCATCTGGATAACAAAATCCACAAAACACAACAGCATCCCTGTGGTGTGTACATTAATATATAACCAATTCAGTAACACTGCATTAACAAAATTGAAATGGTCAGAATGAAATCCATTTCGTAATTAATCTCTCTTACTAAAAATGTTGATACTATGATTAACACAAAAACAAGTTACACAGATCTACTCCTACCAGAAGGAAGTTCCAGTTGTCAATGAGCTAAGGAATGGGTCTGCATCAGTCAGACTCTTTTAAATGGGTGGAAGCTACAGTGCTTCTTCTGAAATTATAGCCAGTCATATAAAAGGAACATCTGATAGATGATCAGAGTTGAACATGAAAAATAGTAAAGAAAAAGGAATGGTGTACAGTTATAGCTGACAAATTTGTGTGTTACTTTTCAGGCTTGTCCCAAATTCCTCATTAGTATCTATGAGGTGGCAGAGGGAGGAAAAGTGGGGCAAGGTTTTAAGTTATTCACGTTACTAGACTAAGGTGATTAAGCAGTATAAGTAGATTCCTTGCTCCTCTCTGATATTCTCACCACTAAAACATTGTATTTTCTTTGCTAGGCTGCACTTACCCCAATATGTGCAATTTTCCTTGATTTTTTTGGGATGCTTACCTGAGTAATATATAGCTCAAGTCTTTTTCCATATGCTTAATTGGGTGTTTCTTTAAATGCATCCTATTTGTTATCAAATATGTGAAATATGATGATTTTACATGTTCTTTTAGGATTCCTGAATACTTTTGAGTTGTATTTCTTGAAAAAAAGATTTGTGGATTTGAAAAATCATAGTGTTTATTTTGTAGCAGATGAGCTACTAATACATAGTTGAAGAGCTATGAGTTTATGCCTCTGAATTATCCACTGTAAAACAAACAACAAAAAACATCTGCTTATTTCAATTGGGTATTAAGCTCGTTATTCAGTCTTTTCCATTTATTCTTTCAGTATTCCTGTGCCATTGTCCAGATAGTTACATGTCAACAATTTTACCTGATTGTTTATTAGAATACTAATACTGGAGCAATTGAGCATAGTCATAAAGCATTTACTGAAAGCTTTCCATTTTGATGAAATATAATGGCCAAGGAAAAAAAGAGAACAATCTGCCTTCCTTGCCTGGAAAGAGCTTTCAGTAACAATTATATGCCGTTTATGGAAAAAATAGAAGGTAACAGTTCTCATATTATAAATAACTATATTGATTTTTCCCAGTAGAATTAATGACGCTTCTGCACACACAGAAATGATCAAAATTCCTGTATTAACAGTTTAAAAAATATATAAATCTGTATCTTCCAGTTAACTACTGCACGATAACAGCAGTAGCTTCTGAATGTTTTTGATAGATAATAGCAGTATAGCTTTATATTTCTTTGTGTATAGCTTAAATAAAATATTTTATGTAGGCACTTTATGTATTTCTACACAATTAAGGTATCAGTCTAAGATATCTCTATGCATCCTAACAGTTCTTAGAACAAATGCAACCTTTGATGTATAGAAAATGTACTAATTTTCCATATGCGAGTCTTCTTTTGACCTGCTTTCATTTTTCCCTATTCTTCACTTTTAGGAGTTGATGTAAGAGCAATGTGCACAGCTTTAAATGGCTAGGGACATAGATTGGAAGTGAGTAGATTTGGGTCCATTCCTGTCTGTCACACTGGGTTATCATATACAGCTAAACTCATTTTTCAATGCTTCTGTTTTCTCAAAAACAACCAGAGGTCAATGACTTTATAAACCACTGCAAGGTGGAAAAGATACTAACATGTACTGCACTATTCTAATTCCTTAAAAATAATTTAAATATTTTCTTCATCCAGGTAATTATCTTTTTTCCAAAACAAATAGGACTTTGCAGTGTGACTAACTTACAACCCTATATTACATTTTTTAGGCTAACCACCCACAGAGAGTTTACTTGTATTAGGAAGGAAGAATAACCTTCTGCATTTCTATACAGCTTCTATATTTATAGCAGCTCTAATATTAGACTGTAAAAATGTGTATTTGCATTTTAATATATACAGTAGCAGCTCCCTGGATCTACTGACTAAACACATCTACATTTAAAACAAAAATCGGTTTTGCTTTCATTTTCTCACAGATTTAGTCTTTCTTTAACTTCACAATGGGAGCACGTGAATTTGGGAAGTGTTGTAAACGGGTTTCTTGTAATCTTGTGTTCTTCTAAATGATCTTTTTTACAACACAATTAATGTAGTAATCCTATAAAATCTAGCTAGATTCATTCATATGCTGTTTTGTTTGCAAAGGCATAGTGCTGCAAAGCAGCTTAGTGATTTTGCTACTGAAAGATGGGTTTATTCCTTGAGGAGTGCAAAACCATAGAGAAAAATTGTGGGGAGAACAAAAAGAGTAAGGAGAGGATGATAGTCTTTCCTCTAGTGGTAGGGGGAATGTAGTTATGGCTTTATTATAAAAGGTAATATTTTAAACTGTTTTTAACCTTGAAAATTCCCACTATAATTTCATATTAAAAAGAAAAATCAGTGTTATGGCACATTTTGTGGTAAATGGAAATAATATGCAATTACTTTCATTGGTCCATATAGTTGCTGTTTTGCACAAATAATTGTATTTTTGTAAAACAGCCTGTTTTACAAAAAATAAAAAATTGTGTCCTTTGAAGTGCAGTGGGGTAGGAATGCAGGCGTTAGAGAACTACAAGATACTTTATGATAAAACACTAATATCAGTTCTCTTTTTAATTACCACTCTGTCTTCTCCAGATTTTCTGGGGAAATTCTGCAATTAAGATTAATCAATAAGATGAATAGTTGACGTAAACACAGAACTGATCAGAAGTCAGCTGTATTCTCATTTGGTAATCAGCAAATATATAGGGGATATTTAAAACTTTCCTTTTATTTCTTAACAATTATACATGCCAAATTTCTTGGTGCTTCTAGATGCTCTACACTGTTCGAAGGATATGTGTTTAAAGTGTGCACTTGGAAAAATCATATGAAGTAGCAAATCAGGTATAATGCTTTCTAGTAATTGGATTTTCTCATTCCAAACTTGAAGATGAATAGGGAAGGCGTAGCAAATGGTGTTAGAAGGGACTTTGGTGAAATACCAGTCTTTTACTTTCTGACAACAGCATGACAATAGGAGGAACTAAGATTGAGTTGCCCCTGTCCACCTCTTCTTAAAGGAGGAGTCTTGGCGAGTCCCCGTAAGGAAGTGATGCCAATACTTATTTGTCATTGCTACTGTTTTGCTAAAATGATTCATCTGATGCCCCTTATTCTGAGGTTCTGTATCCCTCTTTTCAACCCATGCCTTCCTTCAGTCTTCTTTTCTCTAGGCTACTCAACCCCAGCTCCTTCAATCTTTATCCCCTTCTAGCTATCTGTTCTCATCAGTCTGGTCTGAACTTAATGATCCATATTCCTGAACTGTGGTACCCAAAACTAGGCATTGTAATCCTACATATGCCTTACATATGCCTACATGTGGTCTTAGAGAAAGCACTTCCACCATAATGCTTGCTGTTTTTCGTAAGATAATAACATTTACTTGTGTCCAACTTCTGATCCCCTGGACTTCCTTCATCCTGCTATCAAATACTTTTGGCATTTTGTCATTACTCATTGGCATTTTCCTTTCTGTCTTTGTGCAAATAACTACTGTTATCTAAAAGGAGGACTTTGTGTTTAACATTATCTTTCAGAATTCCTCAGATTTATGAACTATTTTGAATTTTAAGCAACTGCAGCTTGATACTGTCCGCAGTCAACAACTTGTTCTCTATTCCATCATTCAAGTTATTAATGAAAATATTGATGTATGCATAACTGAACTTGAAACTCTTCATTGAGCTCCAGCTGAGTTCTAAACATATGAAAATTCGAATTCATTTGTTTTAAATAGGTGAACATTGCTGCCAGCATCTAATTCAAATGTTATTACTATGTAAACATTTTAAATAAAATTTTGAAAAAATCTGCTACTTTGAGGTAGCTGTGTGTTTACACATCTAAAAAGACGTATCAAAAAATCAAGAAAATGTTTTTATTCAATAGTATACTTTATTGATAAAATTTGTGTTGGAGAAGGATAAATCCTCAAAAAATTATTAAATCTATTTACATGACCTAGAGACAAACATGTAGGGAGGGAAGTTCTCTGTAGTATCTCGCACTGAAATCTGATTTTGTCTGAATTTTGGTCCCAGTTAGTGGGGAAACAAAACAGTAAACTGATTTCTTTCTGGCTAAGTCTCTAGTAGAGTCTCTATTTTCATAAATTTCAAGTAGTGGCATAAAAAAAAAAAAAAGACTCCATAATTTTCTGTTTCATAATGTTTACTGTTTGTAAATGAAAATCATTGTTAATTTAGGAGTCTGACAGCTGTAGAGCATTTGCCATTCGGCAACAGCTGTCAGTTGCACTCGAGTTTATTCTATAAACAGATGTTTAATTTGACTTCAATGCCACTGTCAATTTTTGAGGGGAAACAAAGAGAGGAAAGGAATAGAAATAATCATAATAGTAATAATTTGATTGCCTTTCAAAACATAAAGCAGATTCACTAGCGATGACATCAAAAGCGTTTTCAGTTTTTATTACTGAATATTTTAATTCAGGGTGGGTTTTTTTTGTAAGTGCATGAACTGCAATTAAGCTTTCTCAATGCATGATAACTCATGTTAAGGAAGTGATTTGTCTTATGTCAGGAACGGAACGCATTATATTAATGTAGTATGCCACATATTTAAATGAATCAAAATGTCACACTATTTCTACAGTTTACAGGTAAGGAGATTTTTGTCTCTATATTAAAACCAGGGTGCCAGTGGAACCACTGTCTTACAAACTGTAGTATAATAGTATTCTCATTTTACATCAACAAAATGAAGGGCAAATTGGGTCCAGTAATTATGCAATGAGATAATGAACAATCTAAGTGACATAATGTGATTAATTTTTCATTTAATAACCAGTGATTTTATCCAGTATGTGTCCAGTGACTAGGAGGCTTTATAAAATGTGCTGTTAGAATATCTTGGCAAGATCCTGTTATTCAAAATGTCTATAGACCCAGATAAGAGAGTTCAAATTCACAGCGTATGGCCTTGATCCTACAACGCTTTGTCAATTCTTAGATGTTAGAAAGTCCAATTTAAATTAGTCATAAAGATGGCACATCTTGTTGGTCATTTGCTCCTCCGTGATGCAGTCTCTTCAGATATTTCAAGACTATGTGTTTTGAGGGTATATAACTAAATCTGCAGTTAAATATGATACAGTCTGTTCAGATATTTCAAGACTATGTGTTTCTGAGGGTATATAACTAAATCTGCAGTTAAATTTAAGAAGCCGTATTGGGTGTGCCATTGTTATATGAAAATTTTTATATTAGCAAAATTTTTCTTGCAGGCTGAGTTCAATATTTACTGTACTCTCTGCGTGCCCACAAAAATCTAGAACAGCTTTGCATAGCACATTTTACAGTTAAAATTTAAAGCACAGCTATATTTCACTTTGAAAGGCAAATGACTGAATTAACAAAGTGTCAGATTCTGCCATCCTTACTTATATTGAATAGTATTTAAATTCTCATGTGGATTTAAACGTATTAACTGTAGACTCTCTAAGAGTGATGTATTATATAAATAAGGGTCTCAGAACCTGAACACGGTATTTATCTTGATTCTTTTTTTCATATGCTCTACCACAAAAATCGATTCTGATTTGATTCCTTACAGAAGCAGCTATGTGTATTATTGCAATTCTTTAGAAATTATGAAAGGAAAAGAAAACCACCTAGAAAAGGAATTGTTCTTTATATAAACTGACCGTTGAATTGATTCTTGATGTCTTTCTACTTATCTGGTTTGACAATTTTTTGAAGGCATTTGCAAGAGAATTGGCATAAAAAATTCAACTAATAATTGGGTGGGCCATTCCTTTCTTTAGCTTGCAGTAATTAGGTACCCACTTTTTCTATCTTTTCTACTTCATTAGATATGCATTAAGTATCTTTGCTATCTGAACAGCACCAGTCTGCATGCTTTCTGCACTGCTTTCCTGAAGAAATGGATTCGTTTCTCAGGCAGTTCACTGCTTCAGCAAAATGTAGTTTAAGGTCTTGCAATGCACCAGAAAGCACACCTGATTTTTTTTAATGGTTTCTGGGTTTTCATTTGCTGCAGAAAGGATAGGCTTACAGACATAGGGGCCTCTGTCTAGAGAAGGAATCAGCTCTGTTCATTAGTAGGGTAATGAACTTGAGGCTCGCTCGCAGCACAAAGAGTCTATGTAGCCTGGTGCTACCCTTAATATGTACCAACAACTCATTTAAGTTCTAATGATTACCTATCATAATGTTTCTTCCCATGGATTTCTCTGAAAATGGAATATACACTTGTTCTGTACATAGGAAAAAAAGGTGTGCTCTCTCATACTGCAGTTGCCTTGCAGTTGTCTGCTGAAGTAAATATATGATGAAACAAGGAACTCGTATGCAAAATAGAAAAATGTTCCACACTGCCAAGATGATACCAGGTACTGAGATACCACCATTTCATGACAGTTCATAAAGAAATTGTCATCTTCATCAGAGTTAATGTCGATAACGGGGACTAATGAATGTCCTAAATGCATTAATCTAATTTATCTGAATAAATCGTGGACAAAACATTGTCTTCACTATAGTGCAGAAACACAAATAGCTCTTCATTCTTGCTAGTTTTGTAGTAGTAGTCTGTATTTCTGCCACACACAGTTCTCACAAAGTACCAAATATGTTCAGGCAAGTAAATAAAATAAACTCATGAAGAGGAGACAAATTTCACAGATCCTCACATATGTGTTTTCTGCGGTCTTTATCAGTAAGCCACTTGGCTTAGCAAGAATAAAGTTTTAACTGCTGCCCTTATAATTTTCTGGCTTTCCAGTGGCTGCTCATGCATCAGAAGAAATTCAGGCTGTGATTCTCTTCTGATTAAGTGAAACTGAAGTCGGTAATTGATTTCAGTAGAAGGTCAGTCAGCGTTCAGTAGAGTGTCATCTCACAATCAACGGCAGCATAAGATTGCAGGTCACATCTAGGTTTTCAAAACCCCCTCAACATCAGTGTATCTGATAATTGTATGTTTTTAATTTTCAAAGCATATATTTTTTCTGTCACTTTCTGTGTAAATGTTTGGTGGGAGCAAATGACTACCCACTATAAAAAGCAGTCAGGTATACCTTATGTTTTTGTCTTGAAGATTTGTTTTCCTTCTTGTCTCAGTTTTGAAATTTAAACCAACTATTGGAAAAGTTTAAATTGCACTGCTTGGGTGTCAATCTTAAAAACGTAATCAATTCACATCCACTGCTTGACTCTACAATGTCTGATCCCTAACTTTATTTCCTCCTGTATCTCTAATCATGCTTGGTGTATCTCAATTATCCATGTTAAAACATCTCCCTCTCAGAGTTTCTAATGAAGTTAAGAATCTAATTAACTGAACTTTTGTTCCAAATAAAACTTGGTAGGGCTGGATTCCAGTTCCTAGTCTATGCCTGCTTCTCAAAGCTGCTAATATGAAGGGTAATTTATCATCTTAATCCTTCCCATTACTACTTACTACTGTTCACAATGCTCCTTTAATAGTTCTATTCATGTGTTCTCTTTGTCCTGATGATTGAGGGAGATACAGACTGTGTAGCTTTTGCTTAATCCCTGATCCTTTAAGCATAGTTGTAATCACTTGCTCCATGAAATGATGACCTTTATCTGGGTCAACAAGGCTTCAGGAGCCCCACAGAGACAAAAAGCTTCTTGAAACTGTTGCGTATTCCTAAAGGAACAACATATAGAAGCAGGGAGGAATTCCTATTCCTCCCTGCTTCTATATGTTGTTTTATAGAAAAAGCTTCAAACCACCTCGAGAGAAGGAATCGGTCACTTCCAAGGAGCTTCGTTACCCCAGCCTGTTTTGAGGAGCTAATGAGTGTTATCTGTATATAATCACATCCACAGTCTGACCACCCACTGCTGCAGCAAGGAGATATGACTAGACTTTGTTCTTGCCCTTCCTATGAATATCTCAGACAATTTTTGATCTATTTCCTAACACCTGTTTCTGTACCTTTCAACATTGCTATTTCCCTAACCCTAGGAGTATTTTTCTGATTTTCCTGTACTGTGTTTAGCAATTCTTTTTTATCCATTTACTTTCTTGGTCTTTTTGTTGGCTGGCTCTAGCACCAGCCATTAGTGTTTACTTCATATGTCCCAGATAGTCTGCTGCTTTAGATGCTGATGCTACCTTGTCATCCCATTCAGCTTCCTGATTCTTGTTCCTTTGAGCCTTTAGATGCCTAATTAACAACTGATTCCCATGGCAATTCCCATGCTTATAAATCTCTTCTGCACCAATCCTTGTTCAAAAATAGCTCTGTCACCCAGCGTTTACCTTCTCCTAACCTAGCCAAACATCCAATACTGTGTTCCCTTCACACAATAATCTGAATCAGGTAAAATCACAACAGATGCAGCCTTTTGTTGTCTTTAAACTGCAAGGATTACTGTAGCCTGTTTGCTGGTCTGACCTGCTTAGAGCATTCCTTGTCTGCTGTCCCATTCAGGTTCAAGGCATGCATGCCCTGGGCACCATTTCCATCAATATACTTTGAAATTCCACCAGTGAACCAAAGGTGATTTGTGCTGTAATTTTGTGCTGAAATCCTTCAAAATCTTCCTCAATCCCATGTGGAGGTGTTGTTTGTAAATGGTTAGGTATTGACCTTCTGTTCCCATATTGATTAGGCACAACAAAAGAGATCAGGTTACTGAAAATTTCTGAGGCTAATCTGTGGTTCGTTAATATTAATGTCCACAGAGAATAGAAGTATTGGAAGCTCTGTGCTTCCTGTCAATGGTCCTGGCAGAGTATATTTTAAAGGACACATCTTATTTGCATCATGATAGGGGCAGTACCTGTGAATATTTATTTTTTTTCATTGACAGCAGCTGTTAAGCATTCCCAAACATAGACTGCAGAGTACAGCTCTGGTATTGATATTTTTATGTATTCATAAATTACTTGGGCCAGGGTGTTTTTTTGGATCTGTTGTAGCAAAACTGCCACCAGTGCTACTGCTGGTGTGGCAGCCAGTCAGACACAAGAAGGTCGTATTGAATTCGGCATTTTTAGGGCAGAAGCAGGAAAAGCAAAAACACTGCGTATAAATTCCCTGCCATTGCATTCTCCAAAAATCTGCGTACCAAAGTTTTGCAACAATATTTGCTACAAATCCTTACTGCAACTAATTTTTGCAGCCAGAACAATTGTATGAACTAGAGACACTACCCTAACGTTCTCCTCAAGCCATAAACTTTTTCCAGCAGTTGCTGAACAAAAAGTAAGAGGAGAAGCTTGGTGAAAACCTCCCTAATGACGCAGAATAATTTAATGGATTGATTTGATCATTCTTTGAAAGTTATATATTGCATGAACAGAGTAGTCTTTCCAGGTATTTCTCACATGCAATTTGAATGTGCCTTCTTCCCATATACTGTCCCTTCAGAATGAGGAAAGTAGAAAAGTTACAGATCTCAACCCTTTTATCTTTATTGGTCCTTTCTTTTCTTTCATTTCTCAGCACTCATATCTTTCAGCTTAAAAACCCAGTATCTTCTGGCATTAGCTGTCTGTTCAGCAGTCTGCAGTCTCAGCTGTCAGTGAAAGCTCTTAGAAAAGAGGAGGTTGAAGAGATGCAGTTGTTACAGGTGTTAGTTCTTAAAAGCTGAAACACGTGTCTGAGTTGCACTAAGGAAATGGCAAGTCTCTTCAGATGGTTCCAGTTCCAGTGGATTTGTGGTGTCAGACTTAAACTCAAGTACTAAAGGTACTGCATCAAAATTAAACTTCCCAAGGCGCATATGTTCATAACATTAAGGTCTCTTTTATGAAGTGATATTAAGCATTTTAATATCCAATCAACTTAGCTTAGTTTGAGGGAGTGTTAATTTGTTCTGTTAATTGTACACTTCAACCTTCAGGCTCCTGTCACCTCAAATGAGGTGAAGATTTTTCTGGATTTGAAAACATCAAATGCTTTATTCTATGCTATATTATTATCAGTATTTTACAACTGGATGGAGCTGGTTAGGATCTTGCTCTTGACATAAATTTTTTTGTCTGTACAAGCAAATAATTTAATCTTTAAAATATAACTTCAGTATATTGCTAGTTGACACCTGTTTCAAAACAATAGTTGAAGAATGACAGCTCTGATATTTTTGCTTTTACCTACAAATTCTTCTTTCCTGAATCCCCTAAGAATAATAAAGATTTAGAACAATTTTTCTGAAGGTTTGGGGATTTTTTTTTTTTCAAGTTCATTGACTGAGCATGCATGCTGATGTTTAACTTTTACTTATTTTGCTTTTTTTAATACAATATAAAAAAAATGTTTTCATCCCCCCAGCCTGGAGTGGGAGAAGATGGCTCAAGAGGGGGAGGGGAATATATGTAGAATATAAAGATTAAAAGAAATATTGTAGAAGGGCAAATAGGCTTTTTACTGAGTCACAGCTGTCCACACTTGCTGTGCAATAATGGCAAAATCAACACAGGTGAAGTAGTGACAGCGTGGAACCAGGGGACTGGTGAAGAGTCGTGCATGTGGGAGGGTTTGAAATGTGACCTTTGGCTGTGTGGTTTCTTCTCTGCTGCGTCCCGACATAGCAGGTAAAGCAGGCTACAGACTGCAAAAGGGGGCACGGTTGCCTCTTTTTATTCTTGATCTCTTGAACAGCCAGAGGAATCAAGTCTTTGAATTCCCTGTGCCAGTAGGTGAGTGTCATACAGGTTGCAAAGACCTTTTAAAAAGAAATAAAACAATGCTTGATAAGTTTTATCTTTTGTTGTTGTTTTCCATTTATCACTTTGATTTTAGGATTTGTTGGTTAATACGTAAGTGCTTTGTATCAGTTCTTATCACAAGTTAGCTCAATTAATACAGCTGTCAGGTAATGTGACTTTACTATCGCTAGCTTGGTAAAAACTGTACTCCTACCTTTGATAGATTGTTTCCATCAGCCAGTGCTTCCATTTGTTTCCATGCAAAACCAGTACTTAGAATAACAAAATAAATATATCTTCCAACCATCCAGTCCTATCCAATCTTTTCTGACTATTCTTTACAGTATCATTTATAATGCTTAGTTTTGAAATTCAAGGAAATGGTACTTGCTACCAAAAAATGGTGGTTAGCAAAATACTCAGTGAAGATACAGCCCACAAATAGCAATAGGTTTTAAGCAATGTAAAATGTTCTCAAGAGCCCAAGACAAACTCATTCTTTCATCTTTTTTGCCTTTGGTGGTTTTTTTTCGGTTGGGTTTTTTTTTTTTTTTTTTTTCAAGTAATAGGTGTAGCATAGATGTCTGTCAGGAATTATTTTTGTCAGTATGAGTTTTTATCCTGAAGATTTTAGATTTAATATTTATGTCTTGTGGCCATTCAAGCAAAGAACAGAGAGATTTTCTGAGGACAAATACAAGATAGCAGCATATATAATTGTGTTTTCCCTTAGAGCTTTTTGTTGTATTATATATGATGGCCAAGTCAGTCCTGAAGTCAGTAAGCTCCCATGTACGCGTGTGATGGTCGACCTGGGTATGATATGAAGGACAACCAAAAGGATTTTGAAGCTAGAACGCAGCTGTAAGACAAGTTTAGAGCACTTTGTTCTTGCTGTGGGGTTTCTCTCAATTATATTTTCTGACAGTATGGGTGAAATGTTGAAAAATAAAAAGAAGGATATTCTGGCACATATGTATGCAATGAATTTGTAAAAAGTAAGCGGCTTTTATTGTTTCTTAGCTGACTAATCTATTAGAGAAAAGACACTCATCCTGTGCAGAAATGTAAATGCTGAATTATGGCAACATTGATAAACTTTACAGTAATATTACTGTGTTTTATCCAACATCAATTATTGTCTGGTTGGTTTGCTCAAACTGTGTTAAAAACATACTTAAAAACAAACAAATGAACAAACCCAACAAAATAACAACAAAAATTACACCATCTGTGTTAGCTTCTAAGTTAGGAATCAAGACAGACATAATTTCATGCAAGTTTTCAGTAGTGCTGACCCTTGTCAGTGGTGGCTGATGACACAATTAGATTCTGGTGTAGATGGAGCTTGCTTGTTCTTTGGTGAGACTGAGCAGAGATTCCTAGATGACAATTATTTTGAAGAATGTAGTTGTCAAATACTCTACCAATGTAAAAATTGCTGGGCATGTTATGGCTAAAGGGTTGTATGTGCTTTCAGAGGAATTTTGTTTTATTTTTAATAAGAGTCTCTAATTACTAGAAAGAGAAATACATGTTGTTTGTAAACTTCTTGGAGTTTCCTGACCTTGTAAGTACTTGACAGGAATATAGGGTTGCTTGTTTTTTGTTTTTTGTTTTTCTAAGACAACACAGAGGGAAAGAAAATGAGAATGTCCTAAATAATGCATTAGAATTTCAAAATCCACTAGCACCAACAAAATGACAGTAGATGTAAATACATGGCTTTCACCTCACTTTCTATTGCTAAGGTAAATGGTACCTTTAGAAATTCTTCCTCTCCAAAAGACAACAAAAGTAAAAACAGATGAACTTAGCATCCTATTAAGTATAATTATTCTTGGTAGCTTTCTGGGATGGGAAACGACTTACAATAACGTAACTAAACCAGTAAGGCATGAACTAAATAAAGAAAATAATTTTGATAGCTTGAAGGGCAAGACAAGTTTAACTCATAAATAATATAGAGCATAAAAACTTATTATCTGCAATCCAGTAGTTTAAGATTATTTCTCAGTATTCAGGTGAAACTTAGGATATCCTCACCAGCTCTGGCAAAACCTGTTTTATTAAAATGCAACTCTAATATTGTACTTAATGGTATTGATGCAAGTATAAAAAATGTCATGGGAACAATTCTTACAGATCCTCTTCCTTACTTCTTTTGTCACATCATTGCACCCACAGAGGCAATTTAACATAAGACTATTTCTGTTGATACTAGGATTTGACAAAAAGAGTAAGGAAGATGGTCTAAAGCTGTTTCTGTGCAGGAAAGGAAAAAAAAAAAAATCCCAAACCAGCTCTGTTTCTGGTATGACTTGGAGCATTCCCAAGGCTGCTCTAAATTTTTATGGTTTATGACATTTCCTGTTTGTTAATATCCCAAATGCAATTTATGTGACTTTGGTAGAACTTTTCACAGCAGGATGGTACAATCATTGTGGAACTGTGCTGGAGAGGGACCTTCTTATTCAGGGAAATCTTTCAGGGTAGGTCTCACTCCCCTCATGCTCAGATGACGTCTAACCAAACTGAGACAGGACAGAGACTCTGACATACTTGTATCCAACCTACAACACTCTAAAGTAGTATTACCAAAAACAAATATTACAGAAGCTACTAAATATTCCTTCATTTTGCTGAGAGAACTACAAAACAGAAATAATAAGTAACACTTTTAGGAGTTGATTTTTTTAAAAAATAAAATATATATATGTCTGTATATATGTCTGTATATATATGCTATATATATGTCTGTAACATACAGGTTTGTTCCTTAGTTTAGTGATGGAAAAGCTTTAACACAAATCCAGAAGCATCACTTTGAAGAAAACAGGGGAAAAAAAACAGATTTTTTGAGTCATATGTTTCCTTTTTCTTTTTTATTCCACAGTATGTTGACAGTCAAATAGAGAAACAAGTCAATTAAAGATCCACCTAACTATGTTAATATGCAGGGCAAAGCCATTGGCTCTTTCCCTTCCCGTAGAGTTCAGACAGCACTGGATGTTGGAAGTGGTGGCAAGAATTTATGGAGACTAAGCAGATGTGTGTTCCTTGTGTAAATTCTTATAAGCTTTCTTACCTCTCTGTAAAATTAGCCATTCCATTTTTAAGCTGTTTTTGTAAGCCTCAAAACCAAAGGAAAAATCTGTAGTCCAAATCAGAATTTTTATAGAGGAATAAAAATTATGTAAAAAAAAAAAAAAGTGACTAAAAGGCAGTGATAACAACTAGGCAGATACACTGATCAGATGCTTTGGTCTGTCTTCAATCTAGAAGCTGATTATTAAAACAATTAATATTTTTAAATTAATATTGTTTCTGTCTGAGTATTTGTTGTCTGCCTGCTTTTGGTATTTATGCAGCCATCCAATATACAATTCCTGTTCCACTTGGAATCAATAACAAAACTCCCATTTAGATTATTGGCTCCATATATAATTTCAAACACAGATGAAGAGACAGTGACTCAGAAAGCTGTGAAGCTTTTGTTGTTAGAAAGGGAACTGTTCCCTTGACATTTCACAGTGATGAGCTAACTGCAGCAAAAAGAATAATGTAAGTACACTTCAGGCTTCAAACAATCTTTCTACATTTATTACTAAAATATCTGTTTCTCAAATTAAATACTTGTAATATCTTTGTTATTTGCAGATTTTGGAGCTCCTTTATCAAGCAGCTAGTTTTTTGGTTTGATTTTCCAAATGGTAGAGTTTTTTTGAATAAGCTTTGGAAAACCTGTTATTTAAAATAATACTTAAAGTACAGGGCCATAGAATTATTTAGGTCTGGAAGTCATTTAGTCCACCTGCCTGCTTGAAGTAGTTGTTGTTATATCCGGTAGGTTGAGTAAGTTGCTGAGGCATGCGTTTGAACAAGTTTTAATATCTCCAGGGTGGAGATTGTAAAAACTACCTAGGCAGCCTGTTTTGGTCTTTGATCACCTTGACCATCCTCGTGGTGAGAAAGACTTTCCTTGTCTCTGCATGATATTTATTGTGTACCCACTTGTCTGTTGCCTTGCATCCTTCCACTATGTGCTTCAGAGGAGCATTTGGCTCTACCTCTTCTGTGTATTTCCAATAGGTCATTGAAGACAACAAGCAGGAAGGTCCTTCATTTACATTTTCTTCTTTAGATGGAATGAACCCAGTTCTCTCATCTTCCACTCACATCATGGGCTCCATCCCTCTAATCATCTTGGTGGTCCTTCACTGGACTTCCTCTAGTAATGCATTGTCTTTCTCTAACTGGGCAACCCAAAACTGGATGTAATACTCCAGATGTCGTCTTACAAGTACTAAATGAAGGGAAAGAAATCCAGATCCTGGTCGAATCCTTGACCAGGTTGCTACGTTTTGCTGAAACCACCTAGGAGGTGGGTGCCTTAGCAGCAATGATGTGCTACTGGTTCATGGTCAGCTTGTCCACCAAGACTCCCAAGGCCTTTTCTTCTGCATGATATTTCTTGTGTACCCACTTGTCTGTTGCCTTGCATCCTTCCACTATGTGCTTCAGAGGAGCATTTGGCTCTACCTCTTCTGTGTATTTCCAATAGGTCATTGAAGACAACAAGCAGGAAGGTCCTTCATTTACATTTTCTTCTTTAGATGGAATGAACCCAGTTCTCTCAGCTTCCACTCACATCATGGGCTCCATCATCTTGGTGGTCCTTCCCTGGACTTTCTCTAGTAATGCAATGTCTTTCTCTAACTGGGCAACCCAAAACTGGATGTAATACTCCAGATGTTGTCTTACAAGTACTAAATGAAGGGAATCTTCCACTCACATCATGGGCTCCATCCCTCTAATCATCTTGGTGGTCCTTCACTGGACTTCCTCTAGTAATGCATTGTCTTTCTCTAACTGGGCAACCCAAAACTGGATGTAATACTCCAGATGTTGTCTTACAAGTACTAAATGAAGGGAAAGAAATCCAGATCCTGGTCGAATCCTTGACCAGGTTGCTACGTTTTGCTGAAACCACCTAGGAGGTGGGTGCCTTAGCAGCAATGATGTGCTACTGGTTCATGGTCAGCTTGTCCACCAAGACTCCCAAGGCCTTTTCTGCAAAGCTGCTCTCTGGCTAGCAGGTACCCTGAAAATTAATTTAATATTGTTTCTGTCTGAGTATTTGTTGTCTGCCTGCTTTTGGTATTTATGCAGCCATCCAATATACAATTCCTGTTCCACTTGGAATCAATAACAAAACTCCCATTTAGATTATTGGCTCCATATATAATTTCAAACACAGATGAAGAGACAGTGACTCAGAAAGCTGTGAAGCTTTTGTTGTTAGAAAGGGAACTGTTCCCTTGACATTTCACAGTGATGAGCTAACTGCAGCAAAAAGAATAATGTAAGTACACTTCAGGCTTCAAACAATCTTTCTACATTTATTACTAAAATATCTGTTTCTCAAATTAAATACTTGTAATATCTTTGTTATTTGCAGATTTTGGAGCTCCTTTATCAAGCAGCTAGTTTTTTGGTTTGATTTTCCAAATGGTAGAGTTTTTTTGAATAAGCTTTGGAAAACCTGTTATTTAAAATAATACTTAAAGTACAGGGCCATAGAATTATTAGGGCGGAGATTGTAAAAACTACCTAGGTAGCCTGTTCTGGTCTTTGATCACTTTGAGCGTCCTCGTGGTGAGAAAGACTTTCCTTGTCTCTGCATGATATTTCTTGTGTACCCACTTGTCTGTTGCCTTGCATCCTTCCACTATGCTCTTCAGAGGAGCATTTGGCTCTACCTCTTCTGTGTATTTCCAATAGGTCATTGAAGACAACAAGCAGGAAGGTCCTTCATTTACATTTTCTTCTTTAGATGGAATGAACCCAGTTCTCTCAGCTTCCACTCACATCATGGGCTCCATCATCTTGGTGGTCCTTCCCTGGACTTTCTCTAGTAATGCAATGTCTTTCTCTAACTGGGCAACCCAAAACTGGATGTAATACTCCAGATGTTGTCTTACAAGTACTAAATGAAGGGAAAGAAATCCAGATCCTGGTCGAATCCTTGACCAGGTTGCTACGTTTTGCTGAAACCACCTAGGAGGCCAGTGGGTGCCTTAGCAGCAATGATGTGCTACTGGTTCATGGTCAGCTTGTCCACCAAGACTCCCAAGGCCTTTTCTGCAAAGCTGCTCTCTGGCTAGCAGGTACCCTGTACTGTACCATTGTAACTGCATTATTCCATCCTATCCATCCTATTCCATCCTGTCATCCTGAGTGCCATTGTGCAGTGCATGAAGGATGCTCAGGTGATCAGGCCCAGCCAGCATGGGTTCATGAGGGGCAGGTCCTGCTTGACAAACCTGATCTCCTTCTATGACCAAGTGACCCGCTTGCTGGATGAAGGAAAGGCTGCGGATGTGGTGTTTACTTGGACTTTAGCAAGGCCTTTGATAGTCTCCCCCAGTATCCTCCTGGAGAAACTGGCTGCTCATGGCTCAGATGGGTATACTCTGCACTGGGTTAAAAACTGGCTGCAGGGCTGGGCCCAGAGAGTGGTGGTGAATGGAGTTAAATCCAGTTGGCGGCCGGTCACGAGTGGTGTCCCACAGGGCTCAGTACTGGGACCCGTTCTCTTTAATATCTTTATCAATGATCTGGACGAGGGGATCGAGTGCACCCTCAGTAAGTTCACAGGCAAAACCAAGCTGGGTGGCAGTGTCAACCTGCTGGAGGGTAGAGAGGCTCTGCAGAGGGATCTGGACAGGCTGGCTGGATGGGCCGAGACCAACAGGATGAGTTTCAATAAGGCCAAGTGCCGGGTCCTGCGCTTGGGTCACAACAACCCCAGGCAGCGCTCCAGGCTGGGGGCAGAGTGGCTGGAGCTGCCTGACAGAAAAGGACCTGGGGGTGTTGGTCGACTGTCGGCTGAACATGAGCCAGCAGTGTGCCCAGGTGGCCAAGAAGGCCAATGGTATCCTGGCCTGTATCAGGAACAGTGTGGTGAGTAGGGCCCGTGAGGTGATCGTCCCCCTGTACTCGGCACTGATGAGGCCTCACCTCAAGTACTGTGTCCAGTTTTGGGCCCTTTACCACAAAAAAAGACATTGAGGTGCTGGAGTGGGCCCAGAGAAGGGCAATGAAGCTGGTGAGGGGTCTGGAGAGTAAGTCTTATGAGGAGAGGCTGAGGGAGCTGGGGTTGTTTAGTCTGAAGAAGAGGAGGCTGAGGGGAGACCTTATGGCGCTCTATAACTACCTGAAGGGGGGGTGTAGAGAAGCGGGGGTCGGTCTTGTCTCCCAAGTCACAGGAGATAGGACAAGGGGAAATGGCCTCAAGTTGTGCCAGGGGAGGTTTAGATTGGATATTAGGAAACATTACTTCACAGAAAGGGTTATCCAGCATTGGGATAGGCTGCCCAGGGAAGTGTTTGAGGCACCATCCCTGGAGGTGTTCAAAAGACAGGTTGACATGGTCCTCAATAATATGGTTTAGTGTTTTGTTGTTGTTTTTTTTTTAATTGCTTATTTCTTACTTATTTTTTTGTCAGAGTTAGGTTGATGGTTGAACTAGATGATCTTTAAAGTCCCTTCCAACCTAGACGATTCTATGTGCAAGACTTTGTCTTTGATTTTTCATGGGGTTCATGCCAACCCATTTCTCAAGTCTGTCAGGAATTTGCCTTTCTAAATAGAAGCCTTACCCTCCATTGTGTCAGCTGTTCCCCCAGTTTAGTACGATCTGCAAACCTGTTGAGGTTGTATCCCACCCCCTCATCTAGGACATTGATGAAGATGCTTTGGCCTTGGTATCAATTCTGGAAGATGGCTGCTGGTAACTGGCCAGTGTATAAGAAATTAAAGCATCTTGACAATTTGTGAGTTGTGATGATGCATATACATTTCAGCTCAGGTTGCTATTACTTAGCATTTTATTAATCATCTTACATAACTGGTTTCCAGTTTTATGGTACAGTGTTTGAAAAAGCATGATTGATGGTGTATCAAAAATTGCATGTATTCCATTGAGTCTGTGTGAAAGTATTGGTTCCTAATTGCATAGCATCCAAAAAGTCTTTAAAGTTGTCTTTGGTTTTCAACGTGAAGGCTGGAGAAACTAAGGTAGCATGCCACTGTCACAGGCCGGCCTTTGGGCTCTTACCATTGGTAGTGTTGTTTTGGTGATTTTGTTCATTTCATTTTTTCCCTTTGTTTCTTGTTAGAAACCCTGAAAAGATTTCTCAGAAAGCTTTCATTCTGCTTCTCACATACTTGGTCATTTTCTTCTGGCACCATTTAAATTGTCCCATGGCAGTTTTCATATTAATAAAAGACAGATTTAACTAACTCTAGGTTTAATTCACTTTCTACTATTTGCTGCAGGCTCTTATTTATCCCTAGTGTAAACACTCCCTTATAAAGATGAGCCCTAGGAGTTCCCCTTCACCAAATGCTGGCAGGTCACGCTCTTGCTTTTTGTAACAGCTAGTTTTGCTCTTCTCCATTTCATGCTGTTTTTTCACAGCTTTGGTTGGTTGCCTGTATTGTCCTTCGCCACATCTTCATTTAGAAGATGCCAGCGCTATTAAGAGCAAGCTGTAGCTTCTGCACCCTTTCCAGTTTCATCTAGCTTTAAGAGGTTTACAAAACCAGATTATGCTCCTGGGTGCTTTAAAATGTGAAAATAAGCATTCCTTCCTATCCTACTCTGACCTTGTACCTTGACAAAAAAAAGCACAGTAAAAGTGGTAATTTTATGGGGTGGGACATAGTCAAAGAAAGGTTTACCTGACTACAACACTTTGAGGCATATACAGTCTTATTTTTCTTCTTACTTCAACTGGTATGAGTGAGGAATAACTAGAAATATCAAGGTAATTATTTAACTGTAAAGTTGAGGTAAGACAAGAATCTGGCCCTTGCTATTTAGAGTTTTAAATATGACTGCTGGTACGCAGTGTTGCTAGAAGAACGCGCTTCCTTACTGGTAAACAAAAAAGAGTACAAGCTCCTAAAGCATCTTCTCCTCAGAAAACTCTATGTCCAAAGAATGTCTTTAAATTTAACCAAATTATGTTTTCTTATAGAAAAAAGATAAATGAATTAAATTTTTATAGTTAAAGACTGGTGAAAGAAAATACTTAAGTTTTTTTTAGGACTGAAAGAGGTGACCTGAGCCATTAGCACATATATTTCAGTTGATTATTGTTTTTGACATTTACCATGTGGTGGTTATGATACTAATCTGCTTGGTGCATTGAAGATCTTTGATGAAAAATTCAATTTATGGTCTCTCAGATGGGAGGCTAAAACTCAGCTAAATTTCAGCTCTACAGTTTCAGCTGTAAAAAATAAAATTGCACAGTAACTGTTTTTTTCTGTATCATTTTCAGATTCAGCCTTCCTCACCCCCCCAAACTAAGGCTTATAAACTTACATTTCGTTTGCACTATAAGCCTTAATAAAACATTCTAGATTTAATTAATTTTAAAGTGACTTATCTTTTGGAACCTTTGAATTGCTTTTAAAGACTTTAGCTTATGCTAGCTCTTTTTCTAACTTCTGTTTTACCTGTTATTTGCACTGAATTGCTGTCATACATCAGAACTATTTATCTCTTCAGATTGCCATTTAATTTCCTACAAACAGCTGCTTGCTTTAGCTGTGCTAGTTTTCTGAAATTGAATATAATTTCAGTATTTTAATATGAGATTTGTTTGAAATATTGAATACTCAGTTGACCATCATGCATTTCAAGAGCACAGATCTTCACCATATGATTATGATCACTTCTCTAAAGGTAATAACACTCTAAGTTTCTGTAAAACATGATGAAATTCAAATGCAAATTGAAACTAAAATATCCAACTGTAGTCTTATGTCATGTATATGTATTCCTAGAAGACAGAAATATGCCTAGGTCTTAGCAGTTCAGTTCTGCCCTTTTGCTACTTTATGATGCATTTTCTTCTTCCTTTAAGGAATAAATATATTTAAAACCTTTTTTTTTTTTCTTTATAGAGCCAGTATTGTGCAGAAGCGCATAATTTATTTTCAAGATGAGGGTTCTCTCACCAAAAAAATTTGTGAACAAGGTAAGGTAAAGTGACATATCTTTCTGACCCCCTTGTCCTGTTCCACATATTTATCTTAAAAAATTATATCAAAATAAAATTTTGAGGCCTTGAACAGTTTCATCCAGGTTCACAGGTACAAATCCTGGATCCTGGGCTGCATCAAAAGTATGGCCAGCAGGCTGAGGTAGGTGATTCTGCCCCTCTACTCCACTCTCTTGAGACCCCACTTGGAGTAGTGCACCCAGCTTGGGGGCCCCCAACATAAGAAGGACATGAACTAGTGTACCCAGCTCGGGGGCCCCCAACATAAGAGGGACATGAACTTGTTGGAGTGAGTCCAGAGGAGGGCCACAAAGATGATCAGAGGGCTGGAGCACCACTCCTATGAGGACAGGCTGAGAGAGTTGAGGTTGTTCAGCTTGGAGAAGAGAAGGCTCCAGGGAGACCTTATGACGACCTTCCAGTACCTACAGGGGGCCTACAGGAGAGATGGGAGGGACTCTTTATCAGGGAGTGTAGCGATAGGATCAGGGGTAAGAGTTTTAAACTGGAGGAGGTTAGATTTAGATTAGATACTAGGTAGGAATTCTTTACTCTGAGGGTGGTGAAGCACTGACACAGGTTACCAGAGTAGTTGTGGATTCCCCATCCCTGGAGGTGTTCAGGACAGGTTGGATGGGGCTTTGAGCAACCTGGTCTAGTGGGAAGGGAGTTGGAACTAGATAATCTTTAAGGTCCCTTCCAATCCAAGCTATCCTATGATTCTATGAAATTTGGGTTCTTCAGTTATGTTCTGCCTTATCACATACACTGTTCCTTAAACAATTTTCCTTGCCTTCCCCTAAATGTGATACTTGCAACTTTTTACCTGGTCTTTGTATGAAACCCATTTGTCTCCAGGGCATATAGTTAATTGAATCCTAGGCTATTTTATCCTTTCCTAAACCTAAGCATTGAAGTTGGTTATTGCATCCCAGTGGAGAATTTAGGTGCATTGGCTGTTGAGAAGTTCCAGGCCTGATGTGTTTTGAGATTTGTCCATATCAGATGAGAACCAGAAACAAACTGGTTTTGAATCTGAAGACTACTGAAATAGCAATGCCTTCATATTTTAAAATGTACATTTAATTCATTACATTTGCTTATAAATGCGATGCAGGTATTTCAGGGTTCTGGTTTAGTCTAACGTAGCCCCACTTAAAAATAAATGAAAAAATATATTTAACTCAAATTTATTTACTGGAGTAGTTATTATGGCAACTTTGCTGTCATCTGTTGATTTTGAGTTGTAACCATTTCAGTACTTTGCTGCTTTTTCAGATTCAGCCTCAGAAGGTGTGACCGACAAACCCATTTTAGATTGTTGTGCCTGTGGAACTGCCAAATACAGGCTAACTTTTTATGGAAACTGGTCAGAAAAAACACATCCCAAAGATTTTCCACGTGAGTATCATTCTTTTACTATTGTTGTACCATATAGGGACCATGAAAGGAGTTGGAGCTTGTTACATGACACATTACTTATTTACAGCTCAGCAGTGTAAATTATGATGTATATGGAATACTGCTAATCTTCATTATTGAAGATTTATGGATCTTTCTGTGAGTGCTATACATTACAAAAAACATCTGTTGATTTGCCTGACATTTTGAACTGAGGTGCATATGAGATCACATTTTTAAGATTTCTTTGCAATGAGAAAGGTTACTTTTTATTTTATTTTATTTTAAGTGAAAGCTTTACTGCCTTATAATGTGCATCTAGGAAATGAGATTTTAAGAAAAAGGCCACAAAGGATGGGCAACACACTAATATTTTGATTTTACAACCATGCCATTCTAGCCAATATGTTTTCCTTCAGAGTCTTTTGAGAGATTCCAACTAGTTTTCATGAGCCCTGAATCTTGCTGCCTAAGGGTGTTAATTAGATATAGAGACCTTAGAATATTCTGTCTTCTTTGTCTTTGTTGGTTGAATAGACAGATAAAATACACGTTCTGAGCTTTGCCTGTCTGTTTCTGTTTTTAAAGTTTCTGAACTGCGGAATCAGTATTCTGGTTGCAATAACCCAACTAACCGTAACGAGCTAAAGTTACAAAAATGTGTATTATACATTTGTTCTTTCATTACTGAATGCTCAGTCTGTGGCAATAAAGGCTAGGAAATGATTTGAGAACGTGAATCACATTTACTGGTCTTGAAACTTTGTTATGTTTTCTGTGGCTGATGTTTGTTATATAGATTCTATATTTCAATTTTTATTATTATTATTGTCACATTGTCAGAGTATCATCATATAACTCAAATACGGTTTGTGTGTCAATAAGCTCATAGTTTTAACAGCCTGAGCAATATTGCTTATGTCGAGTCTCATACATTTTAAGTTGAATGTAGCATTGTTCAGATATTATTTGTCAGCTGAATACACAGGAAATAAAATGAGCCAAACCCAATAATTGCAGGAATGCTCTGAGAGGCTATTGGATGATTTATATATCTGCTGAGTGTGACACTTTATATGCATTATTTGTATGGATTCAGCTGGTGGTTAGACATAGGGCATGAGAAAATGATTGAAAACTATGAAATGACTGCGATTTAATGATGTAATATTGGGGATAAGTGGCCTTTTCTTTTAAATCCAAATCAGTGAACACATGAGGAATATGAGTGTGAAAGTAAGCAAGTTGCAGTAGTTTGCCATAATAGTGGACTCTCTAGACTGCTGTCTCTTCCCAGTTACGAAGTGGTGAATTCTATTAACATAATGAAAGCTAGTCATCAACAATATTCTTTAAAATGTTGCACTAGTGCAGTACTTACGTTTAAATACAATGCTATTTATGGTGGATTGTGGTAAATCACTCATTATGTGCCAAGACATCACAGAAAAAAATCCTCTCTACTCTTATGCCATTAGAATGGCTGAAATAGAAAGCAGACCATAAAACTTACATTTTTTTGTCTATTCTTTAACTTACCTTCTGATTTGCTTTAAAAATCCCTAAGTAATATGTACTGTGTTGCTTAGCTTTCTCGTCTATTCTTTAACTTATCTTCTGATTTGCTTTAGAAATCCCTGAGTAATATGTACTGTGTTGCTTAGCTTTCTCCAAAAAACTGCTTTTGCCAAATAAAGTATTTTCTTTTGCTATTAAACAGGAATTTTTCTGGAAGTTACAGTGCAAAACTTTTAATTCTGGGAAATTATTTTGAGTCTTTCACAGATTCCATGGATTATGAATAATTTCACATTACAGTCAGAAATATTTGTATTTGCATATGCCCTGTGGCTTAAAAGCATTTATTGTCTCTGGGTATCACCCATATATGGTAACAGAAATATATATGCCCTCCATCGTGATTTGATATGGCACATCTATGAAATATGTTGGAGGATACATTCTCACGTTCTGGTGCCACCTTGATCTTTATGCAAAAATACACATATAAGTGTGTAAATTGAGAAACTACTCATACAAAAGGAAGTGAAATAACACCATTGGAAAGTTGTCAGTATTCTGTTTGCTGTTTTAAGAATTGGATACTGACATCGGACTGGTGATGCGAAATAGTTTCAGCCTTGTACTGCTCAAATTATTTCATGTAGACAAGTTTCTTTGACGTTTAGAGGAAAAGGCTTAAGAAGCTATATTGAGCTGTCTCTTGGTTCTCAACAAAAATGGGAGGTTCAAGGTGAGGAGTGAAACATTTGCAAAAGTTGCACAGATTTTGTAAAAGGTTTATAGTAGATGCAGTATACTTCCAACAGCTTATTTGGGCAAGTAGGTGGGCCAGTTGCTTTCTCTCCAGAGCCAGTATCTTTAGGGAGAGGCGTTTAGTGGAAGAAGCTGGGCTCTGGTTGCAAAGACATCAGAGGTTCTTGATCTGTTTAGGATAGAGAGTGTGAAAAGCTTTGGAAAACATGGAACAATTCATTGTCCATTTTACTAAAGATTTAAAGACACTCTGGTTTCTCTCTGTAGTGATACATTTTTCTTTTGTAGGGACTATGTGGAACCTTCTCTTTCAGTAAGTTTCATTAAGTGTCACTTACTGTGTTTCAGGGAAAGCTGCTGTCTGTGACTTGTGAGATAGACCTGTGTGCTAGGAAGAAAGAATGGGAAAAACTGGTGGTCCCATCACTGGAAATAAATTGACAGTATCTCTCTGTGGTTTGACAAGCTGCCAGTGTCCATTTAAGGAACAATAAATAGATCTTAGATCAAGAAATCATCTTCTGACACTGTAGTCTCTTCATGGTGGGGACGAGTTTTAGTTTTGTTTTTCCTCCATTTGGGCTCAATTACTGATTAGCTGTAATGGGCTCTGAAAACATCAAATCTACTATAATTCAGAGCCTAGTAGGTGTATTTTGGTCCAAGTGTAGCACTAGGGAAACTATGGAGGCTTTGTTCGCTGTGTTGCTAGGCTATCTCCTCATCTGTCTACTCGCTACATTTTTCTAGCTTTTTACCCCTACTGTTGGAGTTAATTTTTTTATTTCTAATCTATTTTCTGTTCTTCTGTGACTAGGTTCCTGCATCTGACTTTACCTATTCAATTCTCTACACTGTCTTTTTCAATTTTGATGTCGCACCTTTCATATATTAAATTTGCATTCCTGTTGTTTACTTCATTATTTTTCATTCATTTATTCTATTTTTCAGCTGGTTTCACTGCTACTCTGTACCTTTTGCATTGCAAAGAAAAATGTTGAATATTGTCTTCTTCCATCATTCTGTCTCCCTCATCTCCTACAGTCTTTGCACTGTTACCAGACTGTCTGCTTATGTGAGCGGTTAATTTTCTCATTCTTTTCCTTTAAGCTCATATCTTTGCAGAGTGTTATTTGACATGTAAGTGAATTCATTTTTACTTGCAGTACTGTGGGACTTCTGTGACTCCTTATTTCTGCTAGATTCTCTTTGCAATTCCATCAGACTTCTCTAACATTTTCCTTTTAAACTTTTACATTTTATTTTCCTTTTCCCATTCAACAAGATAAGAAACAGGAACGGGAATCCTTTTACAAACTGCCAGGGGCAGTTTCTGACTGTGAGCCACATATAGCTTGGTTCTGGATAATGTTTGGGCACAAAGCTATAAACAAAAATCTATAGCATTTAATGATAGTGTAATCATGCTTAGATCTGCCTTTTGCTGGTAATCTGCTGTCACCACTCAAATACAAATCTAGTGGACTGTTAGAATCCAGTATCTCTTGGTAAGGAAATTAATTGCTGTTAAATCTTTGAGTGACCACTGAAGTCTTCCCTTGCAGGTTTCATCCTTAAAAATATTCTACAACCTAAAATAAAAGTATTCTTAAACTTCCTGAAGAAGTGAAGTCTTTGGTAAAGAAAAAAATATACTAAAACTATCTGGAGGGGCTGCTTGATAAGCTGAGAAACAATCTTACTGTTTCTGCCTGTTGTTATATCCAATAATTAGTCTTAAGATATGGTGTATTGATGTAATGAGAACTGTCAGCGTGCAACACATGCAAAATCTTGGTACTGGTGAAGACTGGGCACTAAAACCTTTCACTTTAATAAAAAATCAGGAATTATGTTATATTGAGTCTTTGTTGTTGATGTTTTTGTTTGGTTTCTTTTGCCCCCTGAAAGGACGCACCAACCACTGGTCCGCCATCATTGGAAGTTCTCACTCAAAGAACTACATCCTTTGGGAGTATGGAGGATATGCTAGTGAAGGCGTCAAACAAGTCGCAGAGTTGGGGTCCCCAGTAAAGATGGAAGAAGAAATTCGACAGCAGGTAGGTGTAATTTAGTGCATACTTTGAAAAATGCATCCTACCTTGGCTTGTGAATGATTTGTCATTGACAATGTGAATGTCATTTTGCTGGCTAATTTTCAATTAAGCAGATTAGGAAAGTAGGTGGAATTTAGTGCATACTTTGAAAAATGCGTCCTACCTTGGCCTGTGAATGATTTGTCATTGACAATGTCTGTGAATGTCATTTTACTGGCTAATTTTCAATTAAGCAGATTAGGAGATCTGCCTGTCTTTCTAGACTCATTCTTACTCTGGCAAAAGTTTTCATCTGTGGAAGGACAAGTAAGTGGCAGTATTCTGAACTTAGAAAAATCTATGTGTCATGCAAGGCATAAATCAGAGGTAGAAAAGTAAAATTAATGTTTCCAGGCTTAATCATGAAGACAATTAGAGTTTGGTAAAGGAATGCCATGCTGCAAGCAGTATCCTTCATTCCATTTTGAAGTGATGATTTTTAGTTTATAGTATGCAGTAGTTTGTGGGGATTTTTTTCTGGTAAGCACTGTATTTGCAATTTTCTGCAGATTCATTCAAGTTAGAAATGCTCTTACAGGAGACAGAGGTGATTTTTGTTCCTGAGCAGGAAAGCTTTACACAACTGCACTAATAAAATTTCATGAATCATGATTATGGTTTAAGGGCAAAAGAGCCTTTACAGTGTATCATCTTATAGGGGATAGATGCAGCTGAACAGAAATCAATCTTTCAAATAGTTTATAGTTGATTTTCATTTTGTTACATTAGGTAACAAGCAATGAAATAAAATACACAAGGACATGATGATTATTATTAGGACATCAACTTCCATGAAATTTAAGGACCCACTGGAAACTGAACTCAGTTATAAGACAGAAAGAATGTAAATATTATAACACATAATGGAGCTATACATACAATTCAGCAAGAAAAGTTAAAGGCAGAAAAGTTAACAACAGATCTGGTTTACAGGAGTCTCTGTCTGACTCTGCTTTCCAGACTTTCTCCCCAAATTGATAAAGTGATACAGGTGAGCAGGAGGCCTAGTCCCAGGCAGAATAGTCCGATGGGATGGCAGGGACACACTGCGAGTCAGCAGAATGGGAGCCAAAGGGCTTGTTTTGGCATTTCATGTGCCTGCTTTGCTATGCCAGCCTTCAGCGTGCCGTGAGATTAATATTTAATTGACATACAGTGTTTCTAAAGCTGCCAAATGTACTGAAAATTAAATATTTCAAAACAGCTGGAATTTTATAGAAGTATTTGTGTTTCAATCATTCAATGCCCGTTCTTTCCATAAGGTACAAATTTAAAAAAAAAAAAAATCAAAATAAATGCCGTGAGAATGGAAAATAATACTTCACACTTCAGTAATTAGCAAAGGTGTCTTTCCCTGTTAATCATTATTCATCTATCACAAGCATGCTTTCTTTAATTATGTGGTTTTCAGAGAAAATAACCTATTCCTTATTTTGAACACATGTAAAAACCCCTCTGTACCTACAATCATTTTTGTGGATCGGAAATATAGGAAATATATTTGTTAGTTCTGAATATGAAGTCAGCAAAACTAAAAGCAGTAATTAGTATGACACTGTTGATTAGTCATATTCACTTTTGGTAACTGCTGTGTGTTAGAGACAGTATTTCAAGGCCTCCTAGATAACACTTAGATTATATACAGAATTATACAGAGAGATACAAAAAAAGATTCATTTACATTTATAGTAATAGTGTAGAACAACCTCAAAGACTGTTTTGCCCACAAGAAAACTTACATAGCAAAAGGCTTTACATACCAAATTTCATTTGTGGTTTTGTGGTGCTGAAGTGTATATAATCACAGTACAAGAACAGCTGGTGGATTTGACAAGAAACTCCCAAACCCAAGAAAAATAGAATAAAAACATCTTATAATTTAATATTATCAATGGATATGTAAGGACTACGAAAGGGAAAAACAAGTTTAATATGGAGGGGAAATGTGATGGTGGGTTTGTTATTCTCTTTAAATAATAGAGCTTTGGTGTACCTGGGAATACAAAGGAGCCCTTGATCCTAGAGAACTTCCCTTTGCATCTTTTTTGAGAAGTGGCTATATTTTACCCTAGTAATACTATATACACCCAGACGTGTTAAAATTACAGCAGAATATTCCATATGTGACATATAATTTATCATTTTTGCTACTTACTTGGGAAATCAAGATTTTCTCAAGTAGATCCACGTGAAATAAAGAAAATCATCTTAATTAGTATCTTTGTACTAAAAAAAAAAAGATAATTTCTTTATACAGTCTTCACAAATACTTTATAAATAAGGGTTTGGGGCATTTGAGTTGTAACTACACAAAGATTAGGTCTGGTCCAGAAGCAGCAGGAGCATGGAGAGAGTATGGGATGAAGGACAAGTGGAGGTGCAGTTGTGAAAGATTGTAGCAAGCATTGGTGGAAGAGGCAGTGAATTTGAATGGACTATGGAAAAAAGTTAAAAACATGACTCTGCTTTCCAAATTCTGGGTTCTTTGTCGTTATGTGCCATGTGTTTGCAAAAAGAAGATGCATTTATACTCTGGATTCAGGTAAGAGGTGATTATGACTTTTGAAGTACATAAAATAGCTAATAGTTTGATTGTGTCAAACCTTCAATAATTCCCCTGATTCTCCCGGTTCAGTCTAATCTGAGCAATTAATTGGTGTTATAACTGGATAGTACCTAGAACAGTGCAGCATATCAACAAATGCCATAACATTTTAATTGAGTTTAGTTGACTTTTTGTTTCTTTTTAACATGTGTTTAAGATGTGCTAATATTTTTGAGAGATACTGAGATAAAGTTCTACAACAAAGAGAGCAGTATTGTCAGGAGCTGATTTGCCGACATTTCATTCAGGCTTTTAGTTTTGTTTTCTTATTGCACTTTCTCCCTTGCAATATCAATTACAATTTGCTAACATTGCTCCTTCCCTACCCTTCCCAGTCTAGCTCCATTTCCCCCTTTTCCATTTCTTATTCTCCCTTTATTTCCCCTATCTGTTGCCCTCCCAGCCTGCTGTTGGGGTGGTGGGAGGATGCAATTAAAATGACTCTTCCAAGCAGCTTTGAGCTTTCTGAACGCACAAGAAAGGCAACTTCTGTGCTTAATTCAGGATGCATTTCCCCCTTTTCCATTTCTTATTCTCCCTTTATTTCCCCTATCTGTTGCCCTCCCAGCCTGCTGTTGGGGTGGTGGGAGGATGCAATTAAAATGACTCTTCCAAGCAGCTTTGAGCTTTCTGAACGCACAAGAAAGGCAACTTCTGTGCTTAATTCTGGTGTCTGGACCCAGCCCTCTGTGCAGCAGTGCAGGGCTGGTGCCATAGCCCCAGCGCGTAATGCACTTCTTACAAGGCCGGACTTGGGGTTGGGAATCTGCTGTGTTTCAAGTGGAGTTTCTTAGGTCAATACATAGACACGTATTTATGTAACTGGCATCTGTGCCATTGATATTATCTAAGGTTTTATTAAGAAAGGAAAAAATCTATCCATTAATTTTTGTGAATTATTACTAAAAATTTACCATCTGTGTCTGAAACAAAGAAAAAAAGGCTTTCTTTAAACAGCTTTGTTAAGAAGTGTCCTAACAATTATGTGCCATTAACTAAAGATTCTCAAGCGTGAACATTTCTGCTCCCCATTTGACAGACTGCTGAATCATCAGCAGCTTTTCTTCTTGACTGAGCACCTTCGAATGCTCTGATTTGTGTTGTTACGGTAAAGAGCTTGTGTGATATTTTTGCATGGATGGTCCTGGGTACTCTAAACTTGCTTTGTAGTTTGTTTATCTGGAAGAACTTAAAGGAACTAATCAGCCTTTTTGTTAAACATTTCCTGGCAGCCTGGAAGGAAAGCCATGGCACATAAGAGTTTTAGTAAAACAATCTGTCAAGGGGTTGATGTCTACAATAGGATAATTCATGCGTTATACTTCAGGAGTTATAAATGAACAAACAGAGGATGGAAAAGGAATTATGTGAGCAAAAGAATGTTCGCTGACTTTATGTGTCTCTGAAATATATTCACTCTTTCACTTTGTTTTCAGAAAGCCTAATTTGTCCAGAACTTGTTTGATAAACTGCCTAAACAGTAACAAATACAGAATTCGAAAGGGGAATTCTGCATCCATATTGTGACTGCTGTGTTTAAACAAACAAACAAGATGGTTAAAACATGAATCAAAAAGAATCAAGTGTAATGCTAAATGTCATAGCCTAGGCAGATGAAAGAAGCTTGAAGTAAAGACATAGTCATTCCTCTTTGATTTAAATGTCTCGCACTTCAAGATAACTCATTTGATTTTGTCTAATTAGAATAAATACTAAGTCATTTTGCCACCAATATTTTTTAAAACCAGGATAAGTAAGATGGTGTACCTTGTGGCTATCACTGGGAAATGCAATTTGTACTCTCTACTTATTCCCTGTAGACACATAGATGACATTCTTACAGGTTTGGTTTAATGCTCTCTGAAATGTCAGTGAGTGGAATGACTTTTTTCCATTGCCTTCAGTGGCCTCAGCTTAGAGCTGACTATGCCTCCAGACCTTTGAGAAGAGCAAGTTCTGCTTTCCAGTAAGATGCTTGTAAATTTTTTGACACGTGATAAGTTATGTGAAGATAATTTCTTAATTGAAGATGAAATCTGAAATATCTGAAACTTTTTACAAAATAAAATAGGTCATTATTATGACTTTATCCAAACGTTTATTTTTACAAAATAGTTCTACTTTGGATTTTTAAAAAATATATCCACATAATAAAAAAGAAAAGGGAGTAAAAATTAAAGCAATGTCACTGTTGGATTGATCCTGATTGATTGGGTATTTTGGGGGTTTTTTTTTGAGATATGTAATTTTAGTCACAGAATCAGAATCACAGAATTTTAGGGGTTGGAAGGGACCTTTGGAGATCATCTAGTCCAACCCCCCTGCCAAAGCAGTATTTCAGTTGAATTGTTACCATTTCGTTATCTGTTTTGTAACACATCACTGTGTTCTTCCATCGAAAAATGGGGTTGTTAGATTTCTCTGACTGAAACTGGTAAATCACCTGAATTACAAAGAGGAATCTGCAGTATATTGATTGCTTTTTGTTATACTGCTAGGCGAATTATTATCATGTTTACTGAAAGAGGCTCAAAATTGTGATTTTTGAATTATCTGTTACCGTGTACTTATAGAAGTTAAAATTAACTAACTGACCAGGGAGGTACAACTGAGTTGCACTTGTGCTAAGAATTCTCCCTGAACACTTAAGCTTTGGAGACCATGACACCCCTTAAGAATGTTTGAGAATAAGGTTACTTTGAGCTTCAAGTTTTTGATTGCTGCAGAAGTAGTTTAGTCTGTGCTTTTTTAAAGTAGCTAAAAAAATGAGTGAAAACATGATGGCCTGGCTTTCTTTTCAGGTAGAGATTAAAACATATACAGGATCTTATATTATTTTGCCTTATATTACTATTGATATTTCTACTACTATTGTTGCTCATGGAAACTAGAAGAAATTGGCTGACTGGAATTTCTGCCTTTGGTTAACCAAACCTTCAGTGAAGGGTGTCAACATACCCACAGGGCACCCTTCTTCCTCAGTCCCCAGGGAGAATTTGAGTTCCTGCTTTTCAGAGGCCTCTCTCTGCTGAAAAGGCAGGAATGCTGAGGCAATAGTAGTGTGGGCATAAAGTCTAGTATGAAAAGTACAGTTGCTATTCTTATAAATAGTCCAAAAGCTCTTCAGGTTTCTGTGCAAAGCCCATAGAAAATTTCAGTAGGTTTTGGCCTTGGTCTAACAGTGAGGTAGTGAAACACTGTCCAGCCATGCTTTCCTCTTTTGTTACAGCCTGACTGCATGTTTTTGATCACAGAAGCACAACCTGACTGCGTGTTTTAAATGCGATATTTAATCTTATTCTGGACAGATCAAGCTACTTAATTGCAAATTCGTGTTTAGACTTTCATCTGCTCAGTTAGACTCCTCTATTGCTCTGTGCATACACCTCTATTGTGAATTATAGTACTTTTTATGCCTTTTGAAAATGTTAAGTGGTAGATTTTTCCATCCTTTCCTTTTGGAAGGTATGCCTTTTATAATAATTTAAAAACTCTGGCATGTGGTAATTTAGAAGTTTTGAAATGCCTGTTTACTATGCTAAATTTCTGCCAAAAAGAAATTATTGCCTATTTATATCATAAAGGGAAGCTTTCTCCACCAGTAAATAGCTCATGCAAAGGGTTTCAGAACACCTCTTCTAGGGTGGCTTCCATCTTTTAATAACCTTCTGTTGGAAACTCTAATTAGGGTGATTCACAGTTTGTGTTGCTTTCTTTAAAAAACAAACAAACAAAACCTGTTCATCACAATTGCATTCTTTTTTTTTTTTTAGTACTTGATAATAATGAAGACATGCTTCTCTAATAAGAAATAAAACTGATGCTGAATGCTGTGCCATTTTGCTCTTTGTGGCCATATGATTAATTGCTGTGAGCAAGATACCAGCGTAGATTAAGTACAGCATTCTTTTCAAAAAGACACATTTTAAATGGGCCTCTTTTTTTCTCACAACTACTGAAAAATTTTTAAAAAAAATTAAAAATAATATTTAATTTTCTTTTATATCTTACTAGTGACTTATAAAGCAGAGACTTACAGATCACTTCACTTTAAAAGGGAAGCCAGAAAGAGAAAAAGAATTTTTTCTGGCATAACAGTAAATAAATTCTGTTTCTACAAATCCTTATTATTTTGAAGAAATTGTGGAAAACCCCAAATTTAAATTTTAGTGAGTTTTATTTCTGTAGGCTTATATAAACAACTTAGTCACTTGATGTTCCTATCATTAAGCTATTATTTGGTTTCAATAGTTGCGGTAGTATCTAATTGGAATTACATTCCAAAAGTTTTTATTGCATTTGTAACTGTTAAGCAATCATGTTTTGGCTTTAAAAATAACTAAACATGTGAAATGTTCACTTTGAGATACCAAAAAGAAAAGAAACATTCAGCTATGAAGGTAAAAAAAAAAGTCATGTCTTTTTTTTTTTTTTTTTAAGTAAAGCTTCACTTCCATTTCAGTCAGAAAAAATATTGGTTTGTTGGTGAAAATACTCCCTGTAAATACTAGAAAATAATTATAATTTTTACTAATTCTGATTAGTACAAAGCACCTTCCATTAGTCTAAAGGCCATTGAGGTTAATCACCGTTCTACAAAATGAAGCTCTGACAAATAAATATTAAATGGTGTATTATTTCCTGGGTCAAAACATGAGATATTCAACATAATTTTAGTAGTTCATGCAGTCAGCTAATAAAAATGAATAGGAAAATTTGTGTTTATTTGAGTACTCTGAAAATATCATTGTGCTATGGATAAGCTCTCAGTCATTCCAGCACGGTCCTTGTGCTACAGTTACTCCATGTGCGGTTCTTCTGTTTGGAGGATTGTGAGAGCTGGCAGATACTGAAAGCATTTTGTGCAAAATGTCCTTTTTATGGTAATGGTAATCTCCCTGGTTTAGAGCACTAGGCAAAACATCATTTTGAAATTGTATTTAGCCTTGGGTCAAAACTTTAGCAAGATAGAGGCTTGGTTAACATTGGTTAACGCTCCTTTTTCAAGTTTTGTTAAGTTCCTTTTTGCCAGGTTTAGTAACAAGAACAGGAAGATGCTGCAAAATTACTGGAAACTCACTCTGGCAGTAGAGTTGTAAATCTTAGTGAAACATTCTGGTTAGCATTGCTTTTTTGGATTTGTGCTACATCTTTAATCCACTTGTATGAGTTACGTGCGGAGCTAGGCCAGGTCCCTTACTGTCATAGAGGAATGAACGTCCTTTCTGCTGGTAAAGATCTGTGAAAATCAGAGAATTTTTGCACTCGTGATCTCGAAACTGTTAAACAGCTGTAGTTTTGTTCTGTGGTGGTTGGTATTTCCCTTGCAAGAAGCAGCCTTTGCAATTTAACATAACTGGTGCAGTCATGCCATGACGATGGGTGTGTGCTGTTGTTGTTTCAAAAATTCGGTCTCAATATACTGGGGTGTACGTTGCGTTGCAAGACCTTTCTTCATCTACTTAAAATTAGAAGATGCATTTGGAAATTGTCAGCACTGAACAGACTCCTGTCAGGATCTTGTTCAGCCCAGAGAAGAGAATGCTTTGGGGAGACCACATAGTAGCCTTCCAGTAGCTAAAGGGCGCCTACAGTAAAGAAGGGGAGGGGCTCTTTGTCAGGGAGTTTAGTGATAGGATGAGGGGTAAGAGTTTTAAACTAGAAGAAAGTAGATTTAGATTAGATACTAGAACAAAATTCTCTACTCTGTGGGTGGTGAGACAGTGGAACAGGTTGCCCAGAGAAGTCGTGGATGCCCCATCCCTGGAGGTGTTCAAGGCCAGGCTGGATGGGGCTTTGAGCAACTTGGTCTGGTGGAAGGTGTCCCTGGCCCATGACTGGGGGCGTTGGAACTAGATGATCTTCAAGATCCCTTCCAACTCTAACCTATCATTCATACAAAGTAATCTCATGTTGACTTGTGCACAGTGTCATGCAAATGGAGCATCAAAAGCAATTCTCCCTGACTACATTTAGCACCTGGCCTGTGCTCTGCCCACAAACCAATCTCCAGCCTGCTCAGAAATGTGGAATTTCCCTCCAGTGAGTGGCCTCCAGTCCAACATTTCCATTCTAAAAGACAAATAATTTTAAGGAGTGTTATTCTGTCAATGTCAGGGACGCTGGTACCCTTCCCAGTGCTCCCAGGAGTCAATGGCTTCTATAAGGTCAGCTGGACTTCTCTCCACTTGCTGCTGGGAGAAACTGCAGAAGGCTGCTGGCTGAGGCTGTCTTTCTTAACCCCCTTTCTCAAAAGTTACTGACAATCTCCTCTCTTCCCTCATTCCTTGTCAGCTGAGCACTTCTGGTTGTTCTGGCAATAGACAAGTAGAGAAGATATTTGGAAAAAAAACCAAACAAAAAAACAAACAAAAAAATCTTTGTAGACTTTTTAATTTTCTGTGCTTTTAGCAGAGTTACTATTTGATAATACATAAGACAGCTTGATTTATGAAACTCCAGGTTGCAAGCTCTCATCTTTCTTAATGAGTTCCAGAGGTTTCACACCTCTAAACTTGTATGGTAGTCTTTGAAGTTTTGCCCTCTGAATAACTACTCAGTTATTGATATGAAACAATTTGCATAACCAAACGATGGGTTAAGGTTTTAACAGTTAGCTCAAGAGCTAGTTTCCCTTTCATTTACCTTAATTTGCCTTGCTGCTTATTTTCTTCCAATTATCACAGACTCTCAATTTCTAATATAAAACAGGAAGAAATACAACTTTTCAGTAAAATCCGATAATGAGGTTATCTTTGAATAAAAAACTTTCAAACAAGGTAGAATTCTTTTTGCAGAAGACAATACCCTTCAAGAAAAAGAAAATATGTTTAACTCATAGACTAATCTTTTCTCAGTGAATTCTGATCCTAAATCTTGCAGAAATTGGACCAACAAAAATTCAGTTTTTTTAATGACTATAATAGCTGACATGCCCATTAAAGATGATAAAGGGGTCTCTGACTCTTTGATAACTTCCTGGATTGCAGTAAAGCAATGCTAGAGGAGGGAAACGGTGGCTTCTGGTAGATTCATTCATTTGGACAGTTTGCAATAACTTTAGCTTTCCACTGCACAGACAAAAAGTCACTAGGAAGTGTTGTTTGTTCAAGACAATATGACTGGATTGCTAGACATTTGCTAATTTTAAAGTCTTTTAAAATATCTTGCCTGTTCATTTCCTGCAGTTAGATTTTATCATACTGTTCTGCTGTCACAAAATTATTACTATCCTGTAGTAGATTCATCCAGTGGAAGGATGCAAAGAAATTGCTTTCAAATTATTTTCTTTTGGTCTACCACTAGTAGTTTTCAGAACACGAACATTTCAGATGCATTGATTCTTCTGGTGCTGCTAACACTGAGGGATAAACTCATCTGATAGCAGAAGTTCAGCGCTCCTACCACCAGACTTTGGTCCAAGAAATCAGTCTTAGTGCTTGCAACTACTCTGTTTTGGAATGGCAGCTCTAAATCCTAACAAGACACAACAGATGCATTTAAGGAGCGACTCTAAGGCACTCAGGGAACTGTCTTACAGCAACACAAGCAGAATGTTAAGTAACATAGATTGTAGAAGAACTAACACCAGTAATGTCAAATTGTTTGACGGGCATGTAAAGCCGATGCTTAGGCTCCCTCTTCCCTGGAGACACTGCCTAAACTCCTGTTGGCAAAGTCTGTTTTTTAAGGGTCAGAGTACTACTAAAAATTAAATTAGGGAAAAGTTGACTTCTCTCTGAATGCTTTCATCTGCAGTGGCTTAACCTGTGATTAAAGTGCTGTGGCTGCATAGCCAGTGGCATTCAGCTGCCTATTAAGGAGGTGCTGCAAATGCTAAAGAAGTGCCTGAACTCTCATTAGCAGCATTTGTCAGGAGCCACAGGATCTTTCCCTGTTTTCTCTCTTGTTGCATTGTAAATATTGTTCAAAGGAACAGCATGATATAACAGCTGAAGCTGAAGAGTTCTACTAGCTCGTTTGACTTGCAAATGCTTAATTATTCAGATGAATTTTCAACTTAAACAAAAACTAAGAAAAAAACCCCACAATGCCAAGTCCATCATTCTGGCATTAGCTTTTTAGGCTTGTTTGTTTGTTTATGAATTTCAGTTCAGAATTCTGTTACTGTGATGATATCAAATGCTTATTTCCACCTAAATCCCAGCAGAACACTCAGAAAAATACCATGTACAAATATCATACATATTTCCATAAACAAATATGGATGCAAATGTAAGAATATTACTTGGCCCATGTCATTTTCTAAGAGAGATCCTCTCAGTTATATATCTAGATCACAGATTCTGATTTCAGAATCTATTTATTGCTTTTAATGTACAATGAATAGGCATATTCATGTATTATGTTACATATGTATTAACATGTAATGAATCAACTGGCCAAAGACATGGAATAGGGAGGATATTCATCAGTCTATTTCAACTTTTAATTTTGTTTTCTTAAATTGCTTTTCCAGTCTGAATCTGAAAGGACTCTAATGTGTTGTAGTTTCAGTCAAAAACATAAGCATGGCTACTTATTTTTAGCAGGGGGAATGTTAGTGCTGTTGGCTAATCTTTAGCTCAGGAAAGAATGACATACTTGCAGATTATATGTTTCTTTGAAGTTCAACAGTCAAACATTGACATAAAATAACATATGAAAGAATTTAGAAACTGTCACATATGCTGTGACCTGAAACAGATTCAAGAGTTAGCACAGGGCTCAAATGAAAATGTCTGTTACTGTCATTAATTGCAGGTTGCAAACTCTCTGGATTCCTTTTAAAAAGATATTATTGGATTCTCTGCAATCAGGGCTCTCCTTTAAATGTGGCTCAACTCATTAATTATATTCTTTCTTCAATCAGTGATATAAAATAATAAATAATGAATAAAAATGTTTCATTTGAGTTCTATAGGCAAAGAAATGCCCACAGTAGATACCTATTCATAAGATATAAAAGCTGTCAGTAAACTATCTGTCAACCGCCACTTTGGATATTTCCTGTCTCCTGGGGATTTGTTGCTTTTTTTTTTTTTTTACATAAAAGATTGGGCAGAATTAGTGCACGTGTGCATTTCTGCTGTGCTTTTTCTCCCCCTCTCTCTTTTGCTCTGTCCTTTTCCTATATGTTCATAGATGAAGAGGGAAGAGAGACTCAGGAAAGAACAGAAAACCTTTCATCACTTTTCCTACAGAAGTGTTAAATGCTAGAGTATCATCTAACAGTATTTATTTAAGAATCTTTAATTGGCTTAATTTACATAACTTGCAATGTAGAAGACTCTGTTTCACTGAATCAGTATCTAGTGCCCATTTGGCAATCTGTTGTCATTGTCAGCCCTGTATTCCCACCTGCTTTTTAGACAGCTCTGTCACATACAGAGCTTCAGTGCTTTTGCTGATGGTAGCAATGGTGTTGCCCCAAAGCTGTCTATGATATTCAGAATGCTTTTTTTTCAGACACAGCATTGCAATGAGTTCAGAAAACCCATGACCCGAGTTTCTGTAGGTGTCCTTTTGTAGTGGACATTTTTACAGATTGCTACTTATATTTTGTATGTGTGCACGCGAATATACTCAGTTCATTCTGAATTTTACATCAGGTCAGTGATGTTTAGAATGTGAAAGGCAGGTTACTCTTTGACTGTTCATATAATATCAATGATATTCATGTTTCTTAGTTCGGTCAGAAGTCTGCCTATCGGAAACTCAGTGCCTTTCTGCTCACTTGGGACTCATCTGTCTAGGGCAACTTCTAGATGTAAGGAATGGTTTAACAGACAATATTTATGCTGCATTAACTCCCCAGGTTAAAGTTCCCCAGGTGCTTCCTTGCATTTTAGCTTAGTAGTGTTCCAACACACTGAAAGATAGCAAACAAAAGAAGAAAACTGCACAAAAGAATCCTAAGGCAGAGTAACAGTCCTCATAGGTGATGTGTCCTGCAGTAGCTCATTGGTGCTTTTGTAGGCAAATTTGAAGTTACAGGGACATATCGATGAGAAGGTAAGAGTCCAGAGTGCCCTGTCCTGAGAGCTACTGCTTAGGGACATCTTTCCTTGAAGTTACTGCTTATAGTATCGACACTCATTAGATTCAATTGAAAGGCTCCTCATTCCTTTACCAGGACTGGAATCAGTCCTTCACATCTGCTCAGCCGGGGAACTTACTGGTAGTAAAACCAGTTACTTCAGTAGGAAATTCTGTAAGCTTTCTTCTTGGAGTTAATGTGTGGGTTTGGAGCATAAAGATCTTTTGGAGTGTGTGATCTTATGTCACATCGCAGGACAAAGGTGACGTCCTACATAAAATTCAGATCTGCATTTCAGAGTAAAATTCCCAGGGAAATAAGTGCCTGCTTTTATATGGGAGAGATAGTGTGTTTGTAGTTAAGAAGGAGCAGAGTTTATTTATGTGTCTTTATTTACTTCTTCCTTTGACCAAAAATTCATGTCTATTTTGTTTGTGAACTTGTGTTTATACTTTTGCAATACCTTCAGAAGAAATGCCACAGCCTCAGCATTTCTGCAACAATGTTAAGGAAAATAGATGGAAAAATTCATTTTCACTGAACAGAATAAGGAGAAAGCCTGCTGTGTTCCATAGATACACAGTTGTTTTAAATGCTTCCCTTTTCAAAAGTTAATTACGTGATTGCTGCATTACTTAAGAGCTGAGAAGAACATATCTATAATGAGCAGAATCTGAATAGATTTTTAATGCATCTTTTTTAGCTCTCCCTGTGGCTAGGAGTGCTTATTGAGATCTTCATTTACAATAGATTACTGCTACTTTTTTTAAAGTAGTTTCCCACTCTCCATAATTGATGTATTAGTATATCCCCTAAGCATATTTTCTTGTTCGTCTTTAGTCCATTAAGATTAAACAGAATGGTCATTAGATCATAAAGAAGTAAAATATTCACTTCACTACTTGCTGCAAAAAAGCTGCTATTATCTGTCAAATATAAAGATTAACTTTGCCTTCAGGTATATTTTTAATGGCCTTTTAAATATAGCCCTGAACAACTGTAATACACAGTAATAGATGAAGAACTTTCTTCATCAGGGGGAACTATATCTTAATTAGGTGTCAGGCCCAGAATTTTTTGCTCAGCTCATGTTCTTAGCTGTGAAAGATTTTTATCCATGGTTATGTGAACTCATGACAGTTGCAATGCAGGTTAAAATCGGGGAGACTTTATTACTTTCTATAGATGTTTTAATAGGTTTTAATTAAAATGTCAAAGATCATATTCTATATATATTTCTTGTTCAAATAGCAGTGCAGGACGTGAGTTTGTAAAGATAGGAAACTCAATCATGAAACAAACCCAAATTTTTATTATTTGGAGTTTAGGCTTGCAGAATGGTCTGTGTTTCCCTTATTCACTATAGTCCCTCATTGCTTTTCTCCACTGCTCTTTTCTTCTAAGGGAGAAAAAAGAAAATGTTCCAGATGGTGAAAGTAATTTTCAAAGGACTTCAGGAAACACAGAGGACACTTCTGTTTTATGATTGAGTACTAAGAGATTTGAAATACATAAAATATATGCAGCAGCATAACTGCAAAGCTGTTCTTGACAGTAATGGTCATGTTTACTATCCAACAAACTCGATAAACTTTGCAAAAGAAATATAGTATTAATGACATTAATTTTATCAGGAGCTATTGCAGTCAGATTTATTTTTTTATTATTTCATTATTGATGTTATTATGGCTCCAAAGTCACAGTGTTCGCAGAAAACCCTAGAAGTATCAATATTCAGTAGTTCTGATTGTTACTGATAGTGAGATTTCTCCATCAGTGCTTGGTTCTGGGTCATTTTTATGACTGCCCTGATATTACTGAAGTCATTTAAGATTTGGCTGTCATTCAGAATTGTAATGAAAAGCTTTGGGATAGTCTGTCTTATGTTTATTTTATTAGTTTTTTAATGATGTTAATTTCTGTAACACTTGGTCTTGCAAGGGAAAATCCTTTTTCCCAAGAAGTCTAGTTTGCTATAATGGCATGCTATGATTTTCTTTACAGGAATTAGCAAAATTACTTGATATTTCATCCACTTTAAAAGAATTAGTTTTTAGTAAAGAGTTCATGGAAATATTAGAGAAAATGGTCGTTTTGATTTTATAGACTGAAATTATAGTCAGCAGAGGTTTTAAGGTACCTTATTTTAATACCAAGTTTGTGTTTGGTTATTTATATTAAAGGCTTTCAGAAACTGAGCCTTTAACGTAACAATTCTTTGGCATCAAAGCCACTGCTTTCTTTCAGTAGTGCTTTAGTTTTGTTAGCTGCAGATACCTTCCTGAGTTCCCCCAGATTTCCAGGGCTGGGTCAGCTGCCAGTCGAGCAGCTGAATTCGATTCAGGTGCTGATCTTGATCTCAGCCCTGCTGCCTTCTCCCATTCTGGGAAGGAGGTGCTCTTCTCTGCTTGACTAGGTGTTTTGACACGTCTCTCTGAAGTTTGGTGTGCCTTGTCATTTGACTGGGAACATAGACCCTGTGATGCTTATAGGAAGTGTTATTTCTTCTTTCTATCCTTTTTCTTTGACTGAAAACATTCTTACTGACAAGTCCCTCACTTATTATGTAAAGCAGGTAATTAGCTGATTACTTGTGCTCCATTTAGCAGCATGATTGGATATGTGTCACTCTTGGCAATGTCGCAGAATAATCTTTAGAAGAGGGCAGTTTACTCAGAAGATGCTCCTCCAGTGTCATCTTCAGTATTCTGGAAGCCCTTCTTCTCGCTCTGTGCTGGCCTCCATAAGTCCCGCTATCATAGAATCATAGACTCATAGAATTGCCCAGGCCGGAAGGGACCTCCAAAGGTCATCTAGTCCGACCCCCCCGCAGTCAGCAGGGACACCCCCAACTAGACCAGGTTGCCCAGGGCCTCATCGAGCCTCTCCTTGAATATCTCCAGGGAAGGGGCCTCAACCACCTCCCTGGGCAACCTGTTCCAGTGCTCCACCACCCTCACAGTAAAGAACCCTCTCCTAATTCGCTCCGTGCTGCCTCCTTAAGTCCTGCTATCAGTGACTGTCTCTTATTTTGATGGTGTTGGGCAATTACATCTACGTGACCTAAGCCTGTCCCTGTGTCTCTGCCTCCCCTCCAGACCAGAGGCTCTGACCGAGCTATAGTAAGTACCCTTGATTGGCTCAGTGGACCTCCACTGGAGACAAGGATTGGAATTAGATTTACAATAAATAATCAAGATAATTTGATCCTTTGACACTTATCTGTAAATGTTTTTTGCCAGCCTATAAGCTGCACAATAGCACTGCCATTTTTTATGTATTTATTGTGCAAAGTAAAGGAAATCCTGTCCCTGTGTCTCTGCCTCCCCTCCAGACCAGAGGCTCTGACCGAGCTATAGTAAGTACCCTTGATTGCTCCTCTTCTCCAGGCTGAACAACCCCAGCTCCCTCAGCCTGTCCTCGTAGCAGAGGTGCTCCATCCCCCTGATCATCCTTGTGACCCTCCTCTGGACCCTCTCCATCAGGTCCATGTCCTTCTTATATTGAGGGCTCCAGACCTGCACACAGTACTCCAGGTGAGGTCTCACCAGAGCAGAGTAAAGTGGCAGAATCACCTCTCTATCAGTGACTGTCTCTTATTTTGATGGCGTTGGGCAATTACATCTACGTGACCTAAGCCTGTCCCTGTGTCTCTGCCTCCCCTCCAGACCAGAGGCTCTGACCGAGCTATAGTAAGTACCCTTGATTGGCTCAGTGGACCTCCACTGGAGACAAGGATTGGAATTAGATTTACAATAAATAATCAAGATAATTTGATCCTTTGACACTTATCTGTAAATGTTTTTTGCCAGCCTATAAGCTGCACAATAGCACTGCCATTTTTTATGTATTTATTGTGCAAAGTAAAGGAAATTAGTTCTTACATGTTCAGTCTTGCCTTTACTTTTCATCTCATCTTTCCTTCTAATCTTCCTGTAATTGCACCAAAAAAACATTTTAGTAAACGTATATCAACTTTTTCTGAAATTATTTTTCAGGCTTTGCTTAAAGAGCACCTATGTTTCAACCTCTCCTAGATTGTATGCCATTATTTGGTCCATTCTTCTGTACTTAATTTTAGGACTTCAGAGTTTATAGGGTATATATTCTTTTCTTTGAATAGCTGTTCAAGTTAAGTGAAGGCATTCAGTTGCAGGCTGTTTATTCATCCATAATGTTATATGAGAAAAATTTTCAGTCTCTTTTTTTTTTCTGTGGAAGGTATATATTTCAAGCATGTAAGTCTCTTGTCAGTTTTTGTTTCTACCTTTGTGTCTTTTTAATATCTGTTTCAGGAAGACCAGACTTCGTAATTTTCAGTCTCTTTTTTTTTTCTGTGGAAGGTATAATAAACAAGCATGTAAGTCTCTTGTCAGTTTTTGTTTCTACCTTCATGTCTTTTTAATATCTGTTTCAGGAAGACCAGACTTTGTTTCAGTTCCAGTATTGTTTTGGCCAGTGTATACGGAAAAAAATTACTGTGAAGCATTGTTAAATTTACAAGTAACTTACACAAATTCCTATATGCTCTTAATATGTTTTTACTGTCCAGGTATTAACTAAAACCCCTAACTTTTACCATGTGCTGGTGACTTTAAAGAGAAACAAAAATGGCATTATCAAACCCCCCAACAAACAACAGTTAAATGAATTGCTTTTTGTGTCTATATGTCATAGGTCTGTTATCTGTTTGATAAAGCAGAAAAAATATTTTGCTCGTTACAGAAGACATTAGAGCTTTGGGATCCTGTAAAATTTGTTTCATTAGAGCTTTGGGATCCTGTAAAATTTGTTTTTCAGTAGCAGAAGATTGGGCTGCTGATTGGGACTGGTCCACCTAATACAGTGCTGCCTTTGTCCTTGAAGCACCCACAGTCAGATTTCGACCTAAGAGAAAAATATCTGGAATTAGGGTGATTGAGAGGAGCAACGGCCTTGTCATCTGAATGTTTACAGCCAAAGATATTTTTGTTTTTCTAACCTTATGATGCTGGCATGTAGTAACATAAATTCTTGTGAATATATGAGCTAGGCAGTAGGCCTGATTGCTACCTGCTGTTTTCCTCTTAGATGTGCCTGCTAGTTTTCCATTTAGACCTAGTGGAGACTCAAGTTGTTTTAAAGGATTTAGAAGAAAGAGCTAAAAATATGGAAAGTTAAAGGGAAAAGAATATAATGGGTTGTTTGGGATAAGGCAGTAGCCTTGTACCTGAGCGAGTCACTACTGTGCTTGGCATTGCTTTTTCCTTGGGATAGTCACTTATATTCCCCGAATCTTAGATGCCTTTTGGAAAAAAAAGAGGTTATTGGTACTCTCTTTTATTATTATGGTGTTGGTAGTCACTTACATTCCCTGAATCTTAGATGCCTTTTGGAAAAAAAGATGTCATTGGTACTCTCTTTTATTATTATGGTGTTAGGAAAATAAAGTAAATTAGTACACGTTGATGACATATGAAAATGCAAGAGGAGGGACTGGCTTACAATTTTTTGTATGTTTTGCTTAACTGATGACATAATTTCTCAATGTCATCATTAAGACAAGAATTTTTTTCCCATAATGATGTCTGGGAATATTTTCTATTCACAGAAGTTTCATCTAATGTCTTCAGAGCATTTAAAAAAATATTTAACATAAGAATAGGAAAATAAATTAAATTAATACATGTTGATGACATATGAAAATGCAAGAGGAGGGACTGGCTTACAATTTTTTGTATGTTTTGCTTAACTGATGACATAATTTCTCAATGTCATCATTAAGACAAGAATTTTTTTCCCATAATGATGTCTGGGAATATTTTCTATTCACAGAAGTTTCATCTAATGTCTTCAGAGCATTTAAAAAAATATTTAACATAAGAAACTTCCTAATGCTCAGACAAGTTGGATAGAGAGTTTTTATCAGTGTAGAGAGGTTAAGTGCCTTGCGTGTGTTACAAGTCAGTGACTAAACTGGGAGTTTAACTTTTGGACCAATTTAAGGACAAATATATTTGTAAAGCTTTTCCTGGTGGTTATGTACAAATTCTTCATAATCTCCATCAATAACTATTTTTATGTTACTGTCTCTCTGCTGCGTGTTCTCTCTAGACTGAATTGTGAAAGAGGAAGATTGTCATCCAGTTAAAAACAAAAGCTAAGTCAAAGTGTTTTTTCTTTAGGTCAGTGCCTTTGAATAGTGATTTTGACTGTACATGCTTCAAACTAAACCCTTTAGTTATGAGTTGATGCTGAAAGAGCTATATTCAAAACTTAATTTGTATGGGAAATTGATGCTCAAGAGTTAGTGAGAATACTAACAAGTGAAATGGATGGGTAATGTAAAATATATTTTGTTACTTTTTTTTTTTATTATTATTATTATTACATCTCAGAAAGGTGGCAGAACAGCTGTCTAAGGCAGAAAACTAACAGTCAGGATTCCTTGGCTCTGGTAGTGCTATTGCATCCTGCAGTACTGGGCACTTCAGTCTGTCTTTTGATACCAGTGACAGACAATCAGTCTGTGAATTGACTGTAACGTTAGGCAGAACGTTACTGTATGTGCTTTTGTAGAGCACTTGGAAAATATTGTAAAGTGCTTTCAATTTTCAAGAAAGGGAACATTTATAGTGTTACTCTTAATACTGCAACACCATGCAGGAGGAGGCTGACAGCGAAGGAGAGGTAGGAAGAACTGGACCATTTCAGTGTTTCTCAGATAAAAGGCAAATCATTTGATCATCATTTGAGGAGAAATTTGAGATTCTATAGGAATTAATTAGAATCCTTTTAACAATTTTGCCCTTCTGCAAGTGTGGATGAAAGGAATTTGACCTGTTCTTTATATGATAGCTAAGACTTGATGATACTGCCTTCATTTCTCTCAGTTTGTGAGGCATGAGAAAATAAGATGGGTTTCAAGCAGTGGGATAATTCTATTTTCTTCACAGTGTATGAGAAGAGAAAGGCTGCCATGTGTTGATGAGCTCATCACTTTAATAGCAGCCATTTATTTCAGAATGCTCTCTGGAGGTAAACACAACGATCACTTTTAAAGTTAAAAGCATAATTCAGCCTGGCTAGTCTCTTAATCCTGTTCTTATTGAGGCGGCTTGGTTCAACTGATCTGTCTAAATGGTGAAGAATGCAGCAGACAATTTTTGAAAGAATGCCCTTTATACTTGTTTTACTTTGATTTAGGCTTCAATAGCAAATGCAAATGCAAAAAAAATTATCTCTCTTTAAGCAAAAAGGCTGATCAGGCCAGGTGGAAAAACACACGAAAAAAGCAGTCCTTGTGTTGCACTTGAGAAATGCAAAGCTGGCAAAAAATTATTTTGCAAATGACAAAAAGAATTGTAAGCTCTTAGCAGGAACGACAGATCACTGCAATCAGTTTTGATGCTAGAAATAGTGCTGCTTTATACACGGAGTAAACTGGTTGCTAAGGAATAGGTGGGTTGAGCCTTTTCATATTGAAGCATAGACTAATACCTGTGGGAGATTCTTATTAGAAGCTGGTTATAGATGAATTAAAATTATTTTAGAGATAAAATTATTAGAAAGCAGCAATATCTGAAAGCTGAACACAGTGGTCTTACAAGAAATCAATCCAACACTCTGGCTGAAGCATTGATAAATTTTTCTACTGCTGTTTTGGTTCTGGTTGCTGGTAGAAGGGAACCTCGTTCTTTTGCATCCGTACATTCAGTGTTCTACTTGTGAGGGTGGATGCTTAATACCCCAGGTTTTGTTTCTCTTTCCAAGGGTATTTTATAATTTCTCCTCGTGCAGCAGCAAGGAGCCTATCTCATTTCATTCTCTTCCAAGTTAAGAATAGAGCTGCTGTTCCATTGCTTTTCCCTTTTCTGGAGACTCAGTTCATGCAGAGCAAAATCTTAGAATGAGAATCATGGTGCATTGCTGTGAGCTTTGTGGATATGGGTATTTGGATGTTGACTCATAAGTATGCTTTCATTGAGTCCATGAAACCAAGAAAAGAGTATGCTAGTCCTCTCAGTAAATTAAAAAGTTGCTGTCTTCAGGTGTAGTTATCAAAAAAGAACTCTTTTAAGAGACATTTTCCCATAAACACTTTCATAGTCATGTAGGATTATAATTGCGTGTCCAAAATTCAAAGAAAGTTTTTCTAATATGTCCATTAAAACATTCATCTGGTAGCAGTTCAGGTTGTCTTATATACAGTTTCACAAATTGTATCTAAATTTTCAAACAAGACAAAGTATTTCTCAGAAAACTTTCAATGAATTAGTCATCCATTTGTAGATTATTTCCATAATTATTTATACCCTAATATCCTTCTGCTTAATGTATAGCTGTAGAAGTTGCAGCTGTTAAAGTTCTCTCCTCTGAAAGAAAAACGCTATTTAAACTAAGAAAAAAGAAAAACCCTTGTACATAATTGGCTACTTATAGGTATTTCCTTTAAGTTTTCACATTTACTTGAATTGAATTACTGAGTTTAATAATGGTCAATAAGCAAGTATAGACAAGAAAAAAAAAAGGAATAGTTAACATTGAGGAGAAATGTATTGATTTAATTGAATTTCTGTCACATGCCTTAGAAAGAAATGTCAAATTAAAGCCCATTATATTGGTTAGATATTTCGGATCTAACACAAATGAAGTCTTTATTAAGTCCTTGATTCCTAATCTTTTTATTTGCATTGCAGCACACCCGTAGTTCTTTGATATGGTTCTCCTCTTTTTCCCATTGTAATTACTTAGGACTTGGGCAAAGGAGAGAGGAATTCAAGCCTGTCTCCTTAATTGCTTAGTTTCTTTTAGGACCCATATATTACCTGCAGGATTTATTTGATGACCACTGCTACTGCTGTCATCTGAAGAGGACACAGCTCACAGTCTCTTTTCTCTTATGGCACATCTTGAAGGCTAGGACGTGCTGTTACCCCCAGTGTGTATATGAAGAATTGGGCACAGATAAACTGGTTTGTCCAAAGGACACATGGGAAATCTTTGGTAGAACAGAAAATTACTCTATTGCTTGCTATCTAAGGCTACCTCTGGGAATTTGAATGTGCAGAGTAAAAGCTCAAACTCCTTGGCTAGAGGCCTTAGTTCCTGTCCTGTGCAGTTGTTACTCCATCTCTGCCTTATTTGTTTCTTCCTCCTTCTTGACTCCCTTCAAAGGAGTCAATTTTCCTTTGGGTTGGGTTGTTTGGTTTTGGGGTTTGTTTGTTTGTTTGTTTTTTTAATATATTTCATTGATTTGGGTGGGTTTTTTTCTTGTTGGTTGATTTTTTAATATATCTCATTGATTTGGGTGGGTTTTTTTCTTGTTGACTTTTTTTTTCTTGTATTTATTTTCTCAGCTTCCTTGTACACTCGTGTCAATGACTTTGCTCCTTCTTTTAGAGTATTGTTTTCTGGAGAGAAAAAATTTAAAATATAGTTGAATTGAGCTATTCCTACCCTGCTGGAGTTATGCAAATATGGTGCCATATAATTTGAACAAATTAGAAATGTGTGCATCCTGCAGTATTGTTTTTTCATCTCTTGACAAAGCCAATATTGTTTTATAACTTCTCTCCAGTACTTTCTGTGGAGAGTTGCGGTGCAAAGTAAGCACTTTTGTTAAAAGAAAAAAGCACAACTGTGCTTTTCAATTAATTTGAGCAAAATCTTAAAAGTCTGCCTTTTTATGTGCAGAAAAATTCTTAAACTAATTTGTCCCAGGTTATTCAGAAGATTTCATTTTGGCAAATTAGGTTGCTTTTTGTGTGTGTGTGGTTTTTTATGATTTTGCTGCTATGTTGTACATTATATGGTTATCAAAGGAACATCTGAAAATGTAGTATCACTACCGTGTTTTGAAGTAATATGTATAATCAGTAATTTCAAACAGACAAAAAAACTCACTTTCAATTAGGAACATATGATTTGTATTTTTGAAAATTGAAACTCGATGATTAAAAACGGTTCCTATTTTCTTCCTAAATAATTTTTGGATAAAGTGACATTTTTATTGTGATAGGACTAGAAAATCTTATTTCTTACTTTGAAATGACCAACAGAAAGAAATATGAATAAAAAATGTCATGCCCACTCTGTATCATTAACATTGGGAAGCCAAACAGTTAATATGGGATAGAAGAGGAACCAAAACAATTTAGCTACTAGTTCAAAGTATCTGTTTAGGAAGATGATGAACTCTCTCTGACAGATGACGGAAGACAGTTAAGGACAAGTCTATTTCTGCTGAAGAAGCATATACTAGAATTATGCCACATTAATGAAAAACAAAATTATACTGGCAAAGAGTGTATTTCACATCTTTGCAGAGGGAACTCATTTTGAGTCTTGATAGGCAGGATTCCCCCAAGCAAATATCTTGAATTATAGAAGATCAGACTCTGCCAACAGTGTTGAGCTCCCAAATCAAAGCTAATAGAAGATCATTTTTCTCTTACCTTGGAAGCCATTCTTCCCTTCTTTTTGCAGTGCACGCATTCTTTCCAAATCACAGTTTGAAACCCAGGAGAAAACAGAGTGAAAAGAGTCTCATAAGCGCAAGCAAAACTTGGTTAGTCAAATGTTTTTCTTTTGTTTCAGAAAAGAAACAACTTCTCTAGTGCCAGCCACAGTTTTTGATTAAGATCTTTGAAAGTGTCAGTAGATTTTTGTTTGAACTCCCATGAGAGTGTTTCGGTTCTGATGATCCCTGCCAGTTTTTAGCCAATAAAATTAAAAAAAAAAATTTCAACATTTATATAGCTTAGATTTTTTTTATTTTTTTTATTTCCTGAGTTGAAAGACTGTTACTGTGCTTAGCTGGAATTGTCGCACTGTGAAATTTTCTGTATGTGTTTATTCTGCCATCACTGTTTTTTTTTTAGCCTTTGTGTTGACCTTGTAGCTGTGCCACTTGCTGCCCATTATCAACCAAGTAGGTGAGGCCAGTGCTGAGCCCTGGTTTTCTTGGGATCAGAGGAAAATGCATATAGTAGTTATGCAGATATATCCTTGGTTGACTGCTGCCTCACAGCATGTACAGCTCTGATCACTACAGGCATCTAAGCATCTGGAGCTGTAAGCACAACATGTCAGCCTGTTTTCAGACCTGTATCATCTCACATTACAGCCAGAAGAGGGTTTTATTTTCCATGGAAGAGTATTAGTGTATATATGCTTCCATGCTAGCACTGATTTTGAGCCTCGTGACCTTTGGCTTCCTGTGAAATTCGACTTTTGTTTAAATGTTAATAACATTTGATTTAATTCCATTGGTACCTGCTTTCAAATGCAAAATTATGTCAATAAAGTGGAATTAAATTTAATAGGCTTAATGACACCTTTAGAGTTAAAGTAGCTTGGCTGCAACCTTCTGAGTCATTAAGGTGTTTGCTGACAATGCAGACTAACAGCAGTGACTTTAATACTACTGGGTGAGGAGTTACTTGATTTTAAAAAGCTTCAGCAAATTTTCGTCCCTTTATCTGTCCCCATTCTTTCTAGCTGCTAGAACCTGTCTGTGCTCCAAATACCTTATCTTCCTCCTTGACAGGAAATTTCTAAACATACATAAATCTCTGGACCTAATTGTTGTTTCAATATTTTTCCAAATGTGTTTCCCTGGAAAAAGTCTGAACCATAAAAATACCCTAACTGTGAAGTTAAGGTGTTTATATTGTCTACACCTCCACTCTTTTATTTAGATTTTACTTTAGCTACCTTCTTTTTGAAACCGTTATTATTATTTTGAATGTAAAATTAATGATCAATTAGACAGAAGTTTAATCACTCATTTGTTCTGAGTTAAATCCTGCGTTATCAAAAATTAAAGTGTGCCTTGATGCAGCAATAGAGGTACATTGTTTGTGCTGAAATGCAGTATTTTGCATTATTAATATCCAGCATAACTTTTTTTTGCATGGCTAAAAATAGCTAAATAAGAAATTAGAACAGTGTGTTTATTTTGCGTGGCAAGGTTTTGGTAGCAGGAGGGCTAAAGGGGTGGCTTCTGTGAGAAACTGGAAGCTTCCCTAATGTCTGATAGAGCCAATGCCAACTGGCTCCGGGACAGACCCACCACTGGCCAAGGCCATCAGCAATGGTGGCATCACCTCTATGACAGCATATTTAAGAAGGGGGGGGAAAAAACCTGCTGTAAAACAGCAGTCAGCAGAGTGTGTGAGAATATGTGAGAGAAACAACTCTGCAGACACCAATGTCAGTGAAGAAGGGTGGGGAGGAGGTGCTCCAGGACCTTGATCAGAGATTTCCCTGCAGCCCCTGGTGAAGAACATGGTGAGACTGGCTATTCCATTGCAGCCCATGATGTCTCCCTGTCCTTGTCTCAACCCATGAGCCTTTCATTACATTTTCTCTCTCCTATCCGGCTGAGGAGGGGAAATGATAGAGTGGCTTGTCCTACCTGGCTGAGGAGGGGAAATGATAGAGTGGCTTGGTGGGCACCTGGCATCCATCACAAATAGGCAGGTCTTGTAGAGCTTTGGGTGTATCAGGATCGTGTATGGATGAATTTGAAATGTATGATGGTGACTTAAAGCATTTCTGTATGTAAGGGCCACGCTGTTTTTTCCAGATGGACCTGTTGATGTATCTCAGCTTTTGTGCTCATTTCATCTTTGAGTGGTGGGAAATGAAGTAAATGGAATAATTTGCTAGAGACGATTGTGAAACTGACAAGTCACACTTCTCTCTGTATTAATAGGCGATAGTAGTTGTAGCAAGATTAAAATAATGTCTTAGGTAAACCTTAAAATTTATTAATTTTATGAAAATGTGCAAAAAGGGGGCAATTGCTAGAAAAACCTAACACAGTAAAATAAACCTCTCAGTTATAAGTAGTTCTTTCTGAATTATCAAAATCCATTTAAAATCCATTAATGTAGTAAAAAGAAAAAGGTAACTATAGGAAATAATATTTCATACAGGAATTTGCTGCTTGATAGTACTTGAAATTCATGTATTGTACCTTGAACAGGAGTATTATCAACACTGTTCAGGGTAATGCCTGTTGCCTTATGTTTTCCTCAAGAGCTACATCTTGTATTTCAGAAGTAGTCCTCAGTTTTTTAAAATTCCATTTTATACTGTTACAGCTGGAATTAATGTTATTCTTTGTTTTTCTGTTACTGACTCTGCATTTCAGCAGATCACAACCTTACTGTTAATATTGACTATGAGGTGAAACGTGAGTACTCAACATTGGAGTATATCTCATAAGAAGAAAATAATTTTTATTTTACAAGTGGGTTTTTTTATGGACAAGTGTAAAATAAGGGTATATTGTGAAAAGTAAATGTAAAAAAGATTCATTTCAATCAAAAAATTTATAATCAGATGTTTGTTATATCTAAGTTAATTTTCTAATGGGAGTATAAAACTCATACTCAGATATTAACACTCAAGTCTTAGGACTTCATGTAAAACAAAAATGTTTGAGTACAGGTGAGGTAGCTGTGGAAATTGTTGACCACCTAATGTGCATATATAAATAGCGTGCAGACCAGTCATGGAATTTCAGTGCACCATGCAAAATAAAATATAATATAATATGATATGATATAGTATAATAATAATGTCTTCATGCACTGTGGCCCCTTCTTTATATTTGTTGAATGTTATAGTCTCTGCAGCACGTATACCACTGTGTTTGGCATATATAAATTATGGAAGCTAGGGCTTGTGAACATAAATGAGATCTCAGCTTCTCAAAGGCCTTAAAAGCTTGCTTTTCTTTTAGCCACATATATTTATGCTTCTTTAACATGGATCTTGAACTGTAACTTTGTGGTTAAAATAGATGAAAAGCAGAGATATTCATTTTTAGGTCGGTTTCCTGAGAAACTGAAGTTTATGTGATTGTGCTGTTCATCTGTCAGCTACAGATCTGAAAGCTACTGAGCAAACCTGGACAAGGGGTAGAAACTGAAACTGAATATCGTTGTGTTAGAAGAAGATAATTAAGGAAAATTGTCAGGAGGTTAGAGGGGAAAGATGCAGGTTAATATTTTCCTCTGAGAGAAGGGCAAACAGGCACAACACAGACAGAGGCTCCCTTTCAGGCTCTCTGAGCTTAGTGCAGAGCAACTAAGCAAACTTCAAACTTGCCTTCTTGCTGTAGTCATGTTCAGACACTTACTGTATTAACATTTCTTATCAGAACAATCTTCCCTGAAGTGCCAGTGAAAGATTTCTGCTTTTTCACCTCACATTTCTAGACTGAATTTGAGCAATGTGGGCATCTTGCACTGCTCTCGCTTTTCTGTACAAATGAAGGTAGAATCTCATTTTGATCTTTGCTGAAATACAGGAATGGCATTACTGCCTGCCTTCCTGCACAACTTCCTTCGCCCCCAGCTGTGAACATTGCGAGAATACTGCTGTTTAAGAGAACCTTATTGTGAATCTGTCTCTGGCTGTAGCTTTCACCAACGTAGCGGATGCAACATGTCCTTGGTGGTGTACTCTGTGTTGGAGAGCAGTCAGAGCTCTGTCAGCTCAGGATGAACACCCATCAAAGAATCCGTGGTTTTGCTAAGTGTGACTGGGGCAAAACAGCTGGGGCTGTTTAGTATGAGGAAGAGGAGGCTGAGGGGAGACCTCATCACTCTCTACAACTACTTGAAAGGACACTGTAGAGAGGTTGGTGCTGGTCTCTTCTCACAGGTAATTAACGACAGAACGAGAGGGAACGGCTTCAAGCTCCAACAGGGTAGGTTTAGATTGAACATTAGGAAGGAATTTTTCACAGAAAGAGTGGTCGGGCATTGGAACAGGCTGCCCAGGGAGGGGGTTGAGTCACCATCCCTGGCTGTGTTTAAGGGACGTTTAGATGCGGTACTGAGGGACATGGTGTAGGGGAGGACTTTGTAGGGTAGGGTAGATGGTTGGACTCGATGATCCCAAGGGTCTCTTCCAACCTCAATGATTCTATGATTCTATGATTCTATGACTGAGCTAAAGTAAACTCATCTCCCAGCTTAACTGAGGGGGTCTCAGTATCCAGGTAATGACACTTGAATCTCTTTACAGAAAATACTTAAAATTTTGTTGAAGGGCAAACTTGCTTCAGATTATTACCATCTCGCTAAACGGGTATTGTCAGGTTGATGGCAGATAGCCTCTTAGATTGACACGCAGATTTCTCAACTGCCTCAAACCAATAAGGCAGATTAGTGAGCATCTGATCTCATTAATTGTCCACACATAATTTAGGACACCTTCTGAAGAATTACGAAACATTGTTATTTATCTCCAACAATGCAGAATGGCAAAATTATGGACACTGAACTTTGATGTCATCGTGCAGCATTTCAGTATGTTTCTTCTAAGAGCTTTCAATTTCTTTAGTCAGCACGCTCAGGTCGTGTTATAATTTTCAGATATATCAGAACTATTTGTCAAGATTTGTTTCTTTGAAAGTCAGCGCGCTCAGGTCATGTTATAATTCTCAGATATATCAGAACTATTTGTCAAGATTTTAGTTCCTCCAGTGGCTATATTGTGCTGTTCTCTAGATAGTTGAGTTTAGCATCATATTTTCAGTCAGTGCAAAAATATAACTCCAGTGAGTTTCTGAAGTAATGCTGATTTAAACCAGCCCAGGATTTGCTTTGGTGGTTAAATTTCAAATCCTGATGGTAACTAAAATTAAACCTTTTAATGTCTGTATGATAATCTAATTTTCTCAGCTTTCTTAATTTACCTTTCTCTGTCATTAAACTTGCTTCAGATTATTACCATCTCGCTAAACGGGTATTGTCAGGTTGATGGCAGATAGCCTCTTAGATTGACACGCAGATTTCTCAACTGCCTCAAACCAATAAGGCAGATTAGTGAGCATCTGATCTCATTAATTGTCACATCATTTTGGACACCAACAAATGTTTTGCTATTTTCCTTGTACCTTCTGAAGAATTACAAAACATTGTTATTTATCTCCAACAATGCAGAATGGCAAAATTATGGACACTGAACTTTGATGTCATCGTGCAGCATTTCAGTATGTTTCTTCTAAGAGCTTTCAGTTTCTTTGAAAGTCAGCGCGCTCAGGTCATGTTATAATTCTCAGATATATCAGAACTATTTGTCAAGATTTTAGTTCCTCCAGTGGCTATATTGTGCTGTTCTCTAGATAGTTGAGTTTAGCATCATATTTTCAGTCAGTGCAAAAATATAACTCCAGTGAGTTTCTGAAGTAATGCTGATTTAAACCAGCCCAGGATTTGCTTTGGTGGTTAAATTTCAAATCCTGATGGTAATTAAAATTAGACCTTTTAATGTCTGTATGATAATCTAATTTTCTCAGCTTTCTTAATTTACCTTTCTCTGTCATTAACGTTAATGTAGATCCATAGGTTCACTACTGTCTTATATTCTGTATGCTAAGTATGCCTGAAGTTATGTCACTCTGGTATCGGGTCTTTTCCTCTTCCTTTATGATCAAACAAAAACCCAAAAATATTGTCCTCCTATCCTTGTTGTCATACTTTGAATCTGGGATTTTTTTGAGAATGTATATAAAATATTCTCTTTTCCTAGAATCATCACCTTGTACAGGCTTCAAAACTTTGTTTTAAAGTAGTCATTTATAGCCTAGTCACGCCCTAGAGAGTCCATGACACATTCAAACACTGGGTTTCTTAGTGCAGCATTTAATATCCATAAGGTCTGTATCATTCAGATTTATTTTCACATTCTGTCCTTTAATCAATATTGTTTTCTTCTTCATTCTTTTACCTATCCCAATGTTAATAGGAATATTAACTGTCTTGTTCCTGCTTTTGTCTATTGTGTTTTATATTAATTGTTCCAATTTGTTCTGTATCACACTGAATCTTTAATTCTTTATGAAATAATTGACAAAAGCTCTATTGTGTGGTATTCTTCATAGTTCTTCTGGCGTACATCCCATGATATATATAGATATACATATACACACATATATATGGCAATAATACCATGCTTAATTTTGTTTAAGACTATAAATACATGTGGTTTTATCTAGCAGAATAAAGTGGGGGTTTTTCTATGAATGCTTTGCTGAAGGTAGGAGTTGTCATGGTTCTCTAGAAGAGAGAGCACAGTCTTCAAGTAATAAGATTATCACCTACCTTTAAATGCTTGCAGCTTATATGGGTATATATACCTTTCCAAAATGCCTATTTTATATTGGTACTCTTCGTATTGCAGTCTATTTTTTTAAAAAAAATTATTATTTGAATGACCCAAATAGGAATAATCCGAGTGCCAAAAATTACTTATCTTTTTGTTGAGTTCTGTGGACTACAAGACTGATATTCAGTGCATTCAGCCTACTACACGCTTTTATCCAGGTTTTTTGCAAAATCACTTAGGGAAATAAATATTTGTAGCCTTTCTTGCTGTCTTTCTCAGTTTCTTTGAAACAGGTCAGAACAGTAGATCTAAACACTAGACCTAAAAAGATCTAAAAAGTCAAGGAGAATCTGACTCATTGGAGGTGTGGAAGAGTACACGTGGGAGCAGTACTAAGTTAGAAACACAAGTTTACTTTCTCTACTTTATATTGTGGCCAAATAATTTAGTTCCCTGTTTTTATTTCCCTTCTGTAAGGTGATGACCATAAAAATCATGCAGATTAATTCATTGAAGATCTTCATGCAGTCATATATGGTATTATTGCAGCCATAAGGTCTTACTTTCATGGCAAGAAATAGTCAAATCAATGTAAAAGTCACAATGTCAAATTAGGCATAGTAGGAGCCCTTATAGGATTTCTTCTGTCTTTAGCAAACGTAGCATGAAAAAAATGTCATTTCCGTCCTGGCTTCTTGCTGCACATAACCTCATGTTTCTTCATTTGTCATTAATCAATCTACTCAATTTCATAATTATGAAAAAAAAATTAAACTCTGTCAAGTCTTAATCAAATTGTGTTTCTAAAAACATCAGTTTATAGAATTCACCAACTGAATAATGTATAAAGATTTAATTGCAATGAGCTGGGAGGAAAAAATTGCTAATGATTTTGGTTTTGGAATACTTATTACAGGCTAAAGAATCCCATGATCAGAAAAAATACCGTGTGTCAAATATCCTTAAACAAATATTAGGAAAATGATATAGTTACTGATAGATCAGACTTTCTGATAAAAGAATTCATATATTTAGGTGGAAAACTTGAAGATGTCAAGTATTTGGTGTGGTAATCCATAAGAATTTAAAACAACTGGATTAACTCGAATTAATTACATTTTTACAATGCGGTGGCTTAACTATGCTGTTAGTATCAAATAATAAACATGGAATCAATGAAATTTTATAGTATCTGTCAGGGGATATATACAGGGCAACCTAGAAATTGATTTCTTCAAATATTATAAAGGAAATCCTGATAAAATTTTACAAGCTCAAGACAAACCCTGTGTCTAATACAATGAGCAACTAAATTTCTAATAGCAAAGCTGCTGAGTTCTGCATGTGCAATATGTTGTAAAGCTGGTGTTTTATGATGTTAGTATTAGTGGCAAATTATTTTAGGGCTGAAGCAAAAATAACTGATGAACACATTGTCAGTATTCCTCAGATTGAATGCAATATTTTTAAATATCATGAAGAGTTTAATGAAAAGGGAAAATGAAAATCATACAATTGAGAGAGGAGAATCTTGCAGCGGTAGATCTGACATTCTAGTCAACTTCATCTTGTTATGCTATTACAGTTTTTAAATAATTAAAAACACATCAAAGCAAATTTACAGATTTACTATAATGTATCAAAAAGGCATGCTTATAAGAAGGACAAAAACTTTTAATTTACTGTTTTATTCAAAGAATCAGTAATCTTTCAATTTTAATAAAGGGATGCTTTCCTATTTTTAAAAATAAATCCTTGCCCATTGACAAAATAGGTCTGTTGATAACTAGGTGAAAAGTACATTTTCAGATCATATGAGGGAGAGTTTTATGAATTGTTCAACAATGTCTGATTCTTCAGCAGCTTCCTTTCAGTGAATGATAGTTCTAATCCTTGAAGTAAAGAAGATTTTTCTTCAGCCTGAGTGCAAGAAGCTTAGTTAAAGAGCTTTATCGCATCAGAGGTATCTTAACCGAACAGTTATTTTTCTACTGTATCCTATTGTTGTGTATTATCACCAAGGAAGCTTCTCTGAATTTCCATGAAGAAAAATGGCAGCAGTGGCATAGAGCAGCTTAAATGTGCCTAACACATTTTGACAGAACAAAGAAATTTTAAACCCTGCATAATAATGAAAATATGGTATTCCTGTATGGCATTTTAGAGGTTTCTGCACTGCCAGGAGTCTGATAACTCATTCTGTGAGATTCCTATACCTCTTTCCTAGTCCATTCTCATCTCAGTCAATTCAGCATCCCAAAATCTTGGCAATTAATTTTCATTCCAGTAATCCTCCTATCTACTCCTGGGCACACCACCTCTCTTCCTACAGCAGCTCAGCAAGGAGATTGCTAATGCTCCACTCCAGGTTAGGAGAGAGGCAGATTCAGCACAAGTGCCTAATGAGAATTACCTTAGAGAGAACATAAGGAAAGAGGACAAATGGGACCAAAATGGTATAAAATAACAATTTCTTGGGTAGATGCAACCCACTAACCCCAGGTTTACACCTACCAGGAGTAGTGGAAAATCAGTAGAGTCGAGTAGAAAAGTTAATTCACCATTTACAAAAGGAGAAGGTTGATTCATAAGGACTCAGTCCAAGTCCCAGTCCCAGTCCAAGACCCAGTATCTGGGTCATCATGCCCACATATGATTTGGCCTGCCCTGCAGCTTCATGTGACCTAAAGTTACTGTCCAGTCTTCTACACCTTTTCTTCAACAAGTAATTTTTCCTGGTGGTTGGTCTCTAAAATCAGCTCTCATAGGGAGGATCAACATTTCCTTCTCCCTAACCTGATTTATTTTGGAGATTTTAGGAGAGGTCTGTTTGCTGCATGTAGCAGCTCACACAAGGAATGCAGAGGAATGAGGATGTCTGAGTAGGTGGAGTTTAATCCTTACTTAGAGATTTGAAAACCATGGAGGAGGATGGGTGGATATACAGTAAAACGTGCCACCCTGAAATCCTGTGTAGAGTGGATTGAGGGAACATTGCCTATTGCTGCCTGTGTTCCTTTACTTCTCTTGCATTAAAAATATAAAAGTATAAAGGAAAATCTTATACTTTATCTTTGTGGGTGGAAAAAATCTTGTGGTTTTATTCAGTCATGATGAGTTTCTGCTCAAGCCCAAACCTTGAAGGCATAAATTAACCAGGAATCCCAATAAAGAAAGAAAATCTTTCAGGTCAGCTCATTTCAGAAGGCAGGGCTAATTTGAAGTACCCCATGCCAGGTTGCTGATGGCACTGAAGAGACTTCAGCGAGCCGTACTGCAAACTCACTCTTCTCAGAGACCCATTGGGCTTTCTTCTGTGCGTGGTTTTGTGTGTGGATCTACCCACCCAAAACTCTTACTTGGTAGCTGTAGTTAGAGGTAACCAATTGACGCTTCCATCTTCAAATGAGCTTTGAAAGTATCCATTTGCTCATTCCTTTCAAATACAGCAAGTTATGTGAAATAGCCCTGCAGGACTTTTTATGAACAAACCACGTAGTTCAAAACATTCAAATAGAACAGCACAGCTTCACAAGGAAACAAAGTTTCCCAATGACATCTAGTCCACTAGGTATAATCACTGAGCACAAATACATCTGAAACTCTTTGAAAGTTCTACATGCTACTACAGTTCTGTCCAAATCCATTTTTTTTTTTTTTTGGCTTTAACTTGGGGGTTTTACTTCAATTGACGCTTCCATCTTCAAATGAACTTTGAAAGTATCCGTTCACTCATTCCTTTTAAATACAGCAATTTATGTGAAATAGCCCTGCACGACTTTATATGAACAAACCACTTAGTTCAAAACATTCAAATAGAACAGCACAGCTTCACAAGGAAACAGTTTCCCAATGACATCTAGTCCACTAGGTATAAGCACTGAGCACAAACACTCACATCTGAAACTCTTTGAAAGTTCTACATGCTACTACAGTTCTGTCCAAATCCATTTATTTTTTTTGGCTTTAACTTGAGGGTTTTACTCCAGCTACAGAAGCAGAATGTTTTACAGTCACAGAGGTTAATGCAGATTTTCTTGATGATCTTTTACGTTTTGTTGCATTTTCTTGTGCCATTCTCAAGAAGGTAGCACATCTTCATTCCTGTGACAGCCAGCAGTATTACAGAGCAAGTGCCAGCTGAATGGGAATAGAGCTCGTGCTTATCTGGTGATACCTCGGGGGGAATAGAGCATTTGTGAAATTCTTCTTGCCTGTCAGAGGAGTCGAGGCATTTTCCTCTCTTCTCAATTCACTTTTCAATCTCAATAGCTTATTGGAATGGCAGGGTATCAAAACGTCTGGAAAGCTAATACCATACATCAAGCACCTGTGTATTGCAGAGGTCTGACAGTGCTAACAGAATAGATGGATTTTATATAATCTCTGTCTCCTGAAAAGAATAAAAGAAAAATATTATAGACTTGACCTGTGATCTCACAGAAATAGTCTGAGTTTTTCTGGGTGGCTTGGCAGAATTGGATATACTGAATACTGTTCCACTCAGTGTGTAATGAGCAGATGGGTATGTAGAAGAGTAGTTGTGGCCATTCTGTTAAACAGAGAGGAAATCCTCAGAGTGTTGGTCCCGTTTCTTAGACTTGGTGTTTATTCCAGTTGCTGATCTTGTTTCAGGAATTTGAGTTTCAGTACCACACTAGTTCTGACATGTTGATAAGCTGGGTGTCCGAAAGTATCAAGATAACTTCTCTCACCTCCCAGTTTTCCCTGCCTGCTGAATGCTGGGATGCTGCCCAGAAATCCTCTCCCCAGGCAGCTCTCAGAGAGGAAAAGGAGCAGCCTTGCAGTGTGTGTCCCATGGAGAGCAGATTTCTAGAGGAGCTGGTGGCTGCAACAGGGACAGAGAGACATCAGGATGCTGAGTGGGGAAAAGACCAGGAGCGTAGAAACTAGAAGGAGAGATGATGTTGAGAGCTGGAATTGACACTGATGCCGTTCAGAGGGAGTCATAGAATATTTTCCCATCTTGTTCCCTCACTACATGCATTATTTGGGAGGGAACACAGTGGGAAAAATGGGTCCCAGCAGCCATGGACTCAAAGGAGCTTGCTGCCTCTCCGCCACCACTTCTCTGCACTAACCAGTTTCTTCCAGATGCACCATTGGTAATGCCAGACTGAATTTTGAACTTTCCCTCTAAGGTGCATCTTCCAGATGCACCATTGGTAATGCCAGACTGAATTTTGAACTTTCCCTCTAAGGTGAGAGAGGAGGGTGCATTTTTAGCAGAACCAAGTTGTTCAAGCAGATCCGTCTTTCATGTAACACAGCTTCTAGTACTGGGGAAACACCAGCTTGGTGTAAAGATTGTTTCAATGTTGATTCAGTGTAAGGGTAGCTGGGAATTCAGAACTGCAAGTGGTAAGAACAGATCACACAAATATCAACACCGTAAGAAAAGTGAGTGCTGAAAATGTCTTAAAGATCTGTGTGTATGTGTGAGTTTGCAGGATTAACACACTTGTCTATCAAAGATCCTCGTGGTGTTGAATTGAAGCAGAAACATATGTAATGTGGCTGTGAACAAGGGAATTTGGGGAGCTGTTGAATTATGCATTTTCTGGTTAAATTGCTACTTAGTGCTAGAGCTTGGCTTATGAAAGATGCAAATGTGTAGATATCTATGTAAACTTTACTATGGAGGAAGCATGGTGTAATGTGTAGTGCATGTGTTGGAAATGAGTATTTGCTAATGCAATGTAAAAATTAAACTGATGCAAAACACCCGGTTCATCAAAATGGATTTTCTGCTTACTGTGAAGAAACTTGTCGCCAAGTTGATTGTAGAGCTGGGTTTAGGAAATAGGACCATGAGAGATTTGAGGGAATTTATGTTGTTGGGAGTTAACTATGCAGTCACAAAGGAGCTATTTGTAAAAAACGTTTCTTAATTACTTCAGCACAGAGAATAAAAGCATTATTTTTGAAGGAAGAAGCCAGGGAGAATTTTTCTGTCTGATCTTTTGCCCTCCAGATGTTTTGTGCAGCCTGGCTCTATTTCATATCTGACTGCTGTTCAGCACCTACTCTGGCTGGTACAGCACTCAGTTCTGGTAAGTTTGCTTTAGTAGTTATGTTTTTCTCAAGGCTGAGCCATTACCAGCATTGCTGTTGAAATAATATTTGGAAAGGCATGAACAAATTAAGGGTGTAGTAAAAACAAAAGCAGTGTTTTCTCCTCACAGACAATTAAAGCATCATAAATAATCATGTGAGGATTTACTTAGGGTGAAAAACATTGGCACCTCTTAATAATCTGTTCCTTTGTTGCGTTTACAAGTATTCAAGGACTGGCATTAATTAAAGTACTTCTAAATGGGATATTACTACTGAGTACAGTACTAATAGGTTTATATTTCTTCATTGCTGTTCCATTTATACTACATATGCCTTGCCTTTTACAAGGTAATTTGAGATATATTACTCCTTTAATATATATAACTCCTTAAATGATTTGCAGAACGCTGTAAACAATTCGTGTGTGAAGTTTGCATTGCCTAAAGTATTGTAGATGAACTTATTAGGAAGATGGAAATGCAGTATCTTTTATAGGAATGTATCAAGTTATAATGGGATTCCTTGATACCTCAGAATTCACTTTGCAAGGTCGTTTACATTTATTGCTTTAAAATTTCTCCAGAAGGTGCCAGGCTGATAAAAACAGCTTTCCCTTAATGTGCCACCAGATTTCGTGGGGGATCTGTCCTGTGCTTGAGACTTCCCTGAGCTCTCAGTTAAACTAAGGACTTGCCTAATACGAAACAAATGCTGTGATTGACCGAGTTTGCTTCATTCCTCTGAAAGAACAATAAAAAATGAGGAAGGGAAGGAGAGAGAATTTAGATATTTTTCCTTGTCAGGGCCACATGCCAGATTGCTGATATTTTAAATAGTTGTTCGCCTAGCTAGCTATTATTTTCAAGTAAATCTCATTCTTGCTGTGCACTTGTAATTATTTAGTTTTTGTTTTTATCTTTGAGGGGGGCTGGGAGGAGGTTCTACATGTAGAGCCTGGAGCTATTTCAACAAATGAATTTAACAATGGCAATATAAAATGAGCTTACTGTAACCAGACAGTCCTCTCAGCCAGAGAAGAATTTCTGTGGTCTCTAAATAAAGACTGTTACAACAAACAGACCATCATAGCTCCCCCATGGAGGCAGATTTCAGTGGGCTGCAGGATTTTCTTACGGCACAGTAGAAACATATCTGTGTCTAGATGAACATACAGATACAAATATGAGAAAAAATAACCACTTATTTGTTTGGAATTTATGGCTTTCTAATTACAAATGTGGAGACACTGTGACTTACTACTTTCTTACTTCATAACACGTTAAGTTGTATTTATATAATATTTGGATGGAGAACTCCTAGCTCTTAGCAACAAGTTTGATGGCACAGCTGAAATAGTTTATACTGTAAAGAATTAAAAACATAGTGCTTTACTAATAGTTTTTTCCATTACTGGAAAGATTTAAACAAGCAGGAGAAAATTTTTAATAATCTTTTATTTCTTTTTAATTCAGAACTATCGTCCTTTAAATTATGCTTTTCCTACAACCATGTTTTTAGGGTTAGAGAAAATAGGTTCTGATCTTATAAAATGCTATAAAAACATTTTTTAAACAAATGATGTTATTTATATAATAGATGTCTCTATCCCAACCATCTTTAAGGGGTAAAAGAAAATAATATGGCATTTAGTAAGAAATTATGTTTGTGAATGGAAAGTTGGAATCTACTTGTGGACCAGTTTTACTGATTTAAGAAACAGTATCTTGTATGCCTGGCAGACTTTCTGATTTACATTTTTAGTGCAACATGTTGCAGTTGATAGAGGAAACATCAGTCTCTAGTGGAAAAACTAATAGTAATTTAGTAAAGTTTTGAAAGTATTTTGGAATAGAACAAGAACTTCCTGTGGTAAACAAAAGACTGAATTAAAGGAGTACTAAATCTTTAAGTTCTATACAACAAGATTTAGAGAAAGAAATGTGCGGGTTGTTGTTTTTTTTTTTCCAATGGTCTATGATTTTGACTATCATTTTGGATGCAGATTTTTCAGAGATTTATGGAATGCAATAGAGATACTCACTATGGAAAAATATTATCAAAACAGAATTCTGAAAGTTATTCTTTACCTTTGAAAAATTAAACACTTGGTAATGAAACTGGGTAAAAAAGCTAATCATGTTGTAAAGCAGGTGCAGTTCTTTTATTAGCAAATACACTTATACCCACCACATACATAGTTTTCTAAACTTCTAACTTTGAAAACTCAAGCCAAGCCCAAAAAAATCAGTTGAGGCTTATTCAGACTGTTAGTATCACCGCTTAGTGTCATCATGTGCAAAACATCAGCAAAGTGAACTTCACTAAGAATTGCATTGATATGTGAGATAGAGTAAACTCTATCTCATTTTCGAAAATAGCTTTGCAGTGTTAATAACAAGGAGAAGAAATAAAAAGTAGTTTATTGCACAAATGCCTCTCCAAACACACCAGTAGAACTGCAAATGAAAAGTGGATGACTTTTATATATATAAAAATTCCCATCATAGCTACACATAAAAAAGTTATACTGGCTTATGTAGCCCTTAGTGTTTCCTAGTAAAACCTTAACTTTTTGATCATCCTAGATTCAATAAGTACTCTCTTAACCGCTCTTCCTTTTCTTGATGTAAAGGCTTCAAAAGAGGAAAATCAACTGCAGTAATCTGTTTTTTTTTTTAATTCTTCTGCTTGTTTAAATCTTTCCAGTATTGTTTGTGCCCTACTGTATTGATTCACTGTTAGTGACAAAGAATCAAACTAAGAAATTAAGAAAATACTGTTGGAATGTCCAATATCTCCACAAAGTTAGGGGTGTTCCCTTTAAGATTTATTCAGATTTGCATAATTTTGCATTATTTTGAGCCTGCGTTACAAGTTGTTTTCTAAAAATAAGCAATGAAGTAATTGGTCTATATACCTATAGACCTCAACTAAATACCTAAATCTATTTTAATTCCCAAGCCTATAAATATACTTATGCTGTTAAGTTTAAAATGCTGGGTTTAGCTTTCGATTTGCATAAAATTGGTTTCAGAATTGGCATAGTTTGCTTCTGCTATATATCTTCCTTGTACTTTCTGTTTTATACGCCTACTGAGATCCTGTACTGCAATTACTGCCATATGGGAAAGCAAGTTTAATTTTACAGTGGAAATCCAACGGTGGGTAATCACATTGCCTGTCTAGAGACAGATACACATTAAGAGTAAAAATCATCCTATTAGATCTATCAAGCAAATCTCAGATAAGTAGCAGAGAATATGATTTATCTGAGATTATCTGCAGAAATATTAATGTTATCCTCTAGATTCTTTCATGCCAGATATGTCTTTTTGAATTTACCTTCCTTTCTGGCACGGGACCAAGGAATTAAAAGGAAAAGGGAAGTGGGGGGATAGGGAAGGCATTTTAGATGTTTTTCTTGCATGTACCAGCTTTTCTGTTCTGAAACTGGATGAAGCTAGGGTCTGGTGCAAATGGTAGGTGGACGGTTTTAAGCCCAGCTTTTGTTTTAGGTAGCACATAAAGTCTGTGCCACCCTCACTGGAGGGCCAGCTGCCGTGGCCTGGGGGAGCACAAACTGCTGTATCTCCGAGTGTTGCAGTGAGCAGCAGCTGCTTCTATCCAGATGGAATGAGGCCTGGCTCTGCTGGGAGGTGAACGGACAGCAGTCTGTTAATGTGATCTGACACGTGGTGCACATGTCCTCAGTACTGTGGCAATCACACAATAAGCACGAGCGCTGCAGGAGATCCAGTGAATGTTCCCTGCAGAATTCAGCTGATATCTTTTCAAAATTGACATGGCAACTTGTGACAGGTACAGTCTAACGGCCATATGTCTCTTGCCTCATTACAGGAAAAGTTGCCCGCCTGCCTAAAATTAGTCAGAGAAATAAACTCTCAACATGGGGATGCTCAGCAGCACGGAAGCGAAGTACTGGCAAACCAGAGAGAGTGGTCCTTTAATTAGTGTTGCATGAAATGGGTGAATGCCTGCAGTACCTGTCAATGAGGCAAGACTACAAACCGCTCTTTTGCAGAACTAAGGAGCTTGTCCACATGAGTTAATGTCCAGCAGCTCTGCTTGAGTGAAATTTTCCTCGCCCAGGTGTCTTCACGCTTAATGTGTGTACGGTTCCTATGTGCCTGGAGCAGGAGTTGGTTTACACATCTGAAAGCAGAGTGAGCATCTCTGGCAACACACCAGCCCCTCATACTCAACCAAAAACATGTGCAACTGTTCTAAGGAGATAAGCTATTGATCAAATACTGACAACTTAAAGTAATTCTTCATAATGAATCTTCTACCCAGTGGTGGCAGTCATCCAGAGAATCTTTAAAATACTACTTTTTCTTTTTTGTTTTTCCCTTATACATACAACTACAAGTAGTATTGTGTATCTTCCCTTTTTCAGAAATTGTATACATTCAAGCAAGCAGCCTAAATATAGGCATATAAGTGTGCTTACGAGGGAATAACTTCAGAGATTTTTCTTAAAGTGTTTTAATTAATTGACTTAAATTGATCTTCTTCTATGAAAAAGTGACCCTCTTGGTGGACGAGGGAAAGGTTGCGGATGTTTTTTACCTGGACTTTCAGTAAGGGCTTTGATATGTTTTCCCACAGCATTATCCTGGAGAAACTGGCTGCCCGTGGCTTGAATGGGAGTACTCGTTGCTGAGTAAAAAACTGGCTGAAGGGCCGGGCCCAGAGAGTGGTGGTGCGTGGAGTTAAATCCAGTTGGAGGCCAGTCATGTAAAAAACTGGCTGAAGGGCCGGGCCCAGAGAGTGGTGGTGCGTGGAGTTAAATCCAGTTGGAGGCCAGTCATGAGTGGTGTCCCCCAGGGCTCAGTATGCGGGCTGGTTCTCTTTAACATCTTTATCAATGATCTGGACGAGGGGATCGTGTGCAAACTCAGTAAGTTTGCAGACCACACCAAGTTAGGTGCGGGTGTTGACCCACTGGAGGGTAGGAAGGCTTTGCAGAGGGATCAGGTGCGGGTGTTGACCCACTGGAGGGTAGAAAGGCTTTGCAGAGGGATCTGGAAAGGCTGGACCAATGCGCTGAGGCAATGGGATAAGGTTCAACAAGGCCAAGTCCCGGGTCCTGCACTTGGGTCAAAACAACCCCATGCAGCATTACGAGCCTGAGGAAGAGTGGCTGGAGAGCTGCCTTTCAGAAAAGGACCTGGGGGTGTTGGTCAACAGCCAGCTGAATACAAGCCAGCAGTGTGCCCAGGTAGCCAGGAAAGCCAAAACCATCCTGGCCTGTATCAGGAACAGGCTGGTGAGTAGGACTAAGGACACAGGCCTTTACTTGGCACTGGTGAGGCTGCACCTTGAGTATTGTGTCCAGTTTTGGGCCCCTCACTACAAAAAAGACATTGAGGTGTTGGAGGATGTCCAGAGAAAGACAATGAAGCTGCTGAGGGCTCTGGAGCACAAGTCTTATGAGGGACGGCTGAGGGAGCTGGGATTTAGTCTGAAGAAAAGGAGGCCGAGGGGAGACCTTATCGCTATTTAGTCTGAAGAAAAGGAGGCTGAGGGGAGACCTTATCGCTCTCTACAACTACCTGAAAGGAGGTTGGAGTGAAGTGGGAGTTGGTCTCTTCTACCAAGTAACAGGCAATAGGACAAGATAAAATGGCCTCAAGTTTTTACTAGGGGATGTTTAGAGTGGATGTTAGGAAAAATGCTTACACTGAAAGGATTATCAAGCATTGGAACAGGCTGCTCAGGGAAGTGGTTGAGTCACCATCCCTTGTGGTATTTAAAAGACAGGTAGACATAATGCTTAGACATATGGTTTAGTGATGGTTTTTGTCAGTGTTAGCTTGATGTTTGGACTAGATGATCTGAAAGGTCCCTCCCAACCTAGGCAATTCTATGATTCTGTGAAATTTTGACAGTATACAAGAGTTCAAAGAGGCCTAAAGGTCCTCTGCGGACATAGGCCTTACTTTACTACAGTCAAAACTCGAAAACCAAGTATCTTTACATGAGAACAGCTCTAACTGTGGTAGCTATTTGTGCAGTGAAGTATTTAATTGAACTTTTCCCTCCAAAGCCACGAGCCAAAAACCTCATTCAAACTAGAAGTGGTCTTGGCCTTGAGGAGTTTTCAAAACAGCTGCCTTTTGACCAGATTGGCAGCCTCTCTTTAGGGCTGATACTGCAAACAACTTCAGTGTGGAGCTATCTTGCATAGCACCTAGCTGTATTATGCTAGTTTAGCATTAATGTCTGGTTTTAAGAACATTCATTTAATAGGCGGTTTGGAAAAAGGAAATGTATTGTAGGCTTTATGCTGCGAGAAGGAAGACTTTTCACATAAATTGAAAATTAAACCTTAAATGCTCTTACAGCAGCTCAGAAGAGTGGCTTTGTAATCACATCTGTGTTTAATACATTTCTTCAGACTGTAGAGGGGAAATGTTAAGGGTGAGAGAGGGTTTTTAAGGTTCTCAGACTTCTGAAGGACATAATCAAAGCTAGATAATGTTTTCTGCATTACTGAAGAACAGAGATAAATTTCTTCTAATTGGGTCCGTATTCTTTCTGCCTAATTTTAAGCACATCACTAAGATACCTAAGTTTGGAGAGACGTTTCTGATGTCCTGTACAATACCATTACATAACAGGTGTCTCCACAGGATTAATTCATATTTTAAAGGGGAAATGACAGATTGAGGAAATTTACAGCTAGAATGTTTTTCTTTCTTTATAAGAAAGTACAAGACAGATCATGAAAAATGGAAGGTTATAGGTTTTCTGTGAGGAAAGCTCTTATGGTATTAAATTATCTTGTGTCATCTGAGAAGAAAAATGTTGTGACTTGTTTCTTAGTGCTTTAAGTGTAGCTTTTTAACTTTTCTTCACAGTGGAGGTGTATAGCTGCCTAACACACAAGCAAACACCTATATAAACATTTAATGCTGCAGTTTGGATGTATTTTATTACATAAAAGGACAGATGCAAAAAAAAAAAAAAAGCCCACCAATTAGCTTTTACTTGGTTTTAAAACAATTCTGCAATTTCCAATAGCCAAAAGTGGCACAGTAAAGGCTTTTATTGCCTGAAAATAATAGAACAATCTAGAATCTCTGACTCTTCTGCAAACATTTTATTTTTTTTTTAATAAATTATCTTACTAGCCAGATCCAAGTTACCTACCAGGTGTTAATTTCCACACAAAAGAAAATGAATTCTCTTCATTCCTTTCCTCTGTCACCTGTTTATGATTTAAACTTGTGGATCAATGTTAACACATACTGCATCAGTTCTTTTGGAAATCATTACAAACTATTAAAATCTGTAAATATATTGCATTGTAGACATAGGAAGTTGAGTGGGAGAACTGCAAAGTACTTGCCAAGTAAAGACAATATTCCAGCAACATTGACACTGAAAATCAGAGAATTTTCTGTCATTTTTTATTAAGATGCTTCCTGTGTGTAAATTATTCTGGTTTTAGTTTTTTTCCAATTTAAAATGTCTTGACTTTTTTTTGTTTGGGGATTTTTGTCGTAAGTTGACATACAGAGAGGATTTGAGGGCGCAAGAGAAGGGCAGAAAAAGGCTGAATGGCACAGAGGCTGTCAGGGTCTTGGGTTTGGGACAAGGTGCCACAGTTTGGAGCCCCTTCTGCATTGAGCTGAAGAGGTTCTTCCTGAGCTGTTGTGGAGCAGGTTTCCTTGGTACACTGCAGAAAAGCCCACCTGAAGTCTGCTTGATACATAGACTGGACTGACAGTGTTGCAGCCAAAAGTGTAAGTTTGAGGGTCGAGCTGGATAACACTTGTAATGCTGAAGGGCTATTCTCTTACAAACCCAAGTATATTTGATTCTTCTGTGTTTAGAATGATAAAATATTGGAAATTAAAAACTTTGGCATCAAAATTATAATATTGCCAGGCACTATAAATTTTAAAAATACTTGTATTCCTATAGTACTCGAGTTTTCCTTATTGCTTATTTTGAAAGCATCTGGGTTTTACTCATATTGAAGGCAGCATGTTAGGTACTGCTCTGTGTGAATAATGGGTAAGACGTCGTCTTTAAAGTTTTAGGACTCATTTTTCAGTGCTGTTTTTCCTCTCTACTACATTTTAGCTATACTTACACTATAGACTAAAAAGCCCTGCAGGAGACTGAATCATGCATGAACTTTTATATAACTTTGTTTGAACCTGCTGGTTTTTTTCACCTTTCTCGTCAGAATGGTCAATGTTTTACTGAAATGTTGGCAGATGGGAAGCAGGAAGGGTGCCAACTGATGCTAATGTTTCAACAACAAGGCGGGGGTGTGTGTGGAGGAACCAACAACAACAACAACAAAAAAACCCAAAAGAAAAGAAAGAATAGCTGGAGAACATACTTGTTTTCTGGAATAATAGCCTTTCTCAAAGCACTCAGTTCTCCTTGAGCTGTGGCTGCTTCCAGTCATTTCTTAATGTGTAAGCACAGCCAGGCTTGAAACTGTTTTAGGCTTTAGCTTCCAACTGTTCCATTTATCTCCAGCTTGACAAGGTAGCATGGTAACCATTGTATTAAGCCACAAAAGGAAAAGTCATGAGATAAATTGTGGCTTTTCCCTCTGTTTTTTATTCTTGTTTTTCTGTAAACATGTAGAGCAGACGTTGTTCAAAGTTTGATGGAGGTAGTAAGTCTCAGCATATAAAGATGAAGAAGTGATGACAGTTACAGTTTGTTGTAACAAATCTTTTATATTAGTGCAATTTTATCATTTGTCCCTGCAGCTCATAAAATGCAATAATACAAATATTAAGATAATGTTAATGACTTGCACTAAGCAGTCTAATGGTTCAGCCCGTGCAGCACTATGTAGTGGCTGAGAACTTTACTCGTGATGCTGCTTCTCTTACCAGACCTATTTTAAGATTATAGTCCCTGCATGCCTTCCCCCTTAATAAAAACTCACTACATTTGCTTCCTTTGCTTGTCATGAAGTCACCTTGTGAGCACATTAAGAGTTACATACTTTGAATTAAGAGCTCTTGAAACAAACCCAGCCTGTTTAAAGGAAGAAAATGTAAGTTGATGGTATATGACAAAGATAATTAATGATTACAACAAGATATCTTTATAAATGGTCCTGAGTCATAACACAGAATTTCTCAGTCATTTCATTTCTGGTCTCCAGATAGATAAAGTTATCATTTTTGGTTTGGGTGGTTTTTTTGGTGGAATTCTATGCTATTCGAAGTAAATCTGACCCATTCATATTTAACTGTTGCAGACTAAAGCCTGAATTTGATATGGTTATTGGGCTTAGTTTTATGATGAGCTTTTTTTTCAACATTGAGTAGTGTGTAATGATGTGTGAATGTGTGCATAAGCATTACAGTTAGGAAATCAGGATATAAACAATGCCTGATTCTAAATACGGTTTAACAGAGTTTTCTTCCTGCAATGCATAAATTTGTTCAAATGTTCTTCTCTCTGTTGCTCCAGTGGGGATATTTTTAATTTGTTCTTGGTTTGTGTTGCTCCTTTCAAAATTTAAAAAGTTAAAAGTCCATCAGTCTAGATTTCACAATCTAAATCTAGGAGACTTCTATCAGCAGTGTAATTAGAAACTAACTAAGTACTTATGTAGTGAGCAACTAGCAGCTGTTAAATATGTATATACCTTTTTCTAAAAAAAAAAAAGCATGGGTTTATAAAAATAATTCACTCACAATATCCAGATGGGGGAGAGAAATAGCCTGGCTGCTGGAAGCGTTTTGCCACCTTGTACTCAGGTTTTAAAATTTGAGGTAACAGGGATGTCACCTGAGATGACTTGGCAGCCTGTGCCCACAAGTCTGCTCTCTAGCCCAGCAAAAGGTACAAACTCTTAGGTTACAGTATGTTTTATTCCTTATTGGCTTACTCCAAGGGAAGTATCTTTAAAAATTTGATTGTTTATAGGAAGTTTCAGGAAATGTACGTCCGGTGACCGGGGGAGAGAAATAGCCTGGCTGCTGGAAGCGTTTTGCCACCTTGTACTCAGGTTTTAAAATTTGAGGTAACAGGGATGTCACCTGAGATGACTTGGCAGCCTGTGCCCACAAGTCTGCTCTCTAGCCCAGCAAAAGGTACAAACTCTTAGGTTACAGTATGTTTTATTCCTTATTGGCTTACTCCAAGGGAAGTATCTTTAAAAATTTGATTGTTTATAGGAAGTTTCAGGAAATGTACGTCCTCTGTAGCAGCTGTCTACTAACAAGGATAATATTGTCAAATCTAACATGAGAAAACTTCCAGTTACATGGCAACTTTGAGTGATAAACATAGAATGAGAATAGGTCCACTTATAAAGAGCTGAGCAATATAAAGGGGGAATGCCGGTATGTACTCCATAACAGACTCATGGTAGAGTTGAGTCTTGTGGAATCAATAGATCCTTCCACTATATAAGTCACTAAATTCACCCACTTTTACACAGAGATTAGTATCTTCTGCTTGACTAAAATATAGTTTCTCTTTGACTATGTCTGCTCCAGGAAAGAAGTGCAGGCTTAACTTGGAGACAAGGCATTGGGGAACTCACTGTATTTCTTGGTAGGTTACTCTAGTGATTAACCATTGATAGACTTTTAAAAATGTGAGTAGGTTTCTGCAAGTCTCCTGAAAGAATTACATCTAAAAAGACTGCAATGCTTGACAGTATTAGTAAATCAGACCTGATAAGTCATGAACATGCTCAGTTATCATTTCAAGATCAGGTATAAATGATATTTTAACTTACAGTGGCAGATTTTATTTAAAACTATTTCGAATTCTTCACTAAATTCCTGCTAATGTTTCAACAGATTAAATTTGGAAAATTTGGTTGTAACATCTATTTTTTTTTCATACTCTGTCTGAAATGTTTTCTTCCAAAGTTATTTGAAAACATATGTTATAACTCTAATGTTTTCTTTTTACAAGAACCAAATTTACCCCTGGCAGAAAGGAAAAGAAAGGCCAGGAAGACAAATTTGGCTAAATGACAACATATGCTGTTCTTAAAGAGTTTAAGTGAACCAAAATGAAATCTTTAAAAAAGGAAAAGAGAATGGCTGTCCATGGAAACATTAACTGAAGAAAAAGAAATGTGTAACAAATTAGAGGGACTAAAAAGGAAATTTTACAAATAAGTAAAGCATGTTGGGAAAAGCAAAAGTAAATGTACGTTTCTGTAAATTAAGTCTCTGAATATTACTAGGCAGTTAAACAGAGAAGGAACCAGATTTCTGCATTGATTTTCACTACAGGCAGATGATGATAGCTATCTGACTTGTATTCTTTGCAGGTATTTTAAGTGAAGCCATAATATATTAAGTATTATATCCTGGAGAGATTAGACTGCATTGGTATATCTAAATTACAATAAGTCATCGTGCCTGAGTATAGTTATTTATAACTGAAGAAGGTTACAAGTGAAGTCACAAGGATGCTAACAAAATGGTATGAGCTGTCATTGAAATCAGGTATCTTTCTGGAAGATAAACGCTGAAATAGTCTCATTCATACATAATGTAACACCTTTTTTTCTGTTGTTAATTTGACTAGTTAGTCTGTTAATGAGCAATATGTGAGAAAGCCCCCAAGTAATGTTAAGAATAAGTCACAGGGCCTATACACTGTATTTTTGTAGTGAAAACCCATCTCAGAAGATTGCAACGTGGAAGCATCAGCATTATGAGAGATCCAGACAGACAGACCACAGTCAGAGGTGTTCTGTTTGAGGCAAAGTTTCATAATACATATGGTATAAAAAACTGAGAGGTAAGAGTAAGAAAAGAAATTTTAACTACCGATGAACATTTTATGGCTTCAAATTCATAGGAAGCATATAAGAAAACATTTTACTTGTGTACAGCTCTATAAAATCACAAATAGTCAAAAGAGAGGGCTAAGATATTAAGATACATTCTGCTGTTTTTTAGGGTGGATAATAATACAGTATCAAAATGCCATATAAAACAAAACTCACTTTGTTAATTTCGGTGTTTGTTCAAAAAAATGTTTAAGGCAGTTACACATCCACATAGCATGGAAAAAAAGATCAGTGAAATACAATTTTTACAAGTCTTTCAGGAGTGAATGAGTGAGTTTGCTTTCTGTACAAGCTGTAGGGAATAAGTAAAACATCTTGGTACTTTTGTCTGAATAAGGTCAAAAAAATCAGTCAACTTTACTATATTACACCTTGATGTGGCTAAAAGGAAAAACAGAACTCTGGCAAAACCTCAGTTTCTTTTAAATTTAACTGTAGCACTGAGCACCGAAGGTCCTAATTATTTATTTTTTTTTACAATCTATTTTGGCAGCAATTAGTATTTTTATAATCCTTTTTTATCCTTCAGCTACTGCTAGCGTCTCTTGGCCTTAACTGCCTCTTAAATGCTTTTTCTGTGGGGAGTATAAAATAAAGAATAGTATATAAATGTTATTCAAGAGTTCCTACTTACTTTTTTTTTCTCAGAATGTATGAATAATGGATTAAATGAAAAGATTTAAAATACAAAACAGTTAAGAAGTAATGTTTAATCAGTGTAGTTTTGGCTATGGAACTCACTGTCATGACCCTCTCTAAGTCCTATACCAAACCATTATTTCAAAAGCTGTGTTTAATATTTATTTTTACATACATATTTGGCACAACTAAACTGTGTAGAATAAAATAAGGACACTGAGATTTGAACCCTAATTGCCTGCATTTATGAAGAAAAATTGGCTCATAGAAACTGCATAATTGTCCTTTCTGGATTTGTTATGTATTTTTGTGAAGGAACAACTTCTCAGCACACAGATCTGGATACATTAAAACCTATGTTTCGGTGATCTTGGCAGTAATTACTTGGATACCCTGAAAGACTCAATAGTTTCATAAATTAAGGGACCATTTTGGCATTAGCACTAGTGGTAATTGGTGAAATTTGCATTTGTTTATTTGTGATCAGCATAAAGCTTCTGAAACGTAGGCAGTTTTTGTCTTTTTCTGATTTCATATCTAACACACAAGATCTGCTTATCTGTGCACACTTGCTATCTTTCTCCTTTTGCTACAATTCAGTTTTGTGGCTTATGTCCGTCTTTTCCATAAGACTGACAATTTTCAGCTTCATTTTGAATATCTGTATTCAAATGCAGATTTTGTCTTTGTAGCTGGGACCAAGTAGAAGGTATCTTTGAAGAAATGCTAATAAGAATGCTGTGATAAGGCACTGCTCCTTAGACATACCTTCCTTCTTAAGAACATTTCTTTGAAATCTAAACTAAAAAAATAAACCATTTTACTCTTATCAACATTGCTTTAATGTGCTCAGAATAGAGCATCTATATAAAAACAGAAAAGTTGATGGGTGATAGTGAGCTATTCATTTGCTGTGCTGAATGTGGGAGGGTCTGCTTTATTCCAACCCATAAAGGGATTTTGAAAGAAACAGCTATTTATGTTCCTTTTCTTCTTTATGATTTAGCTGATTACCATCCTGCATTTACTGAAATGACACACCAGCCCTGGGCACATGATAATCGCTGCTGAAACCTGGTTTATAGTCTGCAACATAGAGATGCAGAATACTGCAGCAAAGAAATTACTTTGATGGGAAATGCTATCAGGATAGCTTGAAATCTAATGTATAGAATTTTCTTAACAAAAAAAAAAAAAAGAAAAAAGTAAAGCCTGTAAATTACACTCTTGTGTGAAATTTGAGGAAACCTGAAAAATTGCAAATCCTGAAAGATTCTGTCTCAGTAAGACAGAGAGAAAACTTTCTTTACACAGAAAATACCACTGAAGAGAAAAGTGTCACGCAGAATTCTACTCACAAGATACTGTGTGATTTGCTGTATTTATCAAGTTACAAGATCATACTCAACAATTGCAAGATAGCTTCAAGGTTAAAGAAAATTCCTAATAACTTTATTGTTCTCTCTTAAAAGCAGGTAAAATCCTTTTAACTGCATTCAGTATCGTTTTTCATATGGACCCATTAGAGTTAAATTAATGTATTTGTAGAGATAGCTCAGTCATCCCAAATTACTTTTCTGTCTGATGTTCAATCCTTTGATAGTGTACTTTGTGTTTGAATTGAATTTTGGAGAGACACTAAGGATGTTAATGAGATTCTCTTTGTGCTTTTTGTGCTCTAAGAGGGAGGAAAAGCAGAAGGGGTAGTTTTTAGCATTTCAGTTGAGTACTGTTTGCAGTGCACATATCTCTCTCCTACAATATTACATGCAATTAGAAGCAGACATTTCTAGCATTGACATGTTCACTATTAATCTGAATTTCCGAAAAGGGTACGTGGCCTTTGGATAATATGCATCTAATATAGAGTAATTTTTTAAAATTACATTTTTAAACAATATTATCCCAATTGTCTCATTTAAATGTTAATATATTCTGTTATAACAGCGCCGTTTTATTATAACACTGAAAATGCACCAATACTTGACTGGAACAAAAGTATAGCGCGCATCAGTTAAACGGTGAAAATATTTATGTTAGCTGATTCTTTGCACGACCACAACACTTTTCTTTTTTAGTCTCTTTTTACAAATTGAGCAACAGCGTTAAGAGTCTCAGCAAAGACAAGGAGAGGAGGCAAAGTCTGCTTTACTCAGTCACTGGAGCGTGCTGGTAGGGCCAGGTGCCAGGAGGCATCGTGGCCTGTTAGCATCCACCAGTGCTTACGTTGGCACTCCTGTGATTTACAGCAGCACTAGGTGCATTAGTAAAAGCACCAGAGGAGATGAGGACAAACACTTCCCTCTACAAGCATGTTCCTGTGGCTGAGTAAAGCAGTAAAGATTCCTCCCCCCCACCATCTCCTTGTTCATGCTTCTTCTAATTCTGCTGCCTGGAGGGGTTTGGATGTGGAGTCTGATGAAGGCATTGCCTGGAGCATCCCCATCCCTGGTGCCTCAGGCCCAGCTAAGCAGTGAGTGAGAGAAGCCAGCCCAGGTCCAGAGCCAGAGCCCACCCTGTAAGCAACAGCTCTTTAATGTTCCCCATTTAATCTGATGTGGTGACTCTCAGACTGAGTTCTCCAAAGAAGAGGGTGGCTGAGGGATAGCACAAATGTTAATTGTGCACACACCAAAAATTAAAAAAAAAAACCCACGCCTGAAAGGGAGAAAAGGAAAATGTAGCAAAAGAGAGAATGGAGTAATGAAAATAATGAAATTGGTAACTAAACCAGTGAGTGATGATGTTACACAAGAAGGAAGAAATGAGGTAGGAAACCCCAAATTTAATAATTGCTAATCTAAAGAATCGCTCTGTACAAGTACCTGAAAGGAAGCTGTAGAGAGGCAGGGGACGTGCGCTTCGTCCAAGCTACAGACTGTCGGACAAGGGGTAATGGCTTCAAGCGGCGCCAGGGGAAGTTCAGGTTGGATATTAGGAAACATTTCTTTACTGAAAGGGTTGTCAGGCATTGGAATGGGCTGCCCAGGGAGGGGGTGGAGTCACCATCCCTGGAGGTATTTAAGAAACGTCTAGACATGGCTCTTCAGGGCATGCTCTAGTGCCCAAGATTATTGGTTTGTCGTGGGATGTTGTGTGGGTGGGTGATGGTTTTGGTTTGGTTGTTGGTGGTGTGTGTTTAGGGGGTGGGGGGTTGTTTTTTTGTTGGTTTGTTTTTTTTTTTTGGTGGTTGGACTCGATGATCTCTGAGGTCCCTTCCAACCACTACAATTCTGTGATTCTGTAAAATGCAGCCCATAAATGTACAAAAGTGGCATTTATTGTCATGCTCATAAAGGCCAACAAATTTAATTCACCATTGTTGGGGAAAGTTTTAAGGTATTAGAAAAATAGAAAAGAATTGCAGGGAGAAAAGTTACAGCCTCTGTTACTCGCCCACACTGGCAGTGTTTGGAAGGAAGGAGTTGGGTGGAGGAGGTGGAGCTGCTGAGCAGGGAGAGCTGCCTTCTCCTAGTAGGCAGCTCCCACCAGGGGAGGGAGTCCAGGCATTGACCACCAAGAGAAAGATTATGGATCTGCTGGAAAGCAGGGATCTGACAGCTGTGAAAAGATCTGGCAGTAGGGAGACATAGAAAAATGAAGCCCCAGATGAGAGAGAATTGAGGTCAAAACAGGAACAGATGTGCACTAAAAATAGAAGGACAAGAAAAAGATAGATGCAAAGGTCCTTGCAAGTCGACAGATACCAGGGAGGAGGGAGAGACATCTTATTAAAGGAGAGATGGAAAAGCGATGATAACACAAAAGGAAGAAAGAAATTACAGTGCAAATTAAGAAGCCTCTTCCCTCTCTTTTAATTCAAGTCATTCTTATGTAGCTCTAACTAAATCACCTTTTGAATCCTCAGCCTGTGTTATTACTTGGAAAAGAAATGAACCTTATGTAAAGGGCAGCAGGGTAGACGTTACTGAATACCTCTGCAAGCTTGAGATAATGACAGTAAGGGAATTAGTAGAGTTAAAGTACAGTCTACATTTAGTTCTAATTAGACAAAAGATAGCAGCCAAGTTACTACATAAAATGTAGATGGGGAATTCAAACAAGTTACAGAAATTATGGAATATGTAACTTCTGGATCTAGTATGATTCCTGACTTCTTCCTAATATATCTGCTCCATTCTGCCATTTATTCCAAATAATTTCATACGGTCTGGGGAACCAGACCCTTTCTTGGTTTAGGTCAGAGCCTCACCTCAGTCATACCTGCATCTGAGACTCCAGCAAGTTCCTGGCTGACAGTTTGCATGTGACAGTCCTGGTAATAGGAGGTTGTTTCTGGCAGAGGGACAGTGAATAAGAGTTAAATTCACTTCCAGTAGCAACAGAAAGAAAAAACTATAGTCAACGCTGTCAAACTTCTTTAGCCTTTCTCTCCCACAAATCCGAAAGTGCGCTAGAGGAAAAGTATCGATTCAGCAACTTACCCATTCGCTTTTCCCCATTTTCTGCAACAACTCTAAAGAAAATACTCCTGAGCTGTAGTAACTCTTTAGGCCTGTCTTTGAAAGAGAAAAAGCAGGGTGAAAAAAAAAAAAAATTGGACTCAGAAATTTTATGCTCTTTAGGCCTGTCTTTGAAAGAGAAAAGGCAGGGTGAAAAAAAAAAAATTGGACTCAGAAATTTTATTTGCCTGAGAATGGATCCTGGGAGATAACAAACTGGCAAAATGGGTGGAGAATCTGGACATTTCCCTTTTGTGTTATGAAGTGGAGGAACTGTACTCAACAGTCTGGTTAACTTCCAAGTACTGGTATGCAGTAAGTAGTGAATATCACAAAATGTTTATCTTGGCATTTCCAATTAATTCCTCAAAAATAATCTTATGGTTCCCAAATATCTAATTTTCTTGTTTCACTCAGGTTGGTATTTAAAGCAGGCCAACCTGCCTCTGAGTACAACCCCCAGAGCTTTTCTACAGCGCTGAGACATAATGGCAACAAACTGACCATGAGAATAGATTTTGGTTGCTTGCTAAAGTACAGCAATTAGAAATGATGCTTTGCATATGCATAGATAAGGTTTCTGTAATAGCAGGAATTAAAATGCTTTTTTCTCTGTCTTAATCAAAGATCACAGAGGGTTCATTTTTTTATTCCTGTTGCTACTATTACTCGCTTTATGCCATGCATGATTTTCGAAGAACCAGGTTAAAGTAGATTTACATGATTTCTTATGCTATCTTTCCATTATATTCTCATGTTTACAGGAGTTCTTCCCTCTAGCAATTTTGTTATTATTCTGCTTTTAAATTCCTTCAAGTGACTTTCAGTAAGCTGTGTGTGTAGTCTTTCATCAGGTAGAAATAGGATAGTTGGCAGATTCTCTTCATGTAAAAGCAGCTGCTAGGGCACTGCTAGAAAAGAATTGGTACATTGGTACCAATTAACAAAATTACATTGGTAATTAGCTCACACAAATGGTTGGTTTATACAGATGTTCTTCATTTTACATGGAAAGGTTTTCCTCATCAGTTTCTCTAGATCTGTTGCCATCCATTAGCAGCCAATCTGTGAGCAGTTGTATCCATTTCATGGACTGGTTTGTGACTTCTCTCTGCTCTTCTGCCAGAATTTATAAACCCCTTTCCTCCTGTCGCTGAGGCCACATGTCATTTCCCCTATATTTATGATTGCATAACTTCTTTTAGCAGCTACAGTGTTGTTTCTATGGAAAAATATGTGTGGGTGTAATTATAGGCAGCCCTCAAAAATGGCTACTGTGAAAATTTTGGATGTTTTTTTCCCAGCTTTTTTACTTCCTATAAGAGGCTTCACCTGTCTGTAAGCAACGCACTGATTATAGAGAGGAGAGGGAAGGTGGGAGATAACACTTCCACTTTGAGGCTATGATAGAGGGAGGATAAAGACCATTCTCTGCCACAGAAATGCCTGATGTGTGCACATTACAGCCCTGGTGCTTCCCACTTCTACTTTGTAAGGCAGCTGAATAGATGACAAACAAATACAAGCTGTCTTTTGTGGCAGAGGAGGATGTGATGGCGCTAGTAAGGAGAGTCAGAGGGAAGGGCCCAGCTTCCCTCCAGCAGGTTGCACATACAGAAAGGGTAAAAATAGTACCAAGGAGGAGGAAAAATGAAACCTTGACAGTTCTCCTCTCCAAGTTTTTAGTAGCAACAGAACAGATGCCTTTGCTAAGGAGTGGTCCAAAAGGAAATAAATATCAAAACCAAGAAACAGTGGTAGAGCAGTTGTGTGCAGTAGAGGGAGGGGACCAAAAACTGATTCATAGGTGTCAAAAGGATGCTGTTGTGCTTAGGGCTCTTACAGTGCAGCAATATTTGGTATGTAAACTAAAAACGCCTATATTTGCACCTTGATCAAATATGCATGGGTAGCAAGATAAAAACATACACCAACATAACATCCCTAAGCTGAGGACTGCATTATGCTCCCATTACCAATTCCCAGAATTTACTGTTCATTTGCAAATGTTCCATTAGGGCCTCTTGACAGAACTTTCCGTAATCATATTTGTGGCTTATTAATCTGGGACTTGTTATTTCTTGGCAAACTTCTATACGAACTACTAGTACCTGCCTCACTGCTGAGTTTTGGACTAGGACTCAAATGACTCTTTCTTGAAGACAGGAGCAAAAGGTTCTGATTAGGAAGAAATGAGTGCCAAATTGGCTTAACTCTCCTTCCCTCCACCGCCTCAGATTTTTAGGTCCTAAACTATGTGATATGAATGACTTGGTCTGGTGTGAGGTGTCCCTGCCCATGGCAGGAGGTTGGAACTTGATGATCTTTAAGGTCCCTTCCAACCCAAACCATTCTATGATTCTATGATTCTATGACTTAATACTGGGGCAATTTCAATACACAGACAAAACCACCTAAGGGAAGGATTGTATTTAACATTATTTATATTCATTTTTAGACACTTGTGCCATAATGAATATTTTCACTCTACCTGTTCAGTGGAGTTCCTTACCTGAAGAGTGCTTGTGCTAACCTCTTCCTTAAAGGAGCTCTTTCAGTCTTTGGAGAAAGGTTTGCTGCTGAAGATTTCCATTTTCCTTATGTCCCTTGGTAGTGAATTCGTTCTGCATGTGTTCTGGAAGCAGGCTTTTTAAAGCCCTATATACTTCATTCGCAGTGTACGTTGTGAGAAAATGTTGCTGGATTTTAGTGGAAAATTTCAACAAAAATATTACAACAGAAATGTTTCAGAAATAGTCTAAAGTGTGAGGAAAGCATGCCATACTTGGGAACCACAGCTTCTATGGGAGCAATAAGTATAGGAAATGTATCTAGATAAGAAAACTTGTCTTAAAAGATAGTTAAGGTATAGGGAAGCATTAGAAATTCATAGTTCAAATAAGATATGCCTATAGCAAGTAGCTTTCATAGATATTGGTAGTTTTCAGTCTTTTGAGTTTGCCACCCATCCGCTATGGAAGGTTTTATAAAAGAAATTTCCTTTAAAATGCAGTCATGTTCTGAAATACTGGCTTGCGGAGTGGAATGATCTTCTGGGCTCATTCTCGTTCAGTGACTTCTGTATTTAGCATGTTTTAACTGTATGCAAAAGGTCTTTTTTCTATTTGCTCTACCTGCAATTTGCATACAGTCTTTAACACCTATATTCTCCTGTACTAAATAAGACTATCCCTGACACAGAACAATCTGATTTTTTCTAAATTGTGGCCCTATTTTCATTCATCTAAACCCCTTGTTGATTTGGCTGCACTCATTATCTAACAAGAAATTTGTAAACGTTCCTGTTAATAAAAAACAGATATATACACTGCTCCTCAGATCACTTTAACCGAAATAAGAGAAATTATGAACAAAATATATTCTTAATTCTTCAATCAGAACCACAGGGAACCAGACCCACTGAGGGACACTGTCTAATGTTTACAGTGTAGTTTTTGAGAGCAGAGGCATATAGAATTGAAATTATATTTCAGGGGGACCTGTCGTAGTATTTCTGGCATATGGAATAACATTCACTTAGTGAACATTTTGAAACCACTGTCTTTTTCATCCTATTAAACAACCAGATGTTCTACATGTTTGTGTTCTTATTTGTGAAGTAGAGAAACACCATTGCCGTTGCAGAATAACATATAGAAATGGAAACAAGGTAGATATTTGCTGCCTACATGCCAAGTATTTGCTGCCTATTTGTTATGAGATGGCAATGCAAATATCATGTAGGGAGGTTTACTTTCTATAAAATTTTTAGATCTGTCTGTATTAAATTATCATAATGATATGTTTTGTCATAAAATTTTAGTTCCATCTAGAGTGTACAAATTATGTGTGTAAAGTGTACAGAAGTTATACAAAATACTACAACATGTGACCTATAATTAGATGACAAAACTGTTATTAGGGTGATGGATATCTCGGGAGACAGGAATAAAACAGAAAATGCCACCAATAGGCATAGTTCCAGCTGGAAATCAGCCAAGGCACCAGTGCTGGGAAAAGGTGCATCATTAAGTGGGAGATGATGGCTATTTGAGAAACAAATTTTGTGTCCTCAAATTTCTAAGTTATCTCCCCAGCTTTACAACTATGCATCAGCATCTCAGAGAAGATGCTAATGTTTGTAAAGATGCTGATGATACATTATTCTCTCCTTTCTAAAAAGTGATCCCGCTTAAAAGTTGTTAAGATGGAAAAGCTGGATTGCATAAGAGAAGCATAAAATCCCCAGCTCAGCTGGCCATCCTCTGAGAATGAATTTAGTGGGAAAGGAACAGTGAAAGTCGAATTTTAGGACTGGAAAGTCTGTATCTTTCACATGCAAAAAACTAAGAATAGAATAGAATAGAATCATAGAATTGTCTAGGTTGGAAGGGACCCTTAAGATCATCCAGTCCAACCATCAACTTAACTGTAATAAATAATATAATATAATATAATATAATATAATATAATATAATATAATATAATATAAAGCTGGTGAATGTGTTTTATATTTAGGTGTAGAAATGTCAGAAAATTGGATCTGTGTGGTGAACAGTTTCTGGAGTCAAAATTCTGCCTCTGTTTTTTCCAAAGCTCAGTAGAGCAAAAGGTTTAGAGCTTTTTGGCACATGGATGACAACAGAAGGTTTGATGCAAGGGAGTTCTGAATACATGGAATAAGTACAGCTGAAATAATCTACCAGTGGAGTAGGAGGCTCTAGTTCCACATCTGTTGTTCTTATCTCACTAGAAGAAGCCCTTAACAGCACAGTTTCTACCATATCAAATAACTAAATCATGCAACATTAATAATACAAAACTATTTTCCAGTTTGATATGTCTGTACAGCCCATAGTATTTTACCAAACCCTCAATTTAAGTATACATTTTTGAACTATATGTAATCACAGTCTAAATATTTCAAGTCCCAACAAAACTGCCAGATTAGAGATAAGTAATTCTCATGTTTAAGAGCCTTCTGGTAGAAATTTATGTCTTAATTCAGAGTTGGATTACTCCCACTTCAGTTTGCAGACATGGGATATTCTTAGGGCTTTATTTGCCACATGGCATAAGCAACATTTTTGGACTTTTTTGAAGGTCCACAAACCCACTATCTGTACTGTTCAGAAACATTAAACCAGTCACTTCCACTTCTGAGGAAACTCTTCCATTTGTTAAGATGTATGAAGTTTTGGAGGAGATCTCCATCAATGTCATGCTGCGATGCACTTCCTTTCATTGAATCAGGCGAGAGCTTGAAAATTACTCCAGAGGCTTTCTGCTTAGGCATCTGCTGGGGACGGGCATACCAGTGCTTTCATAAAGACAGGAATCAGCTCTGGCAGAAAGATGGGATTTGTTTCTTGGCACAGACCCAAATGAGCCCAAACACACTTCTAACATAAAGAAGAGGGCTCCTGCCCATCCTGTCTCTGTTGTTGGTAAGAGCTCATAGTTTCCAGTTCCTCCTCAAATATAATTTTTCAAATATCTTGCTTGTCAAAGAGGTAATATGTCTTGGTGGGGCCAGGGGTATCATGGCCTACATCATGTAAGTGAATGACTGTTTCTGGAGGGTAACGACTTGTTCAGGGATTGGCAGAAAACCCTGCCAGAGAGGAAAGCAAGTCTTTGCTGTTGCTAGATCTCAGCCGTTCCTGAGATGCTCCAGGAGGGCCAAGGGAGGAGCTGGGATGTCATGTTGGACATTTGGCTCCTGGAAACAGCTGAGGGTGGGATCTTCTGCTCTTCTTTTTCATTTTCTGGTCAAAACTATTTAGCAGGCTTGGATGTGATCTGAATTTCTTAGAGGATTGGACAATCAAACTACTTATCCAGTGTTACCAAGTTCACAAGATGATTTTTAGTTCAAAAAATAAATAAATGAGTTTTCAGTGGAAAGTTAACTTTCTTGAAGAAAAAGTTCAATTTGAATCCCTGTAGACCTCATGTATTTAGCAAGAAGAATGCTAATGGGTAAATAATATTTTCTACTCGGTACTACTGAGCAGATGTAGTATAGAAATCTGACTAATATTTTAGTTTGTATTAATTGTATAAAACCAAGCATTAAGACAAAAGTATACTTTGTAGTGCCTACTAATGGAATCTCTTCAGTTAGAAGTGCCCAGTGCATTCAGGCAGGGGGGTTGGAACAAGATGATCTTTAAGGTCCCTTCCAACCCAAACCATTTTATGATTCCATGATTCTTGCTGCCTGGTAAATAGGGGTGATATATAAACTATCAGAACTGAGTTTCAGAGTTATTTCAACTTAAGGCAATTTAGGAAGGAAAAGTATTTTGGGTGCTTCTGTTTTTTTCTTGCCAGTGATTAAATAGGGCAGCAGTCTTGATTTAAACTTTGAGTTACCTAAGTGAAAGTGCAGAATTTTTAGAAAAATATATACAGGACTTGCATGTATCTAGAAAACATAAAATCGTTTAAGAAATAGTTTTTAGATTTCTCAGATGTACTGCTGAGAATATTTAAGATATGTTAGAAGTAGCACCAAAAAAAGCTACCGATTCTGCTCACTTCCTCATGCTAGAATAATCTTTACCAAGATTCTGCAGAAGTGTTTTACTGTAGCATCAGTTATGCCAGAAATTCTAACTTATTGGAACTCAGCTATTTCATGCTTAACTGATTCCTGGAACAGCAGGGAGATTTTCATAAATACATGATGGGGCAGATGTTGTACTGATATCTGCTCAGTGAAAACGGATTCCCAGTTTGGCTCCCCATCTCTGCCTGTTTGAGATAATCACAGTGAAAGTGAGTGGTAGTGACATGCCATTAAGACTGGTACTGCCACACACTGGGGATCTTTATCTCCTGCTACATTTTTTTTAATGCTATGAACTCAGAATATAATCAGGCATGCACCGTCTGCAACAGTTTGAAAACAGTCTATATTTCTCACTTACTATCATGTTTCATGAAGGAACATGGCAGTAGTCCATGGCAAATCCTGTTATCAGAATAATGATGTGATACAGTCCATTTGGTTGTGTTTAAGTACTGATAAATAAACATACTTTTGATTCCCTCTATGTTCCCACCCCTGCTATGAGGCTCAGTATTCGGTGCACTCACATGTCCAGCTTTATATATTATAAGTCTAAACAGGTTTACATAAAGTTAAACTGAAGTGACTGTAGAAAAACAGCAAAGAAGTAAGCTTATGGGAAGTAAAGCCTGAAAATAAGAAATCTGTTACTAGAAAGAAATACTTTTGCAGAAAACGTAACAGGATTCATAACTGTTTTGACTTTGTTGAACAAGTTTATCCATGTGACTTAGAGTAAGGCCGTGCCTCACTTCTGTGCAGTGAAGTCCAGATAGGGAGAAATGTGCTTGTCTCCTGCTGTATCGTGAAGGCATGATCACTCCTGCCTTCAGTGTTACAGTATTTGAAGAGGCAATCTCCTCTAGAACAGCATCCTCCCTGCTCCCCAGAGACATGTCTGAGAAACAGAGGAGACAGGTAAGTCCTGCTACACATGCATGCCTGGAGCCCTGTACTTGGATCAGGCCACTTGGTTATGGATCTCTGAATCTCTAAAGGCAGCAGATGATGTTTTCCTCCCACCTATGTAGGAAGTTATGGCATTTTTGTTCTCCTTTCTTTGCTTCTGTTCTACAAGGAAAAACCTTAACCAAGTCCTGTGAGTGTGGATGTTCATTTGGGCCTTAATCTTATTTTTTTTTCTGTTCTTTGGAGACCTAGAAATTAAGAACACCCATCTCTTCTTGAGATGCTCTTTCTACAAGGGCAACAGCTTTTCTTTCCTCCTGTCCTTCCATTCCTTCCTTTGCTCTCTTTTATTCTCTTCCTCTTTTGAAGAGATAGAATAAGCAAAAGCAACTTTAGAGAGTTAGAAATACTTGGGGTGATAAAACAGTGTTTGGAAGGAAAATTTGGAGCAGATAATTCTTCATTCTTAGCTTTTTAATAACTGGAAAAAGAAAAGAACTCATGTTCCAAAATTGTACCATGTCACCGTCTCGGCATCTCTCTGTAAAATGCAAATACAGGTCTTCATGTCAGACAATATTTTTGAGATTTGACAGATAGTCACTGGAAAGACTGGGACATACTGATTTTGGTCTGCATATCATCTGCTTGCTTAGAAGTTACTTTCAAGTTTCTTTCAAAAAGTTACTTGTTTTGAAGTTATCTTCAAGCAAATTAATTAATTAAGATAGTAAAAAAAGGCATACTTCTGGGGGAGATTTATTATTTGCACACTTTTCAGATAAAATTCAGTCAAATGTTACCTTCATGGATAATTTTTTACAACATATAACCAAAATTTGGGATATTGTTGGCTTAATCAAGAGATAACAGAACTTACTTTGTTTAGTAACCTAAGTGGCTCATCTCCTTATCTCCATAGGACAATAAATAGGCATGATGCTGACCTGAGCAAACTCTGAGACATGTAATCTCCCTGTTTATTGTTTTTGGTGTAGTAATAATGTTTTACAGTTAAATCTTGCTGTCTTAATTAAAGGTACTGCTGTCATCAGCAGTCTGCCTGATCTCCTGCTACAGAAGATAGCATGGCATAAAGGCATATTTGCACATCCTCAGATTCTTACTGTGCAAATAATATATTTTCTTAAAATGCATCTGAAGTTGGGCTTCTGATAAGGTTTCAAACAAAGAGTTGGGGATCTGGGAAGAAGGGATGTATTGCAACTTTCTCTCAAGCCCACACTCTCTTAAAGCTGAAAAAAACTTTCAGGCCAAACTTCAAGACAAAGAGGAGTCTGAAATTTAGGAATCTGTGTTCTAGTGACTTAGATTTGCATAGTCCAGAATTATTTCTCTAAAGATTTGATTGTATGAGAAATGCAGGACTAGGTCACAAGTTGAAAAGTACAGCGATAAAGGCAAAAGATTAAATCCTATTTTTGTTGGTATCTTTGGCAACCAGTGAATGTGTCTGGCCTTTTAAATAGCTTATTGAATCACAGAAATAATGTTTGATGAGACAAGGGCAGAAATAAAGATCATAAGGTCAATAAGGATTGTATTCCGTTCTTTCAAATGACTAAAATGAAGTAATTTAATTGTTTAATTGACAAAAAAAACCCACAAACAATAGTTTGTTCATTTAGATAATGAAATTAACGGATGAAAATCTTGAAAACACGTTTGCTGAACATGATTAATATTTTCCTGGTGCTAGCAGAAATGGCAAGAAGTACCAAATGCTACTTTGAATGTATTTTGTGATAGACCTATTTTCCCCAGTTTGTGTAGTATTTATTATTAATTCTTCCATGTTTTTTTTTCCTTTGCGTAATTCTTTAAATGGTGCATGCACAGATATGCTGAAGAAATTAGTATACCCATCCCCATAGGATCTCAATAGAATAAAATCTTTCAAAATATTTTCCTAAAAGAAAGTGGAGTTTTTAATGCCCTTGGCTGTGAATTTACGCCTATCAGAAAATATCTCTTTTTCTTTCCAAATGCATTGAAAAAAGCCAAAGCATTAAAAACCACTTTATGAGCTTTTATCAGGCTTTTGTTATCAGCTCTTATCTGTTTTATAAGCTTTTAGCTGATATATTTAGTCCTGAATACTGACTAGTATTGGTCTAAACCTGTTGATTTTCCTCTTATAAATTGCACTGTTCCTAAATAACAAGACTTGGTACTACTAAATTTGACTATTCATTTTAAAACAATAAAATGAAATACTAGACAGTATCAAGGAGGCTGTAGTGAGGTGGGGGTTGGTCTCTTCTCCCAATAACAAGCCATAGGACAAGAGGAAATGGCCTGAAGTTGTGCCAGGGGAGTTTTAGACTCGATTTAGGAAATTTAGGATTTAGGAAATACGATTTCAGAGATTTAGGAAAAATTTCTTCACCGAAAGGGTTATCAAATATTGAAACAGGCTACCCAGGGAAGTGGTGGAATCTCCATCCCTGGGGGTATTTAAAAGATGTGGTGCTTAGGGACAGGGTTTAGTGGTGGACTTGGCAGTGTTAGGTTGATAGTTGGAATTGATGATCTTAAAGGTCCCTTCCAACCTAGATGATTTTATAATTCTATGAGTCTATAAGATTTGTCCTCATTAATAACATTTGTCTTCATTAATAGCTAGCGCCATAGAAATGGTTCCTGGGAAAACAGGAAAGAAGTGGCCAAAATGGGGAATTACGAGGCAGATGAAAATCTTCATATCTTTTTGGGCTAATTTTCAGGCAATTAGGCTGAAGGTACATTCATTTGTGGGTGAACATTTTACTTTCAAATTCTAAAATTGATGACCTATTTATTAAAGTCATTCTTTCTAACTGGCAGCATAATTATGCAGGGGATTTTTGTCTCTTCATTTATTTTTCTGGAGTGATTAGCTTGTGATGCTATAAAACTCATTTATGAGAATGACTGATATTTATAATGTTTTAATTAAAATTGGATTGGGAAGCAAATGGGAAAATTTACATTCAACATATATGGTTTTGTCAAACACGTTTGATGGCAGTTGTCTTTTTATTAGCTTAGGATAATTAATTGGGGTATTTATGTACTAATATTACCTAATTAACTCAGCAGTGAGGTAATTAATTTAGTTAATGGCTGTCCAAGAAAAAAATCAGTGCAGTAGTATAGGCAGCTGCTTTCATTTCACTGTATTCTTATGGTTACATTATTTTTTAAAACAGAAATTGTCTTCTAAAAGGATTCTGATATCAGGGAATGTATCTATTTTATTGTAGAGGGCAATTTTTGCATTTTACTCATGTAAAACCAAGCTATAGTATAAATTGCACAGGGAGAGAGCGGAGCAATTCTTCACTTTCAAAGATGCTGTTAGATGAGGTATGTCATCCATCAGCAGCAACTGCAGTTATTTCTTTGCTTTTAAATTCAAAATGCATATTTCTTTTAAAACATGCCTTGTTGCAACATTACTGGTGTCTGATGTGTGTAAGAACCTGGTGTAAAGGTTGGACACTGGGCAGCTATATAACTAAAAGGAAAAAAAAAAGGATACAAGTTCTGCTTTCTTTCATGCGTACGCAAAACCTTGAGTGAAAGAAAAGTTTAGTTCAGCCTTTCCAAGAGATTGTTTTAGGATGAAGCATGGGGAATTATGTGCAAGATACCTAATTACAAAGCATTCTGCCTTGCTTTCCACAGTAGAGTTTGCAGACATTTTAATGATGCACAAAGTGTTTGGGAACCTTCTGTGTTCGTATTTTTGTCCATATATGGCCTGTGCCATAATGCATGTGCTAAAACTGCCCCTGAAAAACCCAAACCCTATTTACTTGCAAAATATGCGTGTTTCATCACGTCATTTCTACATAAAGCTTGAGTTTAGCAATGCTTGGTGAAGGACCATTCGTGGAGTCTCAGCATCCAGAAAAAATCACTGGGTTACAAAATAGAGGAAAATCCTAGTTGAGAGTGGTGACAGTGACAGACCACAGCCTTCAGGGTCAGAGCCCATCAAGACAGCTACACCGGGTGACACCAAACGTCCACCTGTGGCAGTGTCCCCACTGTCCCCTCTCCAGCAATAGGCTTGGGCTACATGGCAAAGAACAGTCACAAATAACCCCCAGTGCCACGGGAGGACTGGGCATGGCTGTGATTCCTCCTTCTAATACTCTCCCAGACTCCAAGTATTTTCAGCTCAACAACTTCCCAAGCGAAATATGTTAGTTTTCCCCCATTAATTCTGTCTCCATAAACATGTCCTGTCTCCTCTTGAATAACGTAACAAGTCCTGTGATGTCCTGTGATACTAACCACGTGTTTAATATCTGTCAGATGACACATTACTTCTTTCTGTCACTTTTGAACCTGAACACCATGAGCTTTGGTTTTATGCTCCTTAATTCTTAGGGAAGATGATTTCCATCCACTGACCAGAGTTAAAGGGCTTAGCATATGATTGCTGTGCTAATCTGCTCCCACAAAACTTTATGTCCCTCTTTCCTGCACGCCTTTCAGGGTGGCAGTTTGCAGTGGGATTCTCCCAGTTTACTTGCTTCTTTTCAAAGAGCATGAGTTTACTTTCCTCTGATAATGAAGATGTCTAAATTCATGTCAGATCAGTTCTGGGCTTTAAGCTTTGCTCACATTAGTCATCTACGTAGACACAGTAGGAAGTACAAACGGAGTGGTGTGGAAAAGAGGCATGCTCAAATACCTAAAGTGCTTAAAAAAGCAAATGGCATTGAACTCTGAAGAGTGGTTTTGTGAAAAGGATACTGGCATCTCTGACATCTGGTCAGTTTTGGTGGGGGGAGAAATATCTAGTCAAAGGGTTTATTGCCTTTGTAGACCAAGAGATCAGGTCAGAAATCTACAGACTGCTCACTGAGAACTAAGTAGCTCCTTAAAGATCCCTACAGAAGCTTTAAAAGACTATTTTTCTATGTCCTTTATACCTTCTAACATTCAGTTCCTATACATGGGTGTTTCATTGCTCCTGTTCTTGAAAATTTTGCATTACCTTTGAGTGTATTATAAATCCTGTTGACCGAATGAGCCTACTTTTTTGTCAGAAGGCAGTGTCAGCTTTGGTAGCCATTTCTTTGGAAATGTTACTGCCTTAAAGGAGCTCTTACCTCCATCGTTTTAAACATTTACATGACTCCTCTCATACCTTTCCTTACAGATTTTTTTTTAATTTACTCTGCTGAACAACCCACAGCAGAGATTATCTTGCTCTTTGCAGCTGTTTTAAATATCATCCAGAAAGCAAACCATGTGCTAATATTTATCTTTCATAGTTTATCACTATCAAAAAAAATGTTCTATCATGCTTTTTTATTTGTAGCTAGCTAGTCCCAAGTGAGATATATGTCATACTAATTCATCCACCATCATGTCATAGTGCCTAATTAAAAAATTGATGACTTAAATTCATCAATGTTCCTGGCATTCCCTGAAATATCCTCTTACTTTTTGCCATAATTTAACTGAGAAGTTCCTTTTTTGATTCATAAGGCTACTTCTAATCTAAAGGAGCACAAGTGAGAAAGTTTTATTTCTAATGTATTTACAAAGGGTAGAGGTGAAGAGGTTGTTTCATAATGGCAAGGATAGTACTTGGGGTTTCTAACTTCAACCATTTGTATCTTGCTGTTTTTTTCATATGAGATTTAAGAACTAGCTACTATCTGAAGTAGTTCCACAGTTAAGGTGTAAAAGACAGGAATCAAGTAATTCCTTAACGTTTCTGTAAAGTTAAATAAATCAAATGTCCTAAGTCTTTCATTTAAAGTCTGGTTTTCCATACCTGGATATTTTTTGCATTTTTAGAACACCGTTTCTCCCACTCTCATTTGCTTTTTTAGTTGTTTTAATATTTTTTTTTTTCTGTGTGGAAGCCAGTACTAGTATTTGTAGACATAATGTGGTGACAAATACTGTAATTTCCCTTATCCTGCTTGTCATTTACCTGATTATACACAAAAAACTGAATTAATAGTCTTCACGGTTCATTTTACTTGATTAGCCACAGCTTCCAAAGCCTAATTTCCTAAACTTTGAGTGTTTTATTTAAATGTATTTGTAAACCTATGCAGTGAATGAATCTAATGTACCAAGGGATCTGTGCAGTACAGTTGATCTGTTCTTAACTTTCTGCAACATGTTGCCAGATTTTTGCATCATATGAAATTTTTTTAGGAAGTGTTCCATATATATTTTTTTTTCTAAATTACTGGTAGGGTTGTACGTAACTGTGTCCCAAGGACACATTCTTATGGTACTGTCTAAATACAACTACGTGTTTGATGATTTCCTGTTATGTTTTGACATTCCTGGGAGAAGGAGGAAACCTGCAGAACAGACTATACTATCCAAGTCGGCAAATCTACATTCTTTTGTAGTATTGGGTTTGAGAATACATAATTTTTATTTATTAATTTTAATAATAATAATGTGATCAAAGACACTACATGTTGTTTAAAATCTTCTAAAGTGCTTATCATTGTAGTATTCAAGAGTCTCTCGTACTGATTTTTTAATGAACTGCCGTGATCAAAGACAATACATGTTGTTTATTATCTTTTAAAGTGCTTATCATTATAGTATTCAAGTGTCTCTCGTACTGATTTTTTAATGAACTGCCATAGTCTCTTGTTATTAAGAAGGTACCATTATCCCTGCATAAATATTTCAGCGATGACACATAGCACGTGTTTTTTACTGCCACTGAAGCAGAGTTTGCAGGATGTGGTCCTCAATAAGTGGTAGTTCCAAGTAGGGTTGGCATCTCAACACTTTTTTTATTTTCCCATACATATTTCAGAAGTGTCTTCATCAGTGAGGTCATGGGGTGTTTAGGAAGAATACTATACCTTAGAAATAAATCGTTCAATATCATAAAAGCTAGAAAATAAGAAAGATCTAAAAAATATTTTAGGTATCCACGTACAAAATAATGGATATATTCCTTTAAGTAATGCTTTTCTTCAGTATCCCCATCTCCAGCGTGTATCTAATCATGCCAGAGGAGCATCATTCTGCATCTCTTTCACAAACGAGAACCTGAGCAGTCTCCTTCCTAAACCTGCTTGACGGCCACAGGACAAAAGTAGAAATAGAGTAGCATGATTTATGTTTTTTCAAATCGTGTTGTGGTTGGAGTGGGCTGGGGGTGGGTAGAGCAGGGATTGTATTTTTAAATAGCAGTGGTTGACACCTCCTTTAAATGCTTCCAGTAGCACTAGCATATGAACACAGTGACTAACAGTGCCTGACAATTTCAGTTTTACTGCAGTTATTGCTTTGACAGCCCTTGACTTTCTGCCAATTCAGTTGGAAAGAGGCTTTATATCCCTTTTGCCCCACTGGCTTTCCAGATTCTCTCTCTTTTTTCCTAACCACGCATTTCTTTCTCTCACAACTCTGATTTCTCTGGAGTAATGGCCACAGTCACCCCTTTCCCCCCACCCCATGGCCACCTGTGCTGTCTCTGCTGTTAAATCATTAAGACACGTACAAACATTCTGAGCAAACAGGAGAGAGATAATTGCAACATTAATTGATCTTTTGCCTCATTAATTTTTTAATAAAAATGTCTAGCTTTGACTTGAACAGGAGCTGCAACGGCTTGGTACCTCTAAACATTAAGGGAAGAGTCAACCTGTCCATTAACAGCCTCCACCCTGACTGTGACCTGCTGACCTGTCCCATGAATGTAGTATTTCTGTAGTATGGCAGTCTCTTTACACATGATCTCCCATTGAACAGCTGGTGTTGCTGGGTAATGAGCAGTAGAGGTTTATTCTTTTACCAGTTCCTGGCATGGTGTGGAAAAAAAACAGACAAAGCCGTGTGAACTTGAAAGAAACACACTTTATCAGGGAAGTCAAGGACCAAGACCAAGGTTCTCACTAGTTCATCATATCTTCTTCTTTTCAAGTTAAAGCCCTTCACTTTCTACAAAAAAAATATAATTGTTAGTTACTGAGAGGATGTAAAGCTACTGAAGTTAGTCCTCAGAATACTTCAGCTCATGGGTCCCAACTTGACATAAGCCAGATGGGCAACTACAGGAATCGTAACTATTCACAGGTTAGGCTAAAATGAGCTGCTGGTGTCAACTCATTTTTAAAGAGTCAAGTATGCACAACACGAAATCTCATTGTGTTTCTCTTCAGCTTTCTGGAACTGTGAAGGCTAATTTGCCATTGGGGAATGAATTATTTCTTTGTTCTGAATGATGCTGCCGGGTCCAAGCTGCTCATGTACTCGGTATTAGAAAAATGATGCCACCTTGTCATGTTCTCCAGTTTGTTGATAGCTTAGAAAAACACAGTGTCTGCCACCATCAGTGTACAGTGGAGGTGTAGTTCACTACCAAAAGAAAAATCTTTTATTGTTGTCTTATAGTCACCTACTGGCAGAATATTAATGAGAAATATATTTTGATCTCCTTATTGTTGTTTTATAGTCACCTTCTGGCAGAATATTAATGAGAAATATATTTTGTTTGCAGGTAAATTGATAGCATGGATATTTTTTTTTAATGCATGTGCATCAATACTTCATTGTTAAGGAGTAGATAAAGATTGAACATAGAACAGTAGGACAAAACAAAGGAACCAACAATTTTTTTTAATCCACGTATATCAATGCTTCATTGTTAAGGAGTAGATAAAGATTGAACATAGAACAGTAGGACAAAACAAAGGAACCAACACAACCCCCCCACAGGTTAGACTAATTTCTGAGATTTCATAGTTTGTTTTAAGTCAACAGAATGACTTCTACTTATGTCAGAGGTATAGTTGTCAATATGAATGTTTTCTAGAGGAAGTTTTTAAACTGTGAACAGAATTCAGAACAGCTGATCGTAGTGAGAGTGGTCCGTTGTAAAAACTTGTCATTTTCCTTTGACAACAAAACACCTTCTGTAGAGTTCTCAGGTCTTCTGTAATGAAAGAATGGGGAATACCTAGGTACTCTATCTAAGAAACATTGCAAAGCCTGTAAATGGCTGTGTATTGGGGGAAAAAGAAGCTTTAGAGTAAAAGTATGTATTAGCTATTGGTACGCTATAATCAGTAAGTTGTGCAATAACCTAAAAACTACCATCTGGCACTAAGAATAATGAATATAAATAATGTGTTCATACTTAGGGATTTTATTAGTATCACTCTGGTAAAATGGCTGGAAGTGGCTTCCTATTTGCCTTTTTTTTTTTTAAATTACACACTTTCTATTAGCTGTAATACAAGTACATGAAAATCAACTAATAGGAATTTTAACATGATATTTATCGTTTCTCAGAAGAAATCTGCCAGGTGTGCCGCGATATTTTGGGTAACATACTTAAAACAACTGTCTAAATTCTCTTTTAGGATTTTCCATCACTGAGGGACAACTACACCATGTTTCTACTCAGTGCTTCAATATTGTCAGTAGTTTTTCATCCACAAAGAATTTTTTTGGATGGGCCCAAGTGAGATTCAAATATTATTCCATTATCCAGAGATTCACAATCTGAGCTTTAAGCACATGTTGCCTTGACCATCTCCACGCTATTAAACATTTAAATTTACAGGACATTCTCACAGTGGCCTTTAAACACATCTTGGCTATGTGAAAACTAAATATGAATTTCACATATATATGCATTTATTTCTGGTATTGCAGCTCTGCTCTTATTTGGAAGTACTTTTAAAATGTTACTCTGTATCAGTAGAGAATTGTACTTTATAGCTCTTTGATTTTGAAATCTAAGATAAGGCTTTTCTGAGACAGATATCTATATGTTGGATATTCATTCACATTAAACTTTACATTTCGAGCACAGTTTTATGTGGAACAATAACAGAAATTTTACCGAAGTAAAATGAAAAATTCCAGGCATTTTTTTGACCTGGGTTCAGGGCAATTCAGTTCTAGTTTCATTTCAGTCAGTTTTCTGGCCCATTAGAGATGTAAGTTGTTAGTATAATTAATACTCTTATAATTTTTATACAATCTCCAATATATATTACATTTAAATAAAAACTCCTAAGTAACAGCAATAAAATGTCAGCAGAAAACCTTTGATTATAAAACAAAGCCTCTATCTTTTGCTGTATAGATGAATTGAAACAGCTGTTGTGGGATACCTACAATTCACGTCTCATTCATAGAGCCAAAAATCGACAAATTTCTATATAATTTACTTTAGTTGGCTAGAAATATTTGATCTTTTAGTTTTCTCCATGTAAATAAAATCAGATAAAAGCCAGCTGACAGTAGTCATTCTTGGATCTTCTGGAATTCATTCTAGAGAGAACCATTGTGGGCTTGAAGCTTTCCATGTTAAAAAGGCATATTTTTTTTCTGTGCAAATCTTTACCTGTAGTTACAACACCAGGTGTTGTTAAGTATCTTAAAGATAATTAAGAAAAGAGTTACATTTGACTGATTTTTCAAGCCAGTTGTTATATTTGGGTAGTCTGAAGAACCAGGGGGACAAAGTTCATTCACAGAGCTTCAATATATCAAAAATATTCTCAACTTGTGAACCAAGTTAAAATAGATTGTTGTGTGCTCGTTACTAATGCATTTTTATTGAGATCAAATGAAGATCTCTTTGTACTGTCACAGAAGTGTAAAGATGCCTTATTGTAACTGTATTGTAAATAATAATAATCAGGCTACTTGTGTTTTGTGTTAATTCTGCATTTCCATGTGGCATGGGAAAAAGAAATCCAGAAACATTAGAGTTAAGAAAACACAAGGAGAATTACTTTCAATCATATATGAGGCAAAATATTATCTTCAGTAGAATGATGATAGGTTTTTTGGATTAAACGTTTTGCATACTAAATGGAATCCTAGAGAAGGCTGACAGAAACATATTCTAGTTAATATTTGATAATAACTGTAAATGAAATATTTATTTATGAGCGTAAGACAACAACTCTGTCTGTAACCTTTTTTCAGCTGGGTTGATATAACTTTTCCCGTCTTTGACAAGAAAATTAATTGTGTTGCTGAAGTGTGAATTTAAAGCCTTTGAGTGTCCTCTGGTTTTCATCAGCACAAGTTTGTATTCAACTTTTGAATACAACTGGATGAGATTTGCTAGACTTCTGAGAAATATTTTCCATGTCAGTATACAGAAACAGGTCACCTGTGGGATGTGAAGTACAAGCACAGAGAGGGTTCTTTAGGGACAGAATGTGTTTTGGTGTCACGTTGAACTTGAGGATACTCGAATCGGGACCCTCAGAGCTGTTTTCTGCAGAGCAACTTTCCAGTCAGTCAGCCCACAGTCTGTACTGGTGCATGGGGTTGTTTCCCCAGGTGCAGGACTTTGCATTTCCCTTTGTTGAGCTACATAAGGACCATTTCTCCAGCCTTCTCGAGGTCCCTTCTGAATGGCAGCACACCCGTGGCACTGTACCACCCAGTCCTGCCATCTGTGTGAGAGCGAGCCCCGGTCCTCTCAGCATTGCCCCCCCTTCCCCCCGCCATCCCGGGGTTGTTTTGCTGCCCGTTCCAGCACTTCAGAGCTGTATGTGCCAGTCACTCATATGCTACTCGGGATTATATTTTCCAAGCCTGTAATAGTCATACAGCACTTGCACACAAAAGATTTCTACAAGATAGCAAACAGTTATCCTTACTTTTTAGAAACTAGTTGTGGTGGGAGTAAAGCATCTGAATACCTTTATAAATACTGCTGTAGTTTGAGTAAGGTCATCTTCTGACACAACACTGAGTTCTATAGCACAGTTTCAGAATTAACTCTCAGCTACATCTTCCTTCACTAAAATGTCATTGTTTTGGTCTCGGCTGCCCTATTTTTCATAATGTCTTAGGTTGTTAGTACCTCAGAACTCAAAAGCTGTGGAAGATACGAGTGTTTACACACATGAAAGCAGATATCAGACTGAAAGCATATCAGGTGAGAGACTTTGATTTCCTCGTAGAAGACTTTTGGAGGGATTTTTTGGTTTGTTTTTATTCTTCTACTTTTCATCTCACACTCTCCAGAGTATCGGAAAGAAAATATTCTGTTTTATGGCTGATTCCAAGAAGAGAGATATTTGACATAACCATGTTTGCAGGTTACAAAGGAAAATACTTCCCAGAAAGAGAGAGGTTGGTCATACAAGATCATAGTTTACATTTATAAGAGAGCTATTTCAAACTGACTTGTGTCCTCCTCTGGCTTAAGGAACCAGAGAGGGCACTTTCAAAAGTATGCTGTATAGTAGATAGGTATTTTGCTTTTAATGTACATTATAGGTATATTGAGTAGCTGATTCGAGAAGAGATCCATTAAAAAGTTCCTCCACCTGCTGTCGTGCATGCCAAAGCACGTAGAAGCTTTGTGTTCTCCTGGTGTGTTGTCATATGAGATTAAAAACAAGCCTTGACCCGTCTGCTCCTTGGAAATATTGTGCTCATCTTGTTGTAGCTAGAATATACTCTATAGATCAGTACAATTTAACAAAAAAAACCCAAAAACAAATCACCAAAGTCCCCAAGGGTAATTTCACCATGTATTCAGTGTCTCTGAGGTGGATTAGTGGAAGTGTCTTATTTACAAAGACCTGAGAGATAAGCAGTAAAGTCAGGCAAAAACTATCAAACCTGTCCAGTTCTTGAAGTTGCCTGAAGAGCTCTGGCATCCCTAGAATGGAAAGACCCATGTGGGGGCTTATGACAATATAGGAATCCCTAGATCTTAACAAATACCATGATGCCACCTGCAGAACAGAGTAAAGGGAAAACCTCTCACATCAGTCAGCTTTTCTGCAAAGGCTACCTAAATTTTTGCCATCACTTTGATTTAAACGTTTTTCACAATGTTGTCTGTAGGTGGTACCTCACTCCAGTGTAGCTACTTGTGAATGCACAGTACTTTGTCCTTAATCCTTCAGTACTTTGGCTGTTGAAAAGGAACCTTAGTTCATCATGGTGTTTTGTAAATGCAGTAAGAGACTGTAGTATAACAATCCCATATAACGTAATGTAATAACATAATAAACACTGTTGCAATAATATTATATATATATATAAAATATACATAATATATCTATATATAATGTTGCAACTGTTGTAACAGTATAATAAACACATCATTATGGATAAGTGGCTAATGCCCTTAAACCTAGCAATAATTGAATTTTGGGGCCACCGACAAGTCTGAAAAAAAGGCCCAGAAACTAAGAAATTACTAAAATAATCTAAAAAAAACCCATAAAACTTACTTTAGGTTGAATAAAATTCAAATCAACCTCAAAACCTTCCTACTCTTTCAGTGTTTTGTTTTAGGGCTTGTTCTGAATGTGCAGGCAAATTCAACACAGAAATAAAAAGAAATGTGGGAAAGGGGACTTTGGGGGGATATTTGCTCTCTCGCAGTCTCAGATTTGCTAGGGCTCAGGTTGGTGGCCTAAATGCCCCTCTGCTGAGGTGTGGTCAGATGACTTCTGCAAAGTCACAGAAACTGCCAATGAATCTGATATATTCTAAGTCAGCATATGGCTGATGGGTTATTTTTTCCGCTCCATTGTATTTTTATTATGTTTGTTTTTCTACTTCTTTTTTAATTGCGAGTTTTATTTTGTTTATATGTATGGCTCATCACTAATGTATTTTAATGTTTACTGTGTCATCTGGGAAAGCTAGAATATTAAAAGCTATGTAAATCTGTTTATAAACATGTTACTGAGCATAGCTCTTTGCCAAGGGAAAAGCATCCAAGATGCTTTAATTGACAGTTCGGTTCAAGCACATGCATCTCATTTGTGAATATCTCCACATATGAACTGCACTCACATTTACCCATCTACAGTCACATCTTCACCAAATCAATTTGAAACATTATAAATTAGTATACATAGGGGTTATAGGTACAGTAAGCTTAGCAGTGAAAGCATGTTCATAAGCAAAGTGCACAGTAATAATCAATGTTCATTTTCATGAGGGGTGTACAATCTAAAAAGTCGCAGTGGAGAACAAAGAGGAGGTTGTGTTATGTTACTCAGTGAACAACCAGCTGTGAAAAATGGAATTTTCAGTGGATTTACAAAAGGTCAAAGTAAGGGAGTATTGAGTTGGAGAGTTCAATTTTTTTTTTTCCTCAGAGTGAAAGTGTTGCAAGCTAAGGTTTTTCTTTCTTCAGACAGCAGAATGATGTTGAGTCAAAAGAGGGAATTAAATATTTTAAAACTGTCAACAAAACACATCTGTAAGCATGTACACATCTGTTAGAATCTATGAATGTAGCTAATTTTCTATTCAGCATTCAAACTGGGTTTTATTCTTGAGATACTTTTGCGCCTAAATGTGGCAAACTACAGTGTTTGGGTCAATGGGGTAAAAATGTCTTATTCTTTCATAGCAGAGTCATGCATTACAATCTTTTCCAAAATGAATACTGTGAAATACTGTTTTCAGTAAGATTTTTACGTGTAGGAAATCTGTGCTCCCAAGTGCAACTCACATATCTTTTTATTTAACTAGTACATACTTGAAGGGCTTTTCAAATAGGCTTCCACATGCATATGTGTAAGCTGACCATACAAATAATTTTAATTAGATTTACATAAACTCCCCATTACTGCAAACTTATATTAAGAAAATTAAATATGTGGGTTTAAGTACTGAAAGTATTATTTTATGCAAGCAGAAGACAAGAACAATTGAACTTCATTTGACAAGTAGGAGATATTCAAAAACCTCAGTTAGAAATTTGGTTGGCTCAAGTAAGTTGGTGTCGTTTTGATATATACACGTGAAGCTTTGCTGGGGGTGGGGTTGTTGGCAGGATGCACTCTTCATGCAAGACAGACCCATGTGCTTCTCAAAAAGCTCACAGAGGACCCAAACCAAGACCACTCTCATATGTTCTTCTTGCACCTCTTTCTAACAGTGTCTCTCCACAGGATGGGGTTTAGATGTGCAAGGAGACAGAATTGGAGCTTTCTTTTTAGTCATGCATGATGTAGATAATAATCCAATCTCCCAATCTCTTTTGCATCCTGTTTTAAATGAGACTATTGCCTACTTTTTTGTCCCTTTTGAGCCAAAATACCTAGTGGTTTAATAACAGCTGTTGCTCTTTAAAATGCATTTAGAAATCCAGTTTAGGATGCTAATTTTCTTATGGATGGAACAGAACTACTTTTTCTTCCTGATAAAAGCTCTTTCTGCATGTTAATCTCCTAATCAACAGTAATAGGCTGTGGAAAGATAGAGGCATGGTAGTGTTTCTAAGAGGGACATTCCTAAGTACTCATACATGATTTTATAAAAAGTATGAAGCATTTCCAGCATCTCAAGTATTTCACTTCATCCAGCCAAAAAGTCCGACTCACTCCAACATCCCTGGGCAATCAAAATAGTGACTGAACTCAAAGAGTGGCCTAAAATAAATGCACAGCCACATAAGCTGCTCATAGCTGTTCGGTAGCACAATATTTGCTTTTCCAATGAACTTGGAATATTTTGTCTAGTTCTGTTTGGCTGTTTTGTGTTGGGGGTTTTTTTTTGTATGTGTTTGTTTTCCAAAAGTGAGACAGTGCTGGCTGTCTTCAACCCTGAGAAAATTGGCCAGAGTAATGGAAGAGCCTTAAATTCAGGCAAGGCTCCCAGCGTGCGAGAAGCCTACGATTCCCCAGCTCACTCATCTGGGCAGCTGCCGCGGCCGACAGGCAGCACACACATAGCAGGCAGCTTGGAAACCCGGAGCTACAGCAGGGAGAATCAGCCTCATTTCAACTCCGTGGCAGGCAGTCAAAAAATCCTGAAAGTCATGGCTTGAGCAAAAAGCTGAGTTCCCTTCAGAAACATATGCAGCGTGCTCCCAGATTTGTGAGACTTTTAAGTACCAGTTATGAGCAAATTAAATGAGATCCCAGGCTCCCAAGCGGCTTGCTAGATGGGAGACCAAGCGTATTTCCAGCAGAAAGCTGCCCAAACTTTGTTTTTACCAAAACAAATATGTATTTCTGCAATCTCTTTCTACCTCAGCAAATTAGTATTGTTTCACTGAAAAATTACCATCCAGCTGTAATTATATTAACCCTTGATTTTACATAGTGTTTGGCACAGTTCAGAACTGCCTTCCTGTTCTGCCATGAATATCACTTTAGAAGGTATAACAGGTTGTCCTAACAAAACCATAACGTAGAACATATTGCCTTAACATGCTTTAGCATATTGCCTTAATCAAAACACAGTCCCTTCTTCTCCCTTCTTTCTCTTTCTCCCCCTGTTTCTCTCCATGGGATTAGAACTTGTTCCTGCCTGACAGGAGCAGTTGTGGCTTTAGATGAGATGGCAAAATCTTGTGGTTTTGTGTGAATGACTCATCCTTTCTGCCAGTCACAGTTCTGGTATTTAACAGCACAATAGCTGCTTTGATGGATTAGATGGACTGAAAGCCCTTCTAACCATGTATCATACCCGTACCCCTGAGCAGTAACTGTAAGGAATGTGTGTGAGTAAGGCATATAGAGATGTTTCCTCTGAAAGCGTAGTGGCTTTGGGCACACTGTGGTCAGCGTGCAATGACCTAAGATGACTCCAAACCAACAGGAGTTTAACCAGATAGACAGGGACTAAGTACCCCAAAGATAAGTACTGTGAAGTGAAACTTAGCTCTGTGTGTCTACCCCATGGTTCAGTAATTGTAGCATAGTGCAGAAATACCCAAACTACCTTTAAACTATCCTAGCTATGGCAACAAAGAGATCCGCACAAACTAATTTATCCTACAGAGAGAAGCCATCACTTATTCCTCGGTGTAATTCCTCTTGGACAATAACAAAGACAAGGGAAGGGAATTGGGAAGGAACTCTGTTGCCATACCTACAAAGCTATTAATTCCTAAATCGTTTCATGTATAACAACCTGCATTCACTTCCACTGTACCAAGTATTATTGATTTTTGCTGCTGCAGCAGTGCCTGACCAGCGCCTCTAGGCATAGATGTGTTATATTTTTATAGGCATGTAAGACAGAGATAATCCATGCCCTAGGCAGCCATCAACTCAAAAGACAACAGTGTGTTAAAAATATATGGGGAATAGCAAGATAGTTAAAACTACAGACAAACCATTAGACAAGAAGAAGTAATACTGAAACAGGAAGATGAAGTTGTGCTACTATTTCTCCCATGCCATGTGTGAAAATTAATTAATGTTAATCACTGCAGCATTATAGGATAAAGCAGTGATTTTAGTGCTTATGATGTGAACGCATTCATTAACAAAAGACTCACTTGTTCCTCTAACAGGCATACAACAGGTCACTATAGACCCACCAAATCCCATCTTGTTAGTGAATCAGCACTGGTGTTCTTTCATCATGTTTTGTGATATTTATTAGGTGAGACAAGGCCTCACAGGTAGCATTTTTAATGCTATTGAAAGCAAAACAAAAACCAAGAAGTCAACATTTTACTCTGCTTCGCAGCATATGTTCAAAGCTGAAAGGGCTGCTGATATGACTCTTTGAAATGAGGCTCCGCAGATGAAGGTAGTGTAATTTAGCAGGATTAGTTTCAGCAACGAGTTGTTTTGATAACCACTACAGGTCTCGTGCTTATACAAGCCGCCCAGGTCAAATCCACTTCTGAAAATCCATGTTTCAGTTGTCTTTGATCAGCAATAGTGAGAAATCTGCACCCTGTAAACTTCCGTTCTTACTCTGCCTTAGAGCACTGGAATATTGATTTTAGTCTTTGCCTCTCATTTATTCAATTAGTGTAATTGCATATGAATCTCTCTTCTTTGTCTTCCTTTTTCTTGTAATGTTCTCAGGGCTTAGTCAGTAACACCAGCCTTCACTGGGAGCACTGGGAACGTATCTGAGCCTGAGCATCAGGAACGTGCAGCTATAGATGGGTCAGGACTATCAGTGGGTTGAATCGGTGGTGGCATCTTCCTACTGAAGCAGGCATTCCCCAGTCTTAGACTGTCGTCCCAGAAAAATGCTATTAAGAGTGATAAGAGTCTATTTCTAAGCATCAGTTATCAGTCTTGTGCCTGGTTTTGCACTTCTATTTCATGAACAGATAATCTGTGGATTGAGGATATGTTAGAAACGAGATTAGAACTGTCAGATTTTAAGTGAATATACACAAGTTGCATCCTTATCGTTTGTAGTAGCAAATAATTTTGATGTTCACTAAATTAGTGTGTCCATTGAATTAGTATCTTTCTTTTATTTCTTTAAAAATCATATCTACCATTCATTGACTAGGTCTTCCAGTTTTCATGCATGCTGTGTCCAAATGTTTATTTTCCATGTTGTCACGGCAAAAGGAGCAATCACTTATTAAAGTTAAATTTGTAACAAAACCTTATTATGTTAAATATGAAAGGCAAAGATTTGAATGAAGAAATTTATGCTACACTTATGGGAGATACAGTAGAAAAGAAACCAATAATTTTCTATCCATTATTGCTTAAAATGCTACCATTTATGTGGCAATCAGAGGATTTCAGAATCCTATTTATACAAACAAAACAATAAAATCACTCACATTCTGTAATTGTGGTGTGATAAAATTATGTATTTAAACTACATAGTATATTGGCTGAATGCATATAAGAAATTACAGCGCTTCAATGCAGGTTGAAATGTATTATTGAAAAGCTGATTTTATGTCTTATATATGAAGTAGCAGAATTACAGCAGTAACGCTAACTTTTAAATACTATTAATGGCCAGCACTATTATTTCAATAAATAGAGATCTCATTCTTTCAAAATAATTTCTCAAGCTATTAGCATGATTATTTTCTTTTTAAGGCAATGTATGAGAAGTACTATGTTCTATATTAGTCTGCAAAAGATTAGCTGTAATTTGAGTCAGTTCTTCATTCATCAGGCAATGGGAACCTTATGACAAGAACTTTGCCTACAGATATGTGTGTATAATGAATAAATGAATAACTCTTACCAGATAATAATATTATATTCTTTATTGTGCTGGGACCCTCACTTATAAAACAGCATAGACACGTCAAACATTTTGATATATAAGCTTTTACTGAATTTTAGTTGTTTCAAATCCTACATATCTTGATGAGAATAAGTCCTTTACCACTATGAGATAAAATACGGATTACTCATCAGGCAGATGTTAAAGAAGAAAAGTGTGGATGAGAAAAGGCTGGAAAAAGTATTAACCAGTTTCACGCTAATTGATCAGTTGACAGTGTTGAGAAGAGATTGTTCTACAGACACTCAGGCATCAGCTGCCTGCTGATATAGACAAGAAATCATGTATAATGAACGTGGTAGGAGAATTATTTCAGGCATTTGTTTAACAGTAAATCATTAAGTTACAATGTATTCCAGAAGAAATTATGCTTCAAAGATGAGCAATAGATTATTTTCACTTAAGTTATTTTAAGGAAAGCTACTAAGATGGAAAATCCCATCTTCCAGCACTGCAAGCTAATAATGATCTTGGAATTTCTTCATTCACTCTTTAGTAATAACAACAGTTTGTGGTGGTTTTAAGAACAAGATTTTCGAAGGCCAAATTCCTTGTAAAGCATTTCAATTTCACAGCCTGGAATAAAAGCCCAAGATTTTGGAAAAACACACTAAGTGCTAGGGGTTCTACATGCAAAATAGGCCTCTTGCTTCTCAAGAGAGCGCAGATTCATCCAAGGGGCCTTAGGTTAAAATACAAACAGACATAAATTTCTAAATGGATATAACAGTGTGTGTCAAGTGATTCTTATTAGATGTCTCCTGGGAATGTGTTTGTATTCTGTGAGATCTGTAAGTTATACTAATGGATTTCTCCATCTTTGGTAGAAACTGGCAGCACGTCCCACTACAAGTGGCTTTCCAGTTGTGAAGCTGAAGATTATTATGCCTTTTTTCCAGTCTCTTTCTAGAATGGTCCTTTTTGACTCATGGAAACCCTTAGCAGTATGTTTCACAGGTTTCACTTTGAGATAAATGGATCCTCTATCTCCCTCCCTTGAAAATTTTCTGAAACAGATGTCAGTAATAACCTTACTACTTCTCTGAATCTAGTTTCCTATTTCTTCGTTTTCTCTCCAAATGAATAAAGGTGGAATAGTTTTAGAATCTGTTCAGACCATCCAGAAAGGTCTGTAGCATAATAAAAGCGAGAAGAGGATGTGATCTTGAAGAATTTGACATAGTTCTTTTAACCATGATGATTGCAAATATAACTAAATTTCGTGCCTCTAGCCAGGTGGTTCTTTGCACTTGAAATATGTGAATGACTATCATCTGCCATCTAAAGATGCAAAAGTTGCAAACATCCTGAGTTGCTGAACACATCCATTTTATTTTATTAGTCTTAAAACCCAAAATATGACAGGTGTTTTCTAAACACAGAGACAGCTCCTTTCTTTGACTTTGTGTCGCTGTTAACAAAAAATATGTGACATTTTTGTTGGTGAGTTTGTCTCACTTCGTAGAACCAGATATTACAGTGGTCAGCATAAATCCATGTGACTGAAATTCCCTATTTTCTGAAATCCCCACAAAGCTCTGTTTTCACCTTCAATGTGTTGTTCTGGCATAAAAAAATTGCACATGTAGATGAATACTTGCTGAATGCTTTGTTTTTTTCCAGAATATTAATGAAATAGAAAATGAAATTGTGATGGTTAAATTTATTTTCTTAGTGATTACACATTCATAAAGCCTTCTGTGGGTTGCAGAATGATGGAACTACTAAATATAACTTGCCCTCTTCGCTTAGGTAAGCAAACAGACAAAAAAAAAGAAAACATGCAGAGCTAATGAATACCGTAAGAGCTCCCTGCCCTAATACTAGCAAGAGATTGCAGTAGGGACAAATGCTTAACCTCTTGTTTTAATGACAAAAGTTACATTCTATCCTCAGAAGTGTTTGTACAGCTTCCAAAAGGAAGAGTTTAGACCCAAAATTAAATTGACGAGATGTTTAGCATTTATTTGTGGCTTTTTTCTACTTTCAGTCCATAGCTGTGTGCTCTTTGAAAGCAGTCAGAAAACATTTAAAACCAGATCACGACCGGTCTGAACACAGCTACAAGGAGAGCAGGAGGGCACTTACAGTTTTAACATCTTCAGAAGAGTGAGGAAATGACTGTCACAACTTAGTTCCAACCAAAGTTGTGTTTGGTTAATGTGTGAATGGAGACACTGGTTGGTAGTGTTCTCTTGGGGTGGTCTCACGGGGCTTACCACTTGGACTTCTTTCTGCACCTACTTCAGAGTTCAGTGGCACAGGAGGACAAGGGTTGCAAACTGCTCCTTGAAAAATGATCTCAACCAATTGTTCCATATTTTTCAGCAACCAACTGTATTTGTAGTACTGAATAAACCAGGTCCAGGTTCAAAGTAATGTTAAGACCCCCACGGCAACTACTTTGTTTGCTCATTAGCCTAAAATGTCTGCTCCTTTCCTTTGTCCCCTCCTCTCCGTTCTTTTGAAGATGATTGCTGCAAGGGACAGAAAAAGACATTCAAAAGGATAAAGGTAACTGGAAAATAATAGGAAAAAATCACATCCCGCTATGAAGTTAGCCTTGCACTGCACTGGTGTGGTTTTTTGGCAACTATGTAGAATCAGAAGGAATTCCGGGCCATGGTTATTATTTTGGCTACTTTTCAATTCCACGTATCCTATACAAAAATATTGTTACAAAAATGTACAATTCCCTGTGCTTCATTCAGCCAGATTAATAGTGACTAGTAGTTAGGAATTGAGAGTAATTGTCTTATCTGAAACCAGTGGACACGTTTATAATTTGTGGTCATAATGTTTTGGTGTAATGAAAGTGCATTAAATATTTGATAAGATTACATAAATATTTTTTAATACCTGATGCTTCATGCATGTGTCAAAGAAACAATATATATCCTGCCTTCCCAGGATGCTTTTTCAAGAAATATTGGTTAAAATCAACTCAACAGAACATGGACAAATTCGCACCTTCCAAATTCACAAATATTTTCTTGCTTAACATTTCCATTGCAGAGAGTACATTTTTGCAATGGATTGTGATGTTTTTGTTTTTACTCATTATAATCTCTCCCTGGAGAAATACCAGCTTACCTATAAGCTCAATTTTGCCCCAGATACAGCATAAATGTGTTCCTGCAGACAGCAGAAATTACATACACATATCAGAGGACAAAAATGGATCTTCTACTAAGATCAAATCCCTAGTCTTTAATTTTGGTGAGCATTGGATTCAGAACTTGTCTCTGCAGCTGAAATGGAAAATGGTAAAACAGTCTCTCAGGCTTTTGGAAGAGAGACAGAAATGATCTTATCTTTGAACTGTCCTTGCAGGTCTTTTTATCAGGAATCTCCCAAGAATGCTCAGTTAGAACATACTTCAAGTAAATGACCCCCTTAATAATCATGCTAAAATGTAAAAGATCTGGGAACTGTGGCAATACTTTCATCAAGAATGTTATTGTAGGAAATTCTTTTCTGAGGAATTGTGAATTAACTTGTTTCCCTTGCTCAAATGCTGAGGTTTCATTTATTTGAGCACTGCCTTTAAAGCAGCTGTTAAGAAAACAATAGGACCACTCATCTAAAATAAAAGAATGTAATTAAAAAGTAAATCACTGCTGACACCAAAGTGTATTTAAAAGCAGCTGCAGTCAATAAGATCGTTGGATTTTAGTTCACAAAAATGAAAGGCACGCAGCCACATGGGACCAATAATGCTGGATGATTTATTTTAGAAGAAATAAGCAGAAAAAAACCAGTAGAAATGTGGATGTGAAAGCAAAAAAGAAACCGTGAATGTTTAAGGTTTTTTGTAAGCTTTTGTGGGGCTGCAGGAAATAGTGGTTAAATGAACAGTCTTTGAGAAAAGCCAATACAATCAAGACCATATTCCTGATCGGCAAGAGAGATATTCAGAACAGTTTAGAAGTCTCTGTACTTGGGTAAGGTGCAAAGAACTATATGTAAAACAGGTGGAAAGAAAAAAAATATCTTAATTACTTCAGTAGTCTGATCATACCTTACAAAGCATAACATTCAGATTCACCTGACCATGTTTACAGTAAGCAGTACCTTCCTTCAAAAACAGTCATAACTTTTGTATGACTCAGTTATTGGAGAATAAAGTAACATTTTTCATGAATATCCACACTTGCAAATGTTCTTGCCTGTTGTATAGAGCAACTCTGACTCAGAAAATTAATACTTGGTGAGGTGTAAGCCTATGAGCAATTGGGATCTTTTCAGATCTTTGTGTGAGAAAGAGCTTTGTTTTCACCTATAAAATGAGCAGAACGTTTTGGTGAAATTGAAGCTGGGTGGTTAAGAGCATTAAACCTGGGCTTATTATTACTGGGTGGTGTTCCCAGAGTTTCACTAATGCTTGCCCGACAGGAGGAAAGTTTACAGGAAGAGATAATGCTCAAAATTTAAGGTAATGCTAAAGTTTGAATATTGACTATGTTTAATTATACAGCTGGGTGGTGGGGAGGAGAAAGACGATGTGAGACAGCAGGAACTGTTCATAAGTGGAGAGAACTGGATCTTAGTTCCCAGGCTTTGAAAATGTTTCTAGGTTTTCCTGACCATCAGAATATATCTTACTGGAGATTGGATTTCCCTTTTTCTAAACTGTGTGATTTCTTTCTAGGGCATAATAGAATTTCTTTTTCATTTCATTTGCAGATCACAGTTCCTGTGAAATGTTACGACTCCTTTTTGGTTTTGGGCACAGCAAGTCGCACTGTACAGTCTGTTGGTGTACAGAAAACTTAGTTTTGACATTATAATTGTCAAGAGTGGGTGGAGTGGCAAAAGGTCATTTGCTTTCTGACCGGGGTAGAGATGGATGAGACTGAATTAGTAGTTTGAGAGGATTTTTTTTGAGTGGTGATATGCTTTTTTTCAAGCATCCTTGTTTATAAACTTGTTCTAGTCAGGTGCATATTGGAAAGACACAGATTTGTTTTTCAAAGCCAGCTGCATTCCTGGGCCTGGTTCATAGCATGCCTTTTAGCTTGGTTTTGGGGTTGTTACGTGTTTTGTGAAAGATGTGGTTTGAGCCATAGATTATCTGTTTCATGGGGTTGTTACATGTTTTGTGAAAGATGTGGTTTGAGCCATAGATTATCTGTTTGTTAGTTAATACAAAGTTAATATAGTTAATGTGTTTCACAGAGAACTTGATCATGCTTGCTGGATTAATTAATGTGTGAACCACAAATTCAAACTGACAGTCCAGATTGTAGATGGTGCCATATTTGTATGTAATTGCTTAGATTATCAGAGGGTGAATCATCAAGTCATTAAGTACCGTAGAAGAAACTTGGTTGCCTCCACCCTTACTTGTGGATTAGTAGGTGTTCCTTCTTCAGAGCTACAGATGGTGGTATGACTGTCAGTCTTACTTCTTGCAAGGCATGTTGTTGTATCATCATAGTGCTGGAAGTGAGTGAACATGCTTGGAAAAAGCTTTCTGAGCTGTAAGTGGTTTACTTGGTCTGCTAACTTTGCCATGGTTTCTATGTCTGTGTGATGGTGCAAATGATTTACAGGGGAGCTCTGGAACTTAATTCTTGTTTAAAAGCATTTTTAAATTCCTTGAGGCAAGGTGCCATGAAAATACAAAGTGCTATTAATTGGCTCGTCAGACTTTAGAAAATGCCACAGTAATTGCATATTTAATAGTCTTTCAGTAGCTATTGTTGTGCAACCACTTGGCATTTCTGTTGTGAGCGAACATTTCCATCAGTTTCTTTCTGTGTACAAATGCAGTGTCAGGAGAAGGCAAGATGGAATGACACTGTGAATTTTGCATGCTTTTGCATTAGAAACATGAATGTTATAAACATTCATCCTGATTAGCCAAAGGATGGCATATCTTTAGAGTTACTCCAGTGAATAGAGCCCTAGCACTGGCTGCATAATGAAACGTGGCATTTACCATGCTTTGCTGCTCTGACTATTAACCACTTTGGAAGTTTGCCCTGCAATAACAGAGCAGTTCTAATCTCTTTAGAGATTAGTAAAAAGAAAACAACTCAATTTTATTTTAAAGGATAGTAAATTATTTTAATAAAGTAGTTTAACACCTGGAATTAGGACTTCAGGGAGGAGCAGTCTGGCCTGGTACCTTTGTACAAATGAAGAAGGGAGTGATGTTTGTGTTCAGTGTTCTGCTGTAAATCCCCCAGCAGGAGTCCGCTATGAGAGGGGACTCAAGGGAGAGATAAAAAAAAAAAAGATGAAGGAAAATAAATATCTTTATACGGTATCCCTGATTTAAAAGAATTGAGCACAATTCTAACACTGCACAGTTCTGATTATGGAGTTACTAGAAATGAAAGAGTTTATTAGATGCCTAAAGGAATACAAATGAGATGATCACAACAGAAATACGTGCTTTACTACTGGAATGAGAAGTGTGCTTTTTTTGGCTCTGAACATGTCATGGAATATTCAAAATGCCTGTTCCATGGCATAATAATGCATTGTGTCATTTCATGATAACATGACTAACAGCTAAACTCTAAAATTTAAATCTAACTTCAGCACGTAAGCTTCAGAGATAAGAATATAAATAGGTCACTGTTCATATAATTTCAAAACAGCCATGGGAAATAGCAAGGGATGTACACAATAAGCATCTTTAGCAATGCACTTAGGTAAACTGGTGTGAGGCGTGTCCTTACCATTAGTGGTATTTTGCAGCTAAAATGAAAATATTTACATTTATCCTGACCTCACTGAAGTGATTGTTCTTCACTATTTTCTTACGTTTAGAATTAATATTGTGGCAAGCAAGTACAGTTCAGTATGGTGAATACTTTCCTTTAGAGTGCAAGCCTCTGTTTATGTTCCTTAATTTAGAACTATTCTGATCATAAAAGAACTGTATGAACATTATACTCAGCGATTTGATGTCCTAGGGATTTTCCAGAATACTTTATAAGACAAGCACCTTTCTTTGTCTGGCTTATTACAGAGACAACATCACCCATTTATCCTTGATTACTATCGGATGCCATACAGCATTATGGCTACAGGGCTATTTCTCTGTTCTGTTTTTACTGTTTCAAGTAAGCAACTAGAAACCAAAACAGTACTTTCTACAGTGGAATTAATAGCTCTTCCCTGGTATGTTAATTACATCAATTGCACATGTCACTCTAATAGCAGCTCCCATTGTTTTTAAAGCTGTATGTCTTACAGAATTCCTCTTCTAATATTAATTCTGCTCAATGGCACGTGTGAAGTATGGCCATATTAATAGAGCTAAAGATACCTGAAGCTCTTTAAGCAACAAGTAGTGTGGTCACCAGGTAGGGAGATAACCTTCATCTGACCTCCCACACTGTGCTGAGGGAACAGTTAGTGCTAAATAGCTTACAAAAAAGAAACTAAAAAAATATCATAATAGGATTTCCCAGCTGTCTAACTGCTGGAGAGCCAGAGGGAACCATCATAGTTGGGAGGCAACGTTATCTAGCTCAGGCCCCTGAAATTTCTAAGAAGTAGCAAGGAAACTTTTCTGGGTCAGTCCCAGTTTCTGGATTTGCCTCCATGTAACACCTACCTAAACAAGACCGTTCTGAATGTATACAAATCCACCCTGGGCAACAGGACTGGAGGGTTCCTTGTCTGAGAAAAGCAAAAGCCACCCATTCCCCTACAAGCTAGTCCTGCCCTCAGGATGGGTACCTTCTCTGTCTGTCGTCCTAACTCACAGGAGTGCAGAAGCAAAGATGAGGCAAAATTGAAGTACACGAGCAGAATCGGGGGTATCAGACTGGAGCTGCTGTCTGTGGAGGACTACGTAGATAGTCCTTGGAGTTACGTGTCAACTGAAATGTTTTTCAAAGGGAATGGAGTTGCAAGGGAGGAGGTGGTAAAGGCAGCCCCTGATGGGGAAAATGGCAACATCTCCAGCACTTGGAGATATCTCCCACATTCCTCTTAAAACCCTGCTCTCGTAAGTCCTATCAGAGATTGAAATGACTTTACCCAAAGTCTGAGACTCGTGTCTTTTGGTCATTAAATTCTGAGACAGGTTAATATCAAAGCATAAACCACGAGACTACACAGTGCCAGAGAAATGGTCCACAAGGGCAGCAACCTGTTTGTCACACCAATGGCTGAAAGTGTAGGGGGGAACAAAGAGACATGAAATCGCTTTCTCTAAAAGAATTTTCCTTTCTAGATTACCGAAAATATAATTAGTGATAGGATCCTTAATTCCTTAATTTGGTTAAAGGCTACATTTTTGGATTTTGGTGGTTTTGTTGGGCTTTTTTTTTAAGGGATGGTAAAGGGAGGCTTAGGCACAACATCCTTACTGAAGGGAAATTAAGCTGTTGTGATTGCTTCTGTACAGCTGGTAAAGCACATTTAGAATATTTATATTGTACATTCTGAATTAAAAAAAACCAACCTGACATTGATTTGTCAAAATGCTATCAAAGGCCAGGAAAGCTCTCCTCCCTGAACTAGTTTGCTGGTCTTATTTAAAATGACTTTCTATTATCTGAATAATTATTTCTTCTCTGTTCAAGCTACTACGTTGGCTAATGTCTGAGAGAAGCAGGGGATGAATAACCGTGACACCTGGATTCTTACTGCCAGCATTTACCACCAGACAGAATTGTTCTCTGTCCCCATTCTCTGGGCTGTTTCTCAGAGCAGACCCAGCCTTCTGCCAGGGATTCCTGCTGAGAGTTAAGCAGTTGAAACTCACTTTATTCCTAGCATGCCCAAGAACCTGTCTCAGTACTTCCATCCCTGACTGTTTTGAAGGAGCCTGAGCATAAAATGCTGTAGTTACCCCAATATGAATCTGATGAGTGCAGCCAGTGGTTTAAAACACTTTTATCATTATGTCCTGCTGCTTGCGGGTTGCCTTTCAGTTGCATGCATCTGCTTTACTACAGACAGAATGCCTTGGTGTGGTGGATTGGGTTTTGATGATTTTTTTTTCCTCCCCATTTCTTTTCTGGTGTTCTCACAGTTTCCAGAACATTTGTGAGTTTAAAATAACAGTAGGTTTATAGTACTTAGATACAGGTTTAAAAGCTAATTTAGTTTAAAGAAGTGATGAAATTGGGAAAGTTAAGACAGAAGGAGGACACTAGGGTACGTACTGGATAAACCTATTAAGCAGAGGGTGGGAGTTACACCACTTATCACTGTCAGCTTCAAAATCTAGTTTAATCCCCTACTTTAAGAAGGAGCCTTTCCTAAGTGTAGGTTTCCCCTGCTTTTGCCAAAGTAATTTAGGGTCCCAAAATGTTTCTGTAGTCCTAAAGACAGCAGAGCATTCTGTGCAGAATGAAGCAAAATCAAGAAGCGGATTCACAAGGGAGACTCTTTTCCTTTTTCAGCCACAGAAAATGAGTGCTCAAATACTCAGAGCATACCTAGGGCTCATTAACACACACTGCTAAGCTTTAAACTATGCAAAAATGAATTATTGCTTTATTGGGACACCCTAGATTATGTAAATGGAAATAAAATAAAGCATATGATTTTCACTGTTGCCATTAGCAACAGTTCTGTTATTAATTTCAGCCTACGTTCCCAACAACCACTTCATTGAAGGAAAACCCTGTGGGACAGGTAATGCAGAAGGTTGGTAATGCAAAGTGAATCAGTGCTTTTGGCATATATACTAAGAGTAACAATGAACATACTTCTCATCTCATCCTAGTAATTTTTAATAAAATCAGGAATTATAATTCCTATATGCCCTTCTAAAAGCTTTTTTAATATGTGCGTTGTCAGCCAGCATCTGTGCAATCACCATCCTGAAATTGTAGTTTTAACACATATTTCCATGTTTTCTGAAAAATATGGACAATATTCCCACAGTTTGGGAAATTTCTCAGCCTCATTATATAACAAAGAGGTTTTTATTTGAAAAAAAGGCAATATAAAATTGCTAAGTATCCAATTGAGAGGTTTTTATTTGGCAATATAAGGCAATATAAAATTGCTAAGTATCCAATTTAGGAAAGCATTCCTGTACAGCACAGCAGTTAAGCTGGGAATGTCTGAAGCACCGACTTACCAGCTCTCCTGAAACGGGACCTGTTCAGGCAGTAACAATTCAGAATTGGATTTAAACATTCATCTTTCCTCCCATTTGTCTTCAGTTGCACCCCAACAATTTTTCCTTATCTATCTCGGGAAAAAAACTCCGGAAATTCCCCCAGACTTTCATATTTAGTGAACTGAAGAACACAGATTTTATATTCTCTGAAATATCATTGCCTATTTTTGACGAAAATAAATAAGACTTTTTAATTAAAGAGATGGCTATTTGTACAGGGAAATACTGAATTTGTATGCACTATGATCAAATAATGAATTCTATTCAGGCACATTTATGTATCTTGTAATTTGCGTGGTTTTCTCAGCTGCCACAAAATCACTATCATAAACACTGAGTAATCAAAATAAAATGGGCAAGCACAATCCTGGTATAATTCCACTGAGTAAAATGTATTTTTACTGTTGCTTAAAGTAACCCTAAATCTGTGCAACTGGCTTTAAGTATAATCTGTCTGAATCAAATCAGTCATAGAAACAAACAGAATTTAGCTGTCATCAAATGGTAGAGATAAGTCTTTATCTTTAATTATGGGCTTTTTTTTCCCCCCTTCCAAATGAAGTAATTTGTGACTAAAAGCTTAACCTTTTAAAAAATGTTCTTTTTTATGAACTGGAAAAAAACAGCTTCTGCACGTTCTTTCATCAAAAAGTCTCTGCATGTTAAAAAGAACTATATCTCAGCACTGACGTTTAGGGCAACTTCAGCAACCTCTTTGGCTGCACCCACAGGAAAATAGATGTATTGTGTGATAAATTACCAGCTCACGATAGCAGCCATGCAAGTAGGATTTTGTAATGACCGTGTTGATAATTATGGGAGACTTCTGACATGCTCCACGTAAACAAGAAATCCTCAGAAACCTGGGCAGATCCGAAGCAGCTGATGGAGTTAATAAAACCTGCCCATCCAGAGTGCATTACAGGAGTTCACATTCACAGTTCCTATAAAGCAAATGTGTATATTTATGTGAAGATGAACTCCAGAGCAACTAAAGCTGTATATCCTTTTATCCCAGAAATATTTTATTGCCACAGAGCAGACAATTATTTCCTTTTTCTTTTAAATTTTTTATACATTTCATTAATGTGCCTACATCGGTGTCCCCTTTTTATTCAAATACATCTGTAAAACTGAGTTAGGCAACTGAGTTGTCTACAGATTTTATCAGCCAGGAGAAAACATGCCATATTTCAGTTAATATCCATGGAAGTCCACAATGTGTTCCACATTAATTATCTGGGTATTTTGTGTTAGTTACTACTCTAAAGACAAATTTGGTCTTTATTTTTCTCTGAACCTGGAGAGAAAGTGTGCATTTTTATTGGGGTAAAATAATACCTTTTTTTCTTTTTTACTCTGGTCTTGTCATGTCTATCCTGGCACATATATTGCCACAGTTGAATTCTTCATACATGAATATTATGCAGTTCAACTTCTACTGGAGGCTATGCTATTGCATCATAACAGTCCTATGACATCAAAGAAGGTAGACCTCACTCATAACTTAAGATTGTACCTATATAAAGGTATAAACAGTAGCAGAGCATTATAGCAAACACTGTCACCATTCCTAGTTTAGAAGCAAGGCATCTGCTTTCAGAAGGGAGCTTCATGCTGTAGGTCCCAAGTAAAACATGTCCTTTTAGTAACAAATGAGCTACCTAAAGCCACGAGAGGAACAATTATGGCATCCTCTTGTCTCTGATGCTGAGTCTTCAGGTTTCCTTGTAGAATGCCTGGCTGCACACAGTGTGCAAGCAGATGTTTGTATCGTCTCTTAAGTGTTCCCTCCTAACTCCAGTCTGTAACAAGACACCTAACTATACAGTGTATGTAGCAACAAGGAGCCAAAATCTTGGGTTTTGAAGACTTCTGTTAGTCTGAAACTATTTTCATGAACTGAAGAAGTCAGGGATACTGAAAGCACACTTTTCACATCCTGAAGTGATTTCTGTGTGTCTGCATAGTGTGGAGGTGAAATGAGGTCTATTTATACTCATCACTGAAAATTGATCAGCTTTTAAGAGCACTCCACTATCCCTCCCCAGCACTGTATCATTCTCATTTTCATAGTTTTTGATTCCCCACGGAAGACAGAGTGTGCATTATACTTTTTCATTCTCACCTTATCTCTTTCTCCTTCAATAAAAAATTATTTTTTGAGGGAAAGGATGATATTAAAACTCAGATATGTAGGTTTATTTCCAGAAGACATTTGATTCATCATCTGTGAATTGAGAATAATGTCGCTTTTTCTACTTTCTAAGAATCTTGTGAAAATAAGTCTGCTGTGGATAGAAAGGCATTCAGACATTATGTAGATGAGCGTTGTGGAAGGAATTAAATATTCTCTGTTCTAAAAGAATCGAATCAGTGCCAAGCAGTGGCGGTGTGAAATGAGTGAAATTAAGCTCTGGTTCAAAACAGGTGTTTTTCATTCCCACAGTTCATTGAATCTGACTCTGATTTTGATGTCAGATAATAAATACACTGTCATTTTATTTAGCTGAACCGAATCAAATCATTATTACGAAGTGCTAAGTGATCTGCACGGGAACATTTGCTAATGTTATTTGGCACACATAAAATAAAAATAGTGATAAAAATTACTCATAAAAATAACTTCCAGTACAGAAAAGATACTAATCACGTTGGTTACCAAAAAGCAGCAGGAGCACATGAAATAGTTTATGTGGCTTTTCAGATCCTACTAATCTCTCTTTTATTCTAAAGGTATTCGGTTGATACTTTAAACTTTTGCTGAAAGCTTTCATTACATTTTAATGGATGTTAGCCTTTAAGCAAGTTGTTTTAAATCCCCTTGGTTGAGAAAGGCTTCAAATCAGATTCTATCTTCAATGCTGCTTTTTTGAGCTATGCCCCACTTTCTGTTCTTGAAGATGAGGAAATGTTTTTAATCTTTTGTAAAGTGCACTGAGGAACGATCTAATTTAGTGGTGGTTTCATATGGAGGGGTTCTATTTGTTGCCATTTAATGACTTTTATTCTGTGCACACCTTCATTTGTACATTGCAGGAACAATTGGATGTAAAGAAAGTGATTAACTTTTACCAGCCTTAGACGTTGTCTGTATTAGAATGACTTTATCAACTTTTTTAAAATCATGCCATTAGGGTTTTTTGGATGACAGTACTTTCATGGGGAACCGCTATTGAGTCAACCACCCGACCCCAGCTTGAAGCACAAAATGTTGAAAGCAGATCCGGAGAAAAGGATAATTGTTCATTAGTTTTGCATGTTTTAATTTAGGCCACAACCCAAAACGTATTGAAGTCGATCTAGAAACCACTTTGGCTCCGCTGGCCTTTTTCAGCAAGCTTTGTGTAGAGAAGGGAATCGCTCTATTTCAAATGGGAACTGAAATCATAGAATTGAACTAATAACTGAAATCGAAGAAATTCAGGAGGCTCTACAAAGATTTTTATACCAAGTTTTGTGCCGGAACGGGGCAGGATGCTCTCATGAGGATGTGCCAGCGCCGTGCCGCGCCGTCGTCAACCCCGGCACAACGCACCCGTACGGGTGCGTTGTGCCGGGGTTGACGACGGCGCGGCACGGCGCTGGCACCCTCACTCCCCCCATGGAGAATTTCACACCTATACTCCATCACACGACATCAATTCACCCAAAAGAATGTGAGCAAAAACTCAATCTCAAAAAATTCCCAATTATCGGTTCTGTGATTTGCACTCAAGGAGGAAAAACCCCCTTAAAACGTGAATTGGTGCCCTTCCCTTTCACTTGTTATGACATTCCAACCTTCCGACACTCCATCATTGTGCAAACGAGCTAGTTTTCTTTTTTTCAAAGAAAAAGAAATGGTTTCTAATGGTTTCGATACTTGGGAATCTTTGCTTCCCAGCCTAATATGTGAATGATGACAAGACAACTTGCAACCTACAACAGTGAAACATCTCAGTTCTTGTTGCAATATTTTTATATGAATTTGAGAGTTTGTTTACTTTAAAAAAAAAAAGGGTACAAATGTAATACAGCAAACTCTAAGAAGGTGTTAACTATAATTCATGAAAATTAAATTAGATGGTGTTTTATGCCTCTACTGTCAAGTCTGTGCAATTGGGTTATTCAAGGTAGTTGGGTTATATCAACTAGTTGTATATTATTAATTTGTGGGTTTCTCTTCAGGCATTTCATATCCCCTCAATTTCTGCCATCTGCCCATAAATTATAGCTAAAGTGATTGGCCAGCAAATCCAAGCGTCGTATCTTTTCTGTAGATTGCTCTCGTCTATATATTGTTTACAAGGCTGTGAATTTGTGTGGTGGATAATATCTATTTTCCTGGGCTGTTTATCACATTCCCTTAAAAACGTGGCGATCAGCTGGGAGGCTGGAGCCAGAGGAAGGTGGCTCCTTTTCTGGAGGAGCTCCCTGAGCCTGCTCCCAGCTTAATGCAGTGTCATTGTCAAGGAGCTCTAGGGACCAAAAACCTTTATTTTCACTCCAGACCCAACAGAACGCTGGATTCTGCATCTTTAGATTTTGGTTACTGTTCAGGGCCATGAATTCAACTCTTGCATCTGATTTTTCACCTTCCTTAAAAATTCAGGGATGTCTGAATACACTATACTTTGTTCCTTATTTCTTTCCCTCCGCACTTCCTACTAAGCTATTAATCATAGTTCATCCACTCTTGGTGTGAGTTTTTCATTTGAATAGGACTTGTTAAAATTTTCAAACATGATTGATTTGGATGTTACTGACATAATTCATAGAATCATAGAATTGCCCAGGCCGGAAGGGACCTCCAAAGGCCATCTAGTCCGGCCTCCCCACAGTCAGCAGGGACACCCCCAACTAGGCCAGGTTGCCCAGGGCTTCATCGAGCCTCTCCTTGAATATCTCCAGGGATGGGGCCTCAACCACCTCCCTGGGCAACCTGTTCCAGTGCTCCACTACCCTCACAATAAAGAACTTTTGCTGGCGTCTATTAGATAAGCAGTGTATTATTTTAATAAACATAACCATCTATGCTCCTAACAGACTTTCTTTGGGATGTACAATACAGAGGTTATAATTTTGAATGCAAAAGTGTTCTCAGGGCAAGTAAATGAAGATGTGCCTGGCTGGAGAGTCTTAGGATGTTGAAACAAGGACAATTAAAAATTAGGGCAAATTCCTTACAGGGAGAAAGACATGTCTTTTAACTTCACACTTAAAACTTCATTCATTTAATCAGTTTTCTTTTAAATCACTTTGAGGGGAAAGCTGCCTCTGCCACTTTTGAAGGCGCTGAGGTAAGGAGAAGGCTGCCATAGACGAACCTGATGTGATGCATCTTTTTCTGCATGGGGTGTCTCTCTGCTCGGTGCCGCCCAGCCCGGCGGGGAGCCTGGCAGAGGGCTGTGCTGGAGGCTCAGCCTGCTGCTACTCACACCGGGCCTGCCCCGGGGAACCGCCTGCTGGCATAGCTCCCCTGCATCATGTTTGATGGTTCCCTTTCATCCTAAAATTCTTTTTATTCCAACTATGTTAGTAGGATGGGAGTTTGATTAAATCTTTTTATACTGACTTGCATTTATAGAGTCAGACTTTAAGCTCAGGGCATTTAATGTAGTGTAGGCTTTGGCCAAGCATCTGTAATTTCAACAAGGATTTTCAAAAAATGGCTTATCCATCCACTCAGGTTGAGGGAAAGGTCATGTCACATAAGTGTTCCTGAGACGGAAAATCTTTTGTGTTACAGAGAGGGCCCATCAGCACTGTAATTACCTTGCTTTGGTAAAAAGAGGGAGTCAGAAAATATTGAGAGTGGTAGAAACAACCAGTGAACACTGTTTTCTTTAAATGGGGGTGTATATGGACTAGAGCTAGTCTGGGGTATCAGAACTATTGCTATCAAGCAGGAAATTGCACTATTATCACTAAACTGAAATGTCAGCTCTGTTGGAAGTGTCAATTACTGGTAATGTATGAGGTGGGTTTCCTAGTCTAATTGGGAAATATTTTTAAAAGACAGTAGAAATCATGTGAGTAAGTTGTGAACTTTGTCTTCCTCTAGGTAAATTACTGTGGTCAATTCCTAAGGGAGATGGGGAAAATGCTTCTAAAAAAGTGTGATAGATGTCTTTTGGGCATCAGAGCCTTGTTAATGGTCTCCTGCCTTTTTCCTGGGTTTATTGTACCAATATAAACTTTAGAAATGCTGATACAGGAATTCCTACAGACTTCAGGAAATAAGCTTTGTACAATGCTTCGCCACGCTGTGGGCTTCCACAGGTCGGTGCTCTATTTCACCCTGTGATCTTTACGTGAGTAAATGGAGAGCAAAGATAAAGTGTTATCAATGGCTTTACTCGGAGAAGATTGCAGTGCATCTACCACGCACTGCATCCTTTACATCTTTAAGGACTCTTTACATCCTTACCCACATGAGAATAATAAACAATAAACCATACATGCTCAGGGTATGTTACCTTGCCTAGAGCAGCAGCTTCTGGTTTTTCCCTGCCTCTTGGCCCATGGATCTGTAACGCATTAAGAGCAATTTTTCTTTCTTTGCTTGCTTTAACCTGGTCAGTTCCTCTGGCCACAAGGATTGTCAGAGAGTCACAAAATCAACAGCCCAAGATATACTTTTTACTAATGAACTACTACACGTGGACTAACAGCCCAGGCTACAGCAGAGTTATCTTTCTGTGATAGTGTTACCAGAACAAACTCACCTTGTCCATATTGGTTTGGGGTATTTCTCCAACACAAAAGTCTTTTCCTTATTTCTACCTGCCACCACAGCACACCACTCTGAAAGCTTTCTCTTCAGCTCACGATGCAAAAATAGCATGGTCTGTGAACTGCTGCTGGTATTTTAAGCTCACTTCTGTGAGACTGTGCCCAAGGTCTGACTGCCTTTGCTCGCTGCTTGTGCCTCCTGCATTCACACAGGCTCCTTGATCAACCCTGTGCAGCAGAGGACACGAGGTGCTCAGATAACAAAAAGGACAAAGTCTATTTCTCATGGTCAGAATTTGGAGGCACGGTTTGATTTAGTACCTTTTAATTTTTGCTGTAAATCATATTACTCTCCTTGTAAGATTGTTCCAATCACTTTCTTATTTTGTGTCTCTTCACAGAGCGATGAGGTGTTAACTGTCATCAAGGCAAAAGCGCAGTGGCCTGCCTGGCAACCTCTGAACGTGTAAGTGGGGAACAGTATGTCTCAACAGCCTTGTCTTCAGCTTAATGGACTGCTCTAAACTCAGTCTTATGTAACCATTTGCTCTTGTAAAGAAACAGTGTTTTTAATCTTTTTTTTGGGTGGGGTTTTTTTTTTTTTTTGCCAACAATTGCTTCCCTCATTCTTTCCTCTTTAGCACCTCTTCATTTTTTACGTTCTTTGGTTCACTAACTGTTACAGGAGGGTATCCCATGGAGTTTGTGCCTTCATTGAACAATGATGTTTATTCAATGCTTACTCAAAAATATATTGTACTAGTATATATGTAGTATTTTTTAGCATCCTGTGTTACGCACTGTGCCAAAACAGCAATCCACCAAAAAAAAAAACTCTTAAAGGATTAATTCTTTAAAATGTTTATCCAAAACACTCTATGATAGCATCATGATCCTGATGGTAGTACAACCATGGTTGTTTTACCAACTGGGACAGCTAAATAGCTTCCCAGTATCTTAATTCTGGGATCTCTGGCACTCAGCAGAAAAGAGGACACAACTCTTCTTTCAGGATGCTCTTGAATTTACTGGTTGTCTTGGCTGGGGGGAGGAAGACGGGGGGGGGGGGGTAAGGGTGGTTGTTCCTGCATAACTTATCTGTGCTTGGCCCAAAGTTCATACTGCTTACTTATCCAGGCCCAAATCAATGAGAATGACAAGAAGTGACTAAAGATAAGAAGCCAGTATAAGGGGTCACCCCATTAGCTGAGAGTCAAATTAAATCCTTGGAGAAGCAGGACAACTAGTCTACTGCAATATTGTAGGGAGCAGGTGGTCCTCTTTCCTCTGTAAAAAGTATAGGGAAGTGGTTAGTGGAACACTGTCTGCTTTTGTCATCTGTAGTTCAGAAAGTATGTGAAAATTTGGAGGTTAGTCAGAAAAAAGCTGCAAAAGAGCTCAGTTTTTAGAAAACATCCCATACCATAAGAGGCTTAGAAACTCTTAAGCAGCTTAGGACTCAAGCTATTCAGTTTATCCCCTCCCCGCCTGCAAAAAGAAAAAAAAAAAAAAGGGGGAGGAAGACGGGGGGTGGGGGGTAAGGGTGGTTGTTCCTGCATAACTTATCTGTGCTTGGCCCAAAGTTCATACTACTTACTTATCCAGGTCCAAATCAATGAGAATTGCAAGATAAGAAGCCAGTATAAGGGGTCACCCCATTAGCTGAGAGTCAAACTAAATCCTTGAAGCAGGACAACTAGTCTACTGCAATATCGTAGGGAGCAGGTGGTCCTCTTTCCTCTGTAAAAAGTATAGGGAAGTGGTTAGTGGAACACTGTCTGCTTTTGTCATCTGTAGTTCAGAAAGTATGTGAAAATTTGGAGGTTAGTCAGAAAAAAGCTGCAAAAGAGCTCAGTTTTTAGAAAACATCCCATACCATAAGAGGCTTAGAAACTCTTAAGCAGCTTAGGACTCAAGCTATTCAGTTTATCCCCTCCCCGCCTGCAAAAAGAAAAAAAAAAAAAAGGTTAGAAGGTGAGCACAGCTTAAATAGTGAAAAGATTTCTGATAGCTGATCCCTTTTTAATCTAGAAAAAAAACACCTCCATGAAATCCCTCGTAGCATGGATGCTAAGGAGATTCATGACAAGGAAATTCTCACTAAAGGTATGGGAAAAGGGTTTAACAGTATGAGTAACCTTCAGAGCAGCTTACCTGAACATGAGAGAGATTTTCCCTCACTCGAATATCTAGTTAAACCTGAGACAGAGTTGTAGGCTCTGCACAGGAACTGTGGGTTAAGCTTTTTTTGGCTGGTGTTATGCAAGTGGTCAGTCAAGGTGACAGACAGTAATGGCATTCTTTATTTATGGTCTTATTCCCCTGAAATTTTCAGTAGTTTGAATTGGTAGCATTTGCCATGTAGTTGTGGATAGCATTTTTTTCCTTGCTGCCTCCTTTCCATTCACTCCAAATTCACACTTTAAAATGGAAACTTTTGTCCACTTCTCCGTTCTACTACAGTCAGGTCTCTGACTGAAAGAAGCATTTATTTTTTCCTTTCAATTCCAGTTACTTTCCCAAAACAACATTTCTGTATGATGTTTCTGTGTCAAAGTGAGCAACACTACCAGGAATCGACTGTTCTGGGTGCTTGGAAGGCTTTGGCATTGACAGGAGAGCAGGTCTGTACTTTGGTCACAGAAAGATGGAGAGAGGATCTCCTGCTCCAGAATCTGAATCCATCATCTTTCAAATACACTGAATATATTGCATAACAAAAATCAAAGCTAATTAAAGTATGTTGCCCCTGCTCATAATAGCTAGTTCAACACAGCACCAAGAAACTTCACAAAAAGGCTGAGCGTGAACAACTTCAGATACTTTATAGGCAAATGCTTTTGCAACATCCTCCAGATGTTCTTCTGGTTAATTTTTACCTTTTTTATTTGGTAATTCTCACCTTTCAGTAACATCAAAAGGAATAAATCTTGGTATTTGTGCTTTCAAATGCTGTGCAAGCGTTCTCCTAACAAACGTTCCTTCACTTTACAGGTAGTGTTAGATTTTTGGGTTTTTAAATATTTTTTTTTAATCATATCTTTCCATGATGTCCTTCTGGTTTTTTATTTCATTTAACAATATAATTTAAGTTTCAAAAGACGACAAAATTTTCAATAGCCATTAATGTCTGGTGATAATTTCCCATTTGCTGTTATGGATGGTCCTTCTTGGAATTTAGCTCAGAGTTGTGCAAGTATTGGATAATGACTTCTCAGGATAACCATTTGGTCTATTATTATGCATAACACAGCCATCTTACTAATGAAGAATTGACTAAAAGTAATGAATAACCTTTTTTTTTCTGCATGCTCATTAGTTGTATATCTAATATATAACACAGTGGGATAGTGGTGCCAAAGTGGTGTTACAATGTGTCACAATAAGCACAGCATAAAAAATTTCCTGAATGTGTTTTACAACCATTATAAAATGCATAATCCTAGTAAGCCAATTTATGAAGGCATAAAGTGTCAAAAGTAGGCAAATTCAGCCTGCTCACCCTTCAAAGTTTGCCTCGTGGTTCCATAGAGTCATTTTTATTGCTATCCCTACCCAAGTTTCGGTACTAGGTTAGTTACAGCAATTACATTTAAAATCCGAGGGAGGAGGGGAACAGTTGCCTCCAGACCTTGTGAGAAGGCTGTGAGAGCATTCATCTATTTGTGTGCTGTTGTGGAGAACATAAGATGAAGCCCCATGGACCCCAGGCTGCTACCCAGGTGAGAGTGACAGCCCACAGCTCCTGGGGCTGGAGAGCAGGGACATTCACAGGGGTGGTGGCAGACACTGTCACACAGGGGAGCCTTATGGGCTCGGTATTTGCTGTAGCAAGGCGTGCTGCTAATTGCTGCCCTAATCTTGAGCAGCTGGTGAGCCTTTGCATTTTTTACTCTGCTCACCTGTGCAGGGACATTCACAGAGCTGCTTTCCAAAGCAGCAAAGGAGGCAGCAGCACCTCTTCTCCTTACAGAGGCTGTAGCAAGGCATGCTGCTAATTGCTGACCTAATCTTGAGCAGCTGGTGAGCCTTTGCAAGCAGGGACATTCACAGGGGTGGTGGCAGACACTGTCACACAGGGGAGCCTTATGGGCTCGGTATTTGCTGTAGCAAGGCGTGCTGCTAATTGCTGCCCTAATCTTGAGCAGCTGGTGAGCCTTTGCATTTTTTACTCTGCTCACCTGTAGTAATGTGTGAGAGGATGGTCTTGGCCAGGCATCTCTCGTTGAGCTGATTCATTCATCATTAAACGGCTTCCCTTCTACTCTGTCAATACTGGTCAATAAGGCTGTGACTCCTGAGGCCAGTCATACCTCATTAAGTAAAGTTTAAAGCCCTGTATGGACTAAGGGCATGAAGTCTCTGTTTCTAAATCCGACAGTGATGCCGAAAGCCTTCGGTTTGTGACACCTGAGGTAAGTGAAATATAACTGGGAGCTATTATTCTGCTCAGGGAGAAGAAATAGAGCCTTCTCGTGGAGATCCACTGGGCACAAAGTGCCACACCAGGGAGAGGTCTGTGGCTTTGGGCATGAGTTCAGATGTAAGAAATTACAGAAGGGGCTGGGACAAGTTGCCAGCCCTAAGTAGGGAAGGTTATAATGACACTAAATAATTTTCTCAAATGCTTTCTGTTAAGTACAATTAAGGCTAATACACTTTAACATATTGTCATCTCCCAGTACAGTACAATGCTGCTGAACCTATGTCCTGCCATAGACTTCATATTTTACTGTCTTTTATCATTCCTCTCCTCAGTTCCTGGATATGCCTACTCTTTGCCACTGGTTTTCTTTTTTCTACCTGTCATTCACCTTCATTATGCTCCATTCAGTTTCTTATTCAGGGCACCAGCATCCAGAAAAACTCTTCTGAGCTGTTGCATTCAGGAGCCAGTTTTGGCTGATCTTTGCTTTCTTGGTTGGGAAGCCATAAAAGTAGTTCACAATGTTGGTAGCAGGAGGAGTGCCAGACCAAGTCATAATTTTGCTGTTGCTTATGTTTGTATTATCAAGTTGTGTGTCTGAAATTCTGACTTTAAAGTAAAGTACTTGCAGGGAATACATTCTTCCTTGAGTGTAATGGTATCAGTATACAGCATGCTGTCAAATGAAAGTAGTTTTTCTTATCTTACTTGTATAAACAAGAGCACAGCTCATTGCTCCCTTCCTCTCAGCTGTGTTTCAGGCAGAATCAAATTCTACTTTCATATTCAGCTGCAAATCGTTGGCCTTTTGCAGTATAGAGGATAAAATATAGCAAATACAGACAGTACAACTGGTATCCAAACCTGCATATCTGGCACCTGTAAAATAATCAAGTCATGACAGAAGAATATGGGGATAAAGTAGTCAAGACTTTTAAAGATGGTATGCATCAAATTCCACAGGAGCTACTACCGTTAAAAATCTTACCCTTACTCCAAATACATCTCTTTTTTTCTCCTTTTTTTGGCTGTATTCATTATGCCTTTATTTCAAATCCAGACATCTCTGTTTTGACAACCCCCTTTATAATTCAGTAAGCACTTTTATCTAAATATGAGCATCCCAGGATAATCCATCAGCAGAAAATAAGCACAAATCCTGAGTCCCACTCTCTGATGTGAGTTACAGAGTCAGTTACGAGAAGAAAAATGGGACCCTTTGGGGAGGTGTGGGGGAGAGTCAATTGTGGGGCATGGAAGAAGCTGTCAATCTCGTGTCTTGGCATGAGCTGGATTTTCTTTAAACGTGGTGAAATCCAAGCCACACAGAGTTGTTAGGGCACTTTCTGTTTTTACAGCTGCCTGTTTTTTCACAGTCCCTGTGTCCTCTGTGATTCCTCACCATCAGGGAAAGGCATTATCGTACGTGTTCCTTTCCTTTGCATAACAGCATGTTTGTTGTGATGGTTGGGGGGGGGTAGGAGAAAGCAAATTCTTCAGCCATTGATCTCTGATGTTTCCAAAATGGCAGGACCTCCAAGGCAAGATACTGTGTCAGAACAAGGAATATGGTTTCACCCGTATAGTTCTCAGCTCTCTGAAAAAAAGAGGGGAATTGAAAATGGATAGTTGGACAGGTGTCACACATTAATAGACATCTCTGTGGGTAGTTTCTGATATTTCAAAACTAAGTCCAGTATAAATACGTGGCTCTTTTTTAATATCGGCAAAGGCAGAAGTATTTGAATGGCAAATCTTGTGTCTAATCACATTTTTGTAGCTCCTGTAAACCAGGAAAACAGTCAGCCCCGTTCAACACTGTGAAATATGGACTTCCATGCACATATAGCCTAACGCTGATAATGCAAACATGGACCAGATATAGGATGGAAATTATTCTCCAGTATGTCATGTGTTCCATTATTAAACACTGAGACCTTATAAATTGTTAAATACCTGTTCAGATAGTGTGTCTTTCCAGGTATTTTTGTGTGTTCATTCTGGCTTTTCCTGATACATAAAAAGGCAATACTGATTTGGAAAAAAAAAAAATATTAAAAAAGTAGTTTTAACTTTCTGTTATAAAACTTGTCAGATTCTACAAAGCTTGCAAGAAGACCATCCCTTATTGCATAAATTAGCTGCCTATTTCCCATTCCTTTCCTGGCGAGTTTCAGTCTGCAGTCCTAGCTAGGAGAAACATTATGTCTTAGCACTGTGATTGTAATTATTACTAAGTGCATCATTTGTATTCAAATTATTATTTTTTCTGGTTTGTTTAATTATTTTAGGTTTAATAAGTCAACCTATAGACAATGTATTTCTGTGCAAAACTTCAAGATATTTTATCCAGGAAAACAGCATAGTGAGAGTACCTGACATTAAAAGATTAGGTTTTCCTGAAATATTCACAAGCATTACTTCTCATGCTCCTCTCTCATTTATTTTTTTCTTTTATGCAAAACCACCACTGCTTTCCAACCTTTTTACCTCCTCAACTCATTCTTAGTTAGAACCAATGCACATCGAAGTGTCAGACGTTTTTCTTTATTATAATTCTGAACTATTTGAAGTTTGGAAAATTATCCTCTCCTTCCTTTTGTCTCCCCTGTTTCCATTTCATCTCCCCGTGCTGTTTGCATAAGTAGTCGTGGTCCTGTGGTTTTCCTCTGCCACTTGACTGTGCGCAGAGCTTACTCTTCTTCTCATGCATTTAAGCAGCTCTTCCCCTTTTATTTAGAGATTACCTGAAAACACTCCAGTAAGCCCTCAACTGCGAAGCTTAGCAGAAAAAGAGGCCTTTATACTTCAAATGGATAGAACTATTTATTCCAAACAGCTGATAGATTAGTATGGTTACCCCATCATCCCCTACAAATTATCCCATCAATCCCCTTCCGTTTCAAGTTTTACATATCCTTGATATCATTGTCTGACTGCAAAGATATTAGGGCTGTTACTCGTGGTTTGCAAGGAGGGTATCAGAAAATGCAACAGGATACTCCTAAGTGTGGTTTTCAGCATCAAGACAGATAACGTGACTAAACTGGGCAACAGACTGAACTGTTGCAGAAATCAAACAAAGCATATTCTATAGAAGGGGGATGGGAAGTGGAAAAGTGCTCTGATCCAAAAGTATGTTTGAGTTGATGGATCATACTAGCTGGAGAAAAAAAATGCTAACATATTCTTTTGCATTTTCCTTTGTTCTTGAGTGAAAGCTCTTTCAATCTTTGCTTCCTTGCAGCATTATTCTGCCACAATTTGAGCAAAAAATGTTTGTTGTATGTTGTGATCCTGCTATGCTCAATGAATCTTCACTACAGCATTTGGGAATCAAAAGCCAAGCCACAGAGGAGTAGGGCATTTCATGTTTGGGGTTTTAACATTTGTTTGTTTCTTGGTTTGCTTCTTTTTTCTTAAATTTTTAAAATATTTTGCTTTTTTTACTTTACCATAATCTTCTGCTATCCTTGTGCCCACAAAACTTCTGTTCTTAAAGTAGAAGAGTCAGAAATGGAACTCTTTACTGTCTTCTAAAATTTAATGAAAGATATCTCTCTCCTCATGTTATGCTTCATTGTTACAGATCTCATTTTAGTGTGTCTGATATCCTACTCTTTACAACTCACACAGCCTTAATGTGTTTTTGTCTCAGTGATAAATATCCATGTGTAAAAGCACCCAAGGTTAGGTATAGAGTTGCGTACTTGAAAGAAGTCTGCAGCAGTGAAAGCAGCTTTAATAATAACAATTTGTGACTACGTTAGTGTTAACGGTATTATCTAATCACTTCCATCAGATGGCAGACAGCTGAAACGTAGACATTATCCATGTAAACATGATGTGTTGCTGAACCTCTCTGTCAGCCTTCTCACATGTTGCAAGTTTTGTGACATTCAAAGAGAGATACTAATTTACAAAAGAACATTGGAAGACATTTTGGGAACCATTTGCTGTAAACACCTAATTCTAAAACTTTCAGTTCCTGAAGTGTTTACATACCTAAATAGCTATTAGTAACATTACTAAATGCATAAACATACAACCAACTTTCAGTGTTCCCAAAGGTAACTGCATTTTCACAAGGGTGAGGGGACCTCTGTTCGGCAATAGATCACCACAAAATCGTATTAACTTTTATTATTTAGTTGTTGCCCTGCCTGTTTTATCACTGGTGGCCTGACCTGACACAAATCTTTGAGGAGACCTTTTCAGTTAGACACGCACCCACATGGTTAGTGAAATAAAGGGTATCCCCCAATATGGAGAAGACTTGCCTGGAACTTGGAAGTTCTAGGTTTGATTCTTTCCTCCTGATGAGATTTGAATGGTAACGCCTGTCTCTGGATGTAAAACTCAAAACAGCAGCCTACATGCTGAGGACCCTTTACTATCACATATCATGTTCTCCCAGCTCAAGCCTTGCTATTTTGCATGGAACAATTAAATATTTATTAGACAGAGAAAGAAAGCAATTACTGGGATTTTTCCCTGAAGAAAAGTCAGGAGAGACAGAAGAGTTCTCTGAAGGAGATTAATCTCTGAAATGTTTGGTAAACAGTGAGTTAATCAGCTTTGTAAGACGGGGAAGAGGTATGCGTGGAAAAAGTACAGATCAGTTGCGTGTTCTCATTAATTAGAAATCACTCTGTCTTTATTTTGTGGCACTTACACAATGAGGATAGCTTTTTCGGATCTCCGACTGCCTTGGAACTGGTGGACTGTTCCTGGCCAACAAAAATATTTTGTCCTATTTCCAGGTTTTTAGCCTTTTTTTTTTTTTTAATACCTTCGCATTACTTAAAACAGAATATATGAATTAGGTAATTTTTGAAAAGAAAACACTGAGATTTGTCTCCTTTTTTGATGGCTATTTACCGAATTCAACTTCAGAAACAATGTTTCTGTTCACCCAAAAACGCACTTTTAAAGTAAATGCTAATTTGCTCAGATCTAGTTGAAATTGATTTTCCATTACTTGCTTAATTTCTCTGTGCTGGAAATAGGGCAAAATTACATACATTTGCATTACATTCATAATAAATGGAGGAGTTTTTTAGAATGAAGATTTCAAGTTGACATTTCATTTTCTGTTGTCCTATAAAATCTTTGGGGGGGTTTATGGTTTTGTTCTCCTCCTTGTTCAAAGTAAACTTTGCTTGGGATCAGATTTTAATTTTATTTGTTTCAGGGACTGAAAAATATTTTAATTCTATGATTCTATGATTCTATTCTTTTCAAGGCATGTTTTCAAGTGTTACAGTGGTGAACATCAATAGTATTACAGAATCATAGAGTGGTTTGGTTTGGAAGGGACCTTAAAGATCATCGAGTTCCACCCCCCCTGCCATGGGCAGGGACACCTCCCACCAGACCAGGTTGCTCAAAGCCCCATCCAGCCTGGCCTTGAACCCCTCCAGGGATGGGGCAGCCACAGCTTCTCTGGGCAGCCTGTGCCAGTGTCTCACACCCTCATAGTGAAAGATTTCTTCCTAATATCTAATCTAAATCTCCCCTCTTTCAGTCTGAAGCCACTACCCCTCATCCTATCACAACATGCCCTTGTAAAAAGTCCATCTCTAGCTTTTTTGTAGGCCCCCCTCAGATACTATATGCCATAATTGCACCTTAATTGACCTTCCTACAGAAATGCTTTCACTTTCTGTAGGGACATATGACTTAAGGAAAGCCAATAGTGTTTGTTTAACTGTTTGGGAAATCCACAAAACGAAATATGGTCCATTTAGCTCTGTCAGAAGAAAAGCCCACCTGATTGCAGAGCCATTATCCTGGGGATGCTCCCGTCCAGCAAGGTTATCTCGTTCCCTTGCTGCCACCAGCTGGTCCAGTGTGGATGTGTCTATGCACCACACCCCAACACAGGTCTTTTCCTCTTCAGCCAGACGTTTGCTGTGTGTAACTCAGCATCCCAATGTCAGAACCAAATGCTCTTTCTCTACTAAATCTATATTAATCAGCATTGAGAAAGGAAGATTCAAATCAATGCACCTTTCAGCTTTGATAACAGAGAGGCTTTAGATAAAAAATAATGAAATGCCCAGAGCCCGAGAGACCAGAGGCCTGACAACATCTGTAAGTTAATTCTGTGAATTAGTCTTCCTGAAGCATCTTGTTAAGAGTTGATAGAATTATTCACAAGTACCACCCTAAACTCCTCATAGTGTACAAACTAAAATTCATAGAAACATTCCTACTAATTTTCTTTAATCAACTTCAGTAGAGAAGTTGAGGGTTTGAATTTTGCAGTCATTCCAGTTCCTATCCATCCACTTAAAATATTTCATATGAAATGAAATTGTACCTTTAGTTCTTTTATAATGTTATATAGTCACAAAAGTTTTGTTTTGTGTGATGTCTAGGTGAACAAATTCTGAGATCAGTTGCTCGTTTTCTGTTATGTGACTCTTTTCCTGTCCCATTAAGAATGCTGAAATGCTTTCCTGTCCTACAATGCACTGTCCATCTATTAGAATTTATAAAATTATACACCAGAAATGAATAAATTATTCAGTTGATTAATTAATCAAGTCTTCAGAATACTTATCTGAGAATTTTAAAAAAGACATGCTTGATCATGCATTTTTGTATTTGGGGTTAACTAGCATTCCAAATGGCAAAATACAGACTGAACTTCAATTAACCAGCTGTAATGGGCATAGTTTAAATTTTATTTGTTGTTTTCTCCGAAGTGATAAGAAAAGCTCTTATCATAGTCTTTTAATCATCTATCCACTGTATATCATTAACATTTGATTATAGAAATTGCTTATAAACACTGTTCCACCTAATGATTTGAAAAATAACTCGTGCATGTATAATTTCACCTAGTGTGACTAAGAGTCAGCAGAGGGTTATATAGAAATAAGGAAGCTTATTATTTATTGCTACTTTTTATATTCCTTATACTGGCTTGTTTTTCTTGCATACTTCTTAGACATTTTCTCCTAATTGGTCGAATGCTGCATTTATCTTTCACTTCCTCTGTACTTTCAAGAAAGTAAGATTCAGGTATTTTCTTGCTATATAAGTTTATATATCCTTCCCTAGCTGCATTTAACCCATTGAACACTTTAGGATGTGCATGTGGTTGCATTACTTTTAAGTCTTTTTTAATAGAGAATGAGTGTGGTTAACTCTTGTTATAAAAGTGTTCTAGCAAGTCAAGCAGCTGTTAAATCTTTTGATGAGGAAAGGGTGAAGACAAATGAAGGGCTGGGATATTATTTTAATTAAAAGAAAATTACGTTGGTCACATGGCTAACTATTTGTTATACTGAGCGTGCAACCTGGTGACTTCAGAGTGCTTGTGAAACAGTGGAACTTTGGTGGCTCTGCGTTTAGGGAGCTGGGGTGTGAAAGGACCACACAGAGGAGTTCACAGTCCTGGTCTACAAAAAAAAAACAACCCATGCTGTTTGGGAGACCAGTAACATTTTGATGTTACAATAGATTTTTGAAAGACCTTTTCGTTCCTTTAATACAGCAGCAGAATTGTTAATAGTATGGCCCTTGCAGAATATGTTCCATATTGGATCATTATATAGAATGCATTATAAAATTAATAGCAGAAACAAATTAATACCGTAAGGCTCCACAGAGATGCGATCTTTACTCAAAAGGTTAAATATTTCTTCAACTTTAATTGATTTTTTAAAAGAAAATAATCTAATAGCTATACTTCAGGAAAATTCTTCTGTCAATGTGCATGATAATGCCATTAATGTTAGTTGGTTTACTCCAAAGCTAAGGTGCAAATAATTTAATCAGTGTGTAACTATTCATTTAGCGCATGGGACAATTTCATACATTTGACTTTCCTCATGTGAGTAGTTATGTAAATATCAGTTGTGAGAGTACAGTCTCTCTCCACTAGCATGAACAGTTCAAAAAGAATAACAGATTAAAAATGAAACTTAAATAACTATCATGCTAGGATTGTCAAATTGTTGCCTGAAGCAAACATTAATGACCATTTTAGGGATTCTTGGGAGAAAAAATAGCTCATGGTGTTAACTGCAGCTAATAGCTTATAATATCAACAGCTCTTTGACCACAGTAGTGTGAACAGTACTTGGCTAACACATGGTTGGGGAGTGAGCCTTAAAAAACAAGCCAGGCATTGCCATTATAACAGCAACTTCGCTGTACCCACAGTGCACTAAATTCACATCGTGATTTTCAACCAGTAACAGCTGAATCCAGGAAAATAAAACTTCCAGCAAAAAAATTATTAAATTTGTACAAGCCTGTCTCGTTGATTACAAGTCATCATGGACAACTGAAAATAAAAGGATATAAAATTGCTAGTAGCTAAAGCATGAAGGACTGAAACAAGGAATAGGCTGATGTTTCAAATTTATCTGAGTTACAAATTTATTCTCAGTGACTTGCCAGTGTAATGAAGTGGGATGAGTGAAATGTGGTTATATTTGACATCTCACTGAATCTATGTTACCCTAAAAGAAAATATATGAGTTTTTTGCTGAAGAATTACGATGGGCTTTTCTCTTGACAGATGAGTTGATTTAAATTTTGAGATGCTTGAAAGTATTTTTTAAATCCCTAAGTGGCTCTCTCCAAGTACAGATATGCTTTTATAAGAATAAAAGTTGTAATGTTGTATTGTGTGTGGCCCATATTTTACCTTAAGTAGGTGCTCTGGGAATATTTTGAAAAGATTTTGCGTGAGGTATGTCTTGTCTAAACTTAAGAGCCTACTTTGATTCTATGGTGAAAGCATTACAATCTCCATAGTGTATGTATTTATAACCGTGAAGGCTCTTGATAATGAATAACTACCTCAGCTATCTACATCCATGAGAAATACGGATCCTCAGAGTGAAACAAAGCTGAGGAACTGACATATTTTGGGGATGGGAGATGGCTTTGGGTGGCCACTGTACTGGTCAGGTGGAGCATGGCTGCCTGCGGGCAGCGGAAGCACAGGGTAGAAGTTATTGCTTGATTGATTGGAAAGAAATGAGGTCTGCTCTCCCAGATTGGTCTGGGGTATGAACCAAAGCACAGTGGGGAATTCACCCCAAAAGTGCACCTCTGACCTCAGCTAAAACACAGAGTTTGTGTCTCTGTGCTCGTTTGGTGTGCAGCGCAGTGTCATCACACACCTTACAGTTCAGTGCTGGCACAGAATAGTGGAAAGTGATTTCAGGATTTGCCTGAAGAGAGGCAAATAGCATGCTCAATCACTTTCTTGTCTGAGTGAATTTGACCAATGGATTCATTTTTTTAACAAGTGCAAAATGTGGGAAACGTAATGTATCAGTTATAGTTCAACTTGTAGGATACTGATTACAATGACTTGTTTTCCAGTGGTTTAATTTTGCTGAAATTTTCATGCCAAGTTAGCGGAAGATAGAACGTTTTACTTATGTTTAAAATGTTATAAGAGCTGTTTAACTGTGAAGGTCCTGTATTGCAATCTTTTGGAAAAATAATTGAATATTCAATGAGTTGAAAAACTCATACACATCTGACCTAGTTTAATGAATGTACAGAGATCTCAGTATTCCTGTGATCACTTGTTAACACCTGGTAGCTCATTATTTCTTCAGAAACTGACCCTATCTGAGATGCCACTTAAAGCATTATCGGATGAACAAAATTTTTGCAAAAGTCGTAATGGAAGCCAGTGAAATGCAGTGAGAACAGGATCAGAATGCAGAGTTCAGCCCGATGGGGGAAACATTGCTGGAGTGAAGCCTTTTGGAATGCAAAACCATTTGTAATAGTTGAAAGTGAGATATTTTTGTGAAACTGCAGGAAGAAGTGGAGGAAAGCAGTACACATGAATTGGCATTGGCACACTATGTCACAGCCAACAGTATCACTCTTACAAGAAGTGATCAGGACCTGAGTTTAAATAACACGTAGCCAGACGTAGATGTGAAACACTTATTCTTTAGTGGTTCCACAATAAGTAATATTTTTCTTACATTAATTACAAGTTTAAAAAATTATATTGAAGTCCTAAAACTAAGAACTGGTCAAATTCCAACCTATTTTCTAAGAAACTAACTTCTTTAAAGTAAAAGCTTTCATAGGAAGTTTAGGAAAGGCAAAAAGAAGCCAGTTCTCAGAGGAAAAATACATTACCCATAGAATAAGTGAAAGCACATCAATTAAAGATCTTGTTCAGATTTATATACTCAATTTTTTGGGTGAGATCTCATGTCATAGTCCTGTACAGAAAAATGCTTTCTCACAGAGTATTTGATATGTGGTGATGATGAAAATTCTTTGTCTTTAAAAAACTAAGGTTTCATATTGAACTATTCACTAGGGAACAGGATTGTAATTTTAATAATTAATATTTCTGGGTCAACTTTAAAAAAAATCTATTTAGTTATAAGCTGCAGTACTAACAATAAATTCTTACAGAACTTTCTAGGTAGTCTATAGTATCTATTACTGCAAAGAGATATAGCCATAAAAAAAAAAAGAAAATAGCATGTAGCTTTGTGTTTTTTCAAGTATAATCTTTTAGTAGCATGGATGTACTATTTGTGCCTTAGAGTTAAAAGTTATATTAAGTAGTCTGATGACATGTATCCCAGAAATATAACATGATGATAGCCTGCAAAGATTTCTGTTGCTTCCCACTGCCCCCAAATACAGTGTTCTATAAAGTATATATTTTATTCTTGCATGGCAACATTTTATTTTGATAGTGCCATTACGGCATGTGTGGCTATATGTTTTATTTCTGTAAATCTATGGCTTTCCCCTC
>NW_015090909.1:2890689-2946380 GCF_001431845.1 Calidris pugnax
GTCACATTGTGCTGTCTATCCTAAAATGGGCTAAAAACCAGTATCAGTCAATCCAGATGTAAATGAAGTTTCCTTCCACAAAATGACAGTATAGTACTAGGAAACATTTTCAAAGTTTGTAGATTTTCTGTACAAAATGAGAGGAATGAAAAGGCCTGACAGATTTGCTTGTTTCTATGGCAACGTGATGTGTCTAGTTCAGCTATTTTCTCCTTTTATGATTTTATAGATAGCTGGGATTAATCCAGTGAAGTTTAATATTTTCAAAAATAGAAGAATTCTAGCCCCCAGTCTAATCAGAAATAGTAATGCATAAATGCATCTGATATAGAAAAAACACATATAGGGAAAAAGTCAGTTGTAACTTCTGATAACATGAAGGCAAATACATAAATCCCTCTGGAACTGGCAAACAACTCTGAGTGCTCCAGCTTTGCCTTTGTCTAATGGGTAAACTCTATTTTAGTTCAGAAAAATTCCTGTGGTATATCCTTCTTGGGGTGAATAATTCCTCCACACTGTTGATATTCTGACTTAATTGCCACTATTTTCCTTAAACCAGGAGGCAATCCCTGCTTGTATGACTTGAAGTACTTTGGAAGTTTCATAGCTGTCAGGAGTTTGCTGACACTTCTGTATGCAGGAGTCATTTACGTTGAGTGAGCAGTTTATATGCATCAGCAGAGCTAATCAACACTTTTGTTAAAAGGCTTTGACTTCAAAATGAAAGCTTTTACATGATAATTGGATCTAAATGGTAAATCTATGGTTTCACATTGAAAACAGAAAGTATTCCCAGTGGGTTTAGATTTTTTTTTAAATATAAATTCTAAATTTTATCCAAAAGCCAGAAATTTTTGTTTCACCAAAACCAAAAGAACTACTTGAAGTAAATCTCAGGAAAAAAAAATAATTAAATATCTCTATACAATAATTAGCATTTTTACTGGTTTTTATAATTCATCTAAATTTGAGGATGGGTGTAATTAAGCTCAAAATACATGTATATATTTGGATAATTAATATAAGATAAAAGCTTTAATCATATGAATTTCCATTTTATTACTATTTTAGGAACGTAGCAAGGATGAGTAAAGCAAACACCATACGCTGCCCTCGCAACTTGGTTACTCTGTTTTAGTGGCTCTACAGAGCTCCACGTTCTCCCTTTTTTCACAGAAAACAGGATTCAATAATGCTGGGTTGTATACTAGCAGCAAAAGGTTGCAAATTTCTATCTGTCCTAGCATGAAGTCACTTACTACTATAATGTATTGTGTTTACCTCAGTCTTTGCATTTATAGTTATATACATTTATTGAGTGTTGACTAAAAAAACCTAATCACAAAACGACATCATTCTTATAAAAAGAATTAACGTATTAAGTGTTATGTGCATTATTGAGACTTAGGGAAACTTCATTGTTTGACAGATGGTCTGACACCCACATTAAGAAATTCATAATTCAATCTCAAAAAAGTAAGGAAGAACATATGTGTTTGTTGGAAAAGAAAAAAAAAATAAAATTGTAGCGATCATTTTTTGTCAGAGCAAGCACATATGGCAGTTCCATTTTCTATCACTTACCATTTACTTTCTGTTTAAAATTCAAATGTCACTAGGCAAGGAAAAAAGTCAAGTAGTAAAACATAGAAAAGATTTAACTAAGAACAATCACTGCAAGAACTTTATACTAATTGTTCATGGAAATTAATGGCCATCCAATTAAATCAAACTTACTCATCCCATTCTATCCTTGCTTTTGGTTTCTTTACGTGTTCCTCCCATTGGTAGTTACTGTTTCATGATTATTTCCCAACCATCTGTTGTCTTTCCTTGAGCCAAAATAATTTCCCTTTATAATTTCATGAGCAATAGTTTATGCCTTATTTTCACGCAATTATATGTCTAACTGTGCAAATAGTAACTTTAAAAAATTGCCATTTAAATTTCTAGTGAACAGAAATCTGTATGCAAAATTTCAAACTTCCAATTGTTATCTCCATTGTTATTAATGTAAAGATAATTAAACATGTACTCTAATTCACATCTCCAGACACCAAAGGCATATGTAGTTTAGGTGGATAGAGATGCTGAATGAAATGGAATGTGTATTGTATTAAAAAATGTGGTGAGATGCTGGACATCTTCAGAGATTACACTGGGACCAGGGAAATGTAAAATGAAATTCCGAGCTTTTAACACTTGCAAAATAAATGGTTTTCAAATGTATAACAATCCTATTTAAAAATATTTGAAAGGAATTTTAAGGAATATCTATATTTTGTAGATATTCCAATAAATAGCCTCATAGTAATTTTTGTTAAAAGGCAGTATTTGCTGTAGTCTAACACTCAGAATAAATTAAACTGATAGCAAACCACCATTCATTGCTAAAACAGTCTGATAAATAATTGTGCTGTTTATCTGATACCGTTAATGGGAGAGGAAAGGATCAGAAATCTGGCTGTGATGGCACTTATGTTGTGTTGAAGAACTGATCCCTCATCACTGTTTCTTGGGACAAACAGGGCATGGTCAGGGCTTGGTAGATTACCCAGGTGAACAGGAGGTGTAAAGCAACAGCACTCTTACAACATCCCGTAGGATTTCCTTTGTCAATATAGCTGTAATTGCTCTTGGCAGACAAATTGTAGACCCAAAACTCTTAGGAAGTGAAGAAGAGAGAAGTTTTCTGAAGTTGGAGCCCTTTGGCTTTGAAGTCAGCCTGGCCTGGATAAAAATGCAGTAATGCCATAAATTGCAAAAGGATTCCTGAAACATATTTTGATTGTAAATGCACAGTAAGTGATCTAAGAAGTGACATGAAGTTATTCTAAACAGGCCTGAGTGTTGCCAGCACCATGTGGGATAACCACACCTAACTGGGTTGTGACAATCTGCAAAGAACATGCACAAAAATCAGCAGTTTTCAGAAAATGCAATCCTAACTTGAGATATCTGAGAATTTTTTTTCATCAAGGAGAGCCTGTTCCCATTTGTTAATCATGTCATTATGGTATACCCATTCTGAAGGTATTAAATCATAGAGTTGGTTTACTAATGAATAATATTATTCTCTAAAGTAGCAATCCAGTTATGTTTATGTGACAATATGGAAATGTCTGAAAGATGTGCTGCACAAAGTCCCTGCCTTTTGTAATGCTTTTTAAAAGTATTCTAATGATATTCTAGAACAGCATTTGTTTGTTCTGATTAGTGGTTTTAATGTCAGTGGTAATGATGTTAGCCCTTAGTTGTGTATGCAATTACATATCCCTCTCTTTTAGCTGGTTTTCTCATTTCAATACATACAGCAAAGTAAGAGGTAGTTATGCAGGCCTTTTTGTAGTCCAAAAGGTAAATGGATAAAATTTGTTGTGCCTTTCTGTTTTCTTTCATTATGAAACTAAACAGCCAAACTCTGTCACCTCCTCTAATTTGGTGCTCAGAGACAAAAACAGGTTGGCACTGAAGTGCTTTTCAACTTTTCGTATGGATGTCAGGCAAATTTCATTGACTTAGTGTTCATTTTATTGTAGATGGTGGCTTTTTTTCCTCTGGCTCTTTTGGAACATGCACTTGTTTAAATTATTCATTAGGTTAAACACTTGCCTGCCCTGAATTTAAGCAGAACTTAAGAAGGATCCTCCCCCTCCTTCTGTGCAACTCTGAAATTCTGTTTTTATATTCAGGTGTTGATATCTCCTCATAAAACTTTGTTGTCCATGTAATAGTCCTAATTCTTTTGCATTGCTTCCTAAATAGTTTTCTTAATAATACATCAGTTAAATATGCATCTAATTTGTTCTATTAGTTGCAGACTTCTAGGAGGGTAGAATTTTTCATTCAGTTTTAGATCTTCGTTTTCTTCATTTCTTTTCTTTGAAGCTCGTGCACTTTTCAGGACGTTAAGATTCTAAAGTTTATGCAGTAAAGCAGATGTTGTGTAGGTGCTGCTGGTAGGCAGGAGGTGCAGGGTTGGAAGTTCAAGGGTGTGAAATATATTTGCATGCTCATGTTATTTGTATCAATAGTGAAAAGTTCTAAAGATGAATAAATAGATTGTTCATCCTAGACAGTATATATGGGATGTAGTGTAAGCCTTAAAAAAAAGAAGGATGTTCCTTTTGCTGACTAGAGGTATAATAGGCAATTCATTTACTATTTCCCTAAAATATGCAGTTTTCATTATCGATGTAATCTGCTAAATTCTCAGCTTAAAAAATAGTGGTTTTATATCATCAGCACCACCCAGAACTGACGCTACACAAGGGGCAATGTGGCTCACAGTGCTCTCAACTCTCTACCTCCTCCAGTAGTCATCAGGTCTCTTGTGTGCACACTTTTGTCTTCTTATCTGAAAAGGCTACTACATTATCTTCTGCACAAGTGAGATCAGATCCTGGTATACTCAGATGAATCTGGTAGCCTGACTCTAGGAACAGGCTTAGGGCAATTACACCTTAATACAGCTCAGTGCAGAAACCTGGAGAGGTCTATGCTATTTCAAACTACCATACGCTCCATATAGTTATTAAACCCACGGAATCAATCAGATATTTTCCCCTCAGTGTAAAATATATGACTACCTGAATTAGAATTTTATTTCAAACAGCTATCATAACAATTAGTATTTTATGCTCTCCTGTTCTCTCTAATATGCCCACTTAATCACAACATTACTTTTTACCCACAACTGAAGTTAAAACTCTGGTAACTATGAAGCGCTGCACAAAGTCAATAATTCTGAAGATGTTTCAGGCTATTGGCTTTTCCTCCACTGCTGCGTAACAAGCATCTAATGCATTGTTTTAATTTAGTAATTCTGAAGATATTTCAGGCTTTTCCTCCACTGCTGCATAACAAGCATCTAATGCATTGTTTTAATTTATTTGAAAAAAAAAAATTATTTGCATTTGTGCTGCCACAGCTAGAATCACTTCTAGTGGCCAGCCTGGTGAGTTTAACAGCTAGCAAGAGATTCTCTGCAGTACATTGCACTTTGCAGTGGAGAAACAGATGCTTTTCATGGTCAAATCTGTCCTTACATAATAGGCTTTGGAGTTCCTGGAAAATGCTTTATGCACGAGTGAAGCAAATGGCTTTCTTATATGAATATAGTACATACAGCATCCAGTAGTAAAACTCACATTGATTCTAACCATACAGTTTCAGCCCTATCATTGTCTTATTTGTAGAGCTAGTTAGTATCATAGAGACATGCTCGAGCTGCCTTTTTCTACTTCTTTTCCTTGCATACTGATCAAATATTAAGCCAAAAGGTATAACCTCAAAGTTTTATTGTGAAAAAGATTATTTTTACTATTTCTATCCAGTAACTCTCCACAGCCACCTTACCTGTGTGTGCTCTGTTACCTTTTACGGGGATAGCAGTAGAACACAACAGTATTGATTCAACCCTCAAAAATATGTCTTGCAGCAAGTTTTCTGTTGGCTTGTCAAAGACTTTCTTAACCCCCCTCCCAACTCTCAGCAGTGATAGCAACTAGATTGTCACTTAGGGAAAAATACTTGTAAAGCAAAATCATGTTTCTGCTCTTTTAACCTCCAAAAAAACCCCCAAACCTCCAAAAAAACCAAACCAAAACCCACCCACAATAAAACCAACAGAACAAAACAACAGGGGGGAAAGAGCATTTTCTTATGCTTCCCAGTGTATGGCATCCCTATAGCTAGAGATCTAAATCATGCTGAAAAAAAAAAGAAAATAGAATAAAAATCAAGACAATGGAAAACATTAGGATGCAGGACACTATCTGGTACCTTGCTTCACTCTGTAGTACGTGACAGGAATTGTCAGCAGCCTGATCAGGCTCACAGTGGAAAAGTACTGTCTGCTTTAGCCAAAAGCAGGATTCCCCAACTCTGTGGGGCTCTCAAGCTTGTCACCCAGACCTTACCTAATGTTTAGGATTTGCTTTGCAACTGGTATTTACCACTGTTTTTATGCATGTACATGTGTGGTGGAAGGAAAACAGACATAGTTGTCTCTGATGAGAAATTCACATCAGTTACAAACTTTAGGCTTTCCCTGTGTGCATTAGCAAAGTGCTCAACCTGTCACAGAAGAACACTTTCTTAAAGTTTAAAAGCCTTGAAATGGGAATATATACTTGTATTGAAAGCAGAGATAAAGAAGACGATCTACATTCCTGTTTTATCAAGCACGTTAACAATACAGGTATGAAAAATGTCGGGTTTAGGGTGCACTTGAATACATTTTTACACTAGTTTCCTTCAGGAAGATCCATAGGCCAGTCTTAGGACACTTAAGCCAGATGTGTTGTTGAAGTATCCGTGGAAGGATCTGGCTTCCTGCCAGCTTCATAAAGTCATCATTCATGTGGATACTGGAAACATATTAAATCTGTCATTTTATTAAAAAAAAAAACCCAACACCCAAAGATCTCTGTTGTATAAGGCAAATCAGTGCCTATCCCTATGCCTAGGTAGTAGTTATTGATGATGCCTTAGATCAGCCTATTTCCTTAATTACAGCAACTCAAGAAGGACTCTGAGTGTTAGTTAGTTACTTAGACATCTTACATTTGAAACAGCATGCTAACTACTCAAAATCATTGTCTTTGGGCTGTTCTGGTTTTTTTCTAATGTGCTGAGAGTGCTGTGAGCCAGAAATATTACACAAATGAAATACCACAGTGTCACAGGGACACAAGCATTTATAGGAATAATGAACTCCTTATCACTAGAGAAGCACAGTGTATGTTATATATACACAGCTACCTAACCCAAAAAGGGAAGATGAATAACACTGTAAAAAAAAAAAAAAAACTTACATTAAAAATAAGCATAGTGTTTAGATGCTCATAAAGCAGTATATTTTGGCATAAAAATGGAAAAAGAATAAACCAACTTGACTATTGATCCAAGTCCTGTAACTGAAGAAAACTTGGGTTAATATCAGACCAGAACTTGGTAGAGCAGAATTGCCAAAATTACATTTTAAATCACTCATCATTTGTTGTTGCTCATGAGGACACCGTGAAGGGGTCCAGCTTTTCATCTGTGAAGAGAAACCTCCACTTCAGGTTTTTATTTTGCATTCTGTTTTCCATTTGTATAGGAATGCCACAGTTGTTCACAGGCGTCAGGGAGCAGTGTGTGATGCAGCGTGATTTCTTCCTGAGGGAAGGGCTGACAAAGGCTGGATGAACAGAGGCGTTTTCACAAACTCTGGCAGACACCTGCAGAAGGCTTGGCTGAACTCTCTAGGGCTGGCAGCGGCCATTAATCTCTCACATCCATGAGCACTAGAACTCTATTAATGAGTGCTTTTTCACACACATACAGTAGCACTTTTGGCATTGGAATTTGTATTATCTTGAGGGGCAGAGGTTGGTGACAAAAATATCCCAGCAATCAAGATCTCGGGGTATTTCTCTGCTATTTCACTTCAACTTTTTTTTAATTGTTGTAACAGATTTTTTTATTATTATTAAACGACTAAAATATTATCATGCTCCTGCAGCTCTTTATTGCTACATCTCTCTCACCCATTAAACTGTAAATCTCCTTGAATGATATCAGAGCAGTTCCTCAGGTGGTACATGGAGACAAAACCTCCGAAATGCTGAAGCCTTCTCCTGCCTCTCCATCTCCACACACCAGACAGCGTCATGCCAGCGTTCAGTGTTTCACAGTTTGAAGCAGCAGTTACATTCCCCTCTGACAGCAAACTTGAATTCATTTGTTAATAAGTCTTCCTCTGGCCAATTTGCAGGAGAGCTGCTCCCTCTGCTGAGTTTTCTGTGGACCGTCACCGCCACCTGATGTCCTTCCTCACCATGCTGGGCCCCAGCCCGGACTGGAACGTGGGCCTGTCTGCCGAGGACCTCTGTACCAAGGATTGTGGCTGGGTTCAGAAAGTCGTTCAGGATTTAATACCCTGGGATGCTGGCACAGACAGCGGCGTGACCTATGAGGTATGTGGACTATTTGTCATGTATTTAAAATGTCACCTTAAAGCAGTGAAGAACGAGAGCTATTGGATACGTGGTAACACCGGATCTGCCTTAATGCTACTCCAGTAAAAAATTTGCTTACAATGGATTAAAAGTCATTTGGACAGATGCTAGCTACAGTTACTGTTAGTCATTGTGTCTGAATTCTCTGAACATTATTAATAATGGATAATATTACATTCACCTGGCATATTATTATATTCACCTATTGAATAAATGGAGGATCTGGTTTGCTCAAAACTAAGCGCTAAGGTGTCCAAGCCCTTTGATACACATCTGTGTGCCATCAGCAGCCACATCAGCTTGAGTTTTCTACTGTTTCAACTCAATGCCAAGTATTCTGCTTGGCAAAGAAAACTTAACTATTCCTTACAGCAGGGATTGAAACTCTGGACTTCTCATCGGCACGAGACTCTATAATCATCCATTTTCTCTGTCTCCTTCACTCTCTCAGTCTAGGAAGAGATTCACATCATCCTCAGGTAAAGTCCTGTTTTTGACCAAATGAGTTACATCAAATTACTGAATGGGTTAGGTCTCCATAGGTGACAAGGATACCTACACTACGTGTCTATACAGACCATAGAGACAGCTGAAGTTAGGTAAGACTAGTTACATCCTCAAACACCACATGTATGACACAGACTCCATGTACCACGCACATTTTTAGATGACAGAAGTTGGTTGTTTTTTTCATTCAGACCAGTCTCTTTTAAAGCTAATGAATTTCTCCAGTTATAATGCAGTTCTGGAGGTATTATGATTTTGTTTTTATTAATGTAGTTATCTAACCACACAACAAGGCATACCTCTTATTGTGAACCCAGCTTCAGGGTTGAATCCCATAGTGTTAGAGAAGTGCTTCCTTACAAAAAAACAAACCAAGCAACTCCTTACCATTAAGTACAAATGTACAGAGTTCATCTTATGTTGTAATTTCCCAATATAGCATTTTTGAGAAGTTTTAATTTCTGCAGATGAATTGTGCTATTACTAATAATTATTAGTTTTCTTTCTAACATTTTTTTTCTTTTTGATTGCAGTCTCCTAACAAACCTACAGTGCCTCAAGAGAAGATCAGGCCACTGACAAGCTTAGATCATCCTCAAAGTCCATTTTATGATCCAGAAGGAGGATCTATCAAGCTGGTAGCCAGAGTTGTCATTGAGAGAATTGCACGCAAGGTATAATATATATATATATAAAAATAAACATATCTAAAATTCTCAAGCAAGCGAAAAACTCCTCTTCATAAATCAAAAAAACAATCTTTCCTCTTCCCCCCAAATCTACCCACAACAAAGTTAATGGCAGAAAAGAACTAAAACTGTCTTATTATTTCTCCTACTTCTGGTAATTACTGCATCGGGAGATGCAGTAATTGGGGAATGTTTTAGGCATACACTGGGGACTTTTTTAAGTATACATAGGAATCAGAAGAGAAAAAAGTGCTGCAGATGAACAGTGCCTCACAGTATAGTGTTTTAGCCCCTCTCACTGCATACACATATGAGTTTCCTGTATCCAATCTCCACAATCGTTTCTTTGCAGGGGGAGCAATGCAATATCGTACCCGATAACATAGATGATATTGTGGCAGATCTAGCACCAGAGGAAAAAGAAGAAGGTACATTTTAAATTAGTTTGTGCTGTACTAATTTATTTTTTTTTTTTCCATTCTCCACTGTCATTTCTAGATAAAGTACAAAACTGACTGTGAAGCAAAAGCAAAAAGTGATTTAGGTCTTCATCTTTTCTGTATCTACTCTTAGCCTTCCCTTACACAGCAAAGAAATTGCATGCGTACGTGGAAGATGACAATAACAATAAAAAGCAGTAAGAGAAGCCTTTGGGGGGTTCAAATAATAATTTTTTTTAAAATGAAATTTGGCAATTAGTCATTTTTTTTCCTTTGGGTTAAAAACAGAGAAGATAGAGTGCAGGATGAAAGAATTTAACCTACTAGCATCTAAAGCAGTCACCAGCCAAGTAAAGAGAAGCAAATGGAGGACGATCTATTTTTAATGTTCACTGCCTTTTCTTACTTTTTAGATGATACCCCTGAGACATGTATATATTCCAACTGGTCCCCGTGGTCAGCCTGCAGCTCTTCCACCTGTGAAAAGGGCAAGAGGATGAGGCAGAGAATGCTTAAAGCTCAGCTGGACCTCAGTGTGCCCTGCCCAGATACCCAAGATTTTCAGCCATGTATGGGTCCAGGCTGCAGTGATGAAGGTAATCAAGAGGAAAGAGTGGAGCAGAAAAACACCTTGTAGTGTTTATTTTTCCTTTAAAGTTCTTAAAGCTGTTGGTTGCTGTGTGATTTGGGTTACAGAGGCAATAATTGTTGAAGAACACAAATTGAAACTCTCTCTAGTCAGTTCTGCAGTTCATTTGGGTTGGTGCATGCAGAATATAAAGGAAAGGAGTAAAGTAAGCAATAGTGGAGAGGAGAGAATGTGAGAGGCAGCATAAAGTAATACTGCACACAAATAGGCAGTTACAGACTTATCAGCAGTTCTGTTGGTATTAGCAATTGAAATGGTTCTCTGTATTTTAGATGGTTCCACTTGCATGATGTCTGACTGGATTACATGGTCCCCCTGTAGTGTTTCCTGTGGAATGGGAACGCGCTCTAGAGAGAGATATGTAAAACAATTCCCTGAAGATGGCTCTATGTGCAAAGTGCCTACTGAAGAGACCGAAAAATGTATTGTAAATGAGGAATGTTGTAAGTATTTTATTTAGCTTTGTAAAATCCAGCCTATAGTAGAAGCACTGCCCAAACCATTTTTTTATATGAGCTCTACTAGCAAACCATTTTCTTTCTCCATTTTGAATAGCCCCGAGCAGCTGCCTCGTCACGGAATGGGGAGAGTGGGATGAATGCAGTGCCAGCTGTGGCACAGGGATGAAGAGAAGGCACAGAATGATCAAGATGACTCCTGCTGATGGATCTATGTGCAAGGCCGAAACCACAGAGGCTGAGAAATGCATGATGCCAGAATGCCGTAAGTGTCCATGAGTTTCTCTCCTCTGCTACAAAGAGGGGCATCATTTCACATTGCTCCACCACACACACAAAGAATACAGCTACACCAGAAGCAACGCTGCTTTTTCTTCTTAGGATTAGATCCCTTAGGGAATGTGCATTAAATACCACGTTCACCATCAAGAGTATCCATAAAAAATATTCAGCAGTATCCTATTACTATAATACCCACACAGTGATGTGTATATTAGCAAGCCATACCTAAGCAACTCTAATTTATGGAATATGAGGTATATTACATTATCAGGCTACAATCAAATAGTGCCCTCTCCTTTCAGCTCATGAACAGTTCAGAAATTGAGGTGCTCCTTTTGTGCAGTCAGCCCATCTCACCCTTACTGTGACTTAAAATTGTTTTTAATTTCTTAAGAAATGTTAAGGTTTTCATCAAAAGCTGAAAGAATTAAATTTAAAAAGATTTTTGGTAGATAAAATGTGGAAGTATCACATTTGACCTATTTGAAGTATATTAATTTGACCTGCAGTTCTGTCCACTGCAACAATCCAGGTTTTTTCACAGGAGTTCTGATTGAAGCATACTTTCTTAAACTATTTATTCCCCTGAAGCACTGGTACTCTGCAGATATGAATAAGATTTAGAAAAAGATAGCAAAGAAAAGGTATTAAAACCAAGCAAACCTTTCAATTTAATATATTGTTTTCTGAGCTTCAGCAATCTTGTTCAGCTTGTGATTCATTTTGTCCAAAGTGACAACAAAGTATAATTGGTTGATGACAGATAAAACATTTTCCACTTGTACTATTTTCAATGCGTATACCTTTGTAAGTTATATATAACAATAATTCATTACTTTTTTATTTTCTTATTAGATACCATCCCCTGTCTACTCTCTCCTTGGTCTGAATGGAGTGACTGCAGCGTAACCTGTGGGAAGGGCATGCGAACCCGGCAAAGGATGCTGAAATCTGCTGCTGAGCTTGGGGACTGCAACGAGGAGCTGGAACAAGCAGAAAAATGCATGCTGCCTGAGTGCCGTAAGTGTGGGGAGCCCCCTGGAAAGAGGAGGCCAATTATGTGTGTCACAGTCCATGGGTCAAAACTCTGACACCAGTTTTTAGCATCACTTCTTTTTAGCATCACTTTAGCTGCACAACAACCCCCTGCAGCGCTACAGGCTGGGGGAAGTGTGGCTGGAGCTGCCTGGAGGAAAGAGACCTGGGGGTTCTAGTTGACAAACGGCTGAATATGAGCCAACAGTGTGCCCAGGGGGGCAAGAAAGCCAATGGCATTCTGGCTTGTATTAGAAATAGTGTGACCAGCAGAAGTAGGGAGGTGATTGTGCCCCTGTACTCAGCACTGGTGAGGCCACACCTCGAGTGTTGTGTCCAGTTCTGGGCACCTCAATACAAGAGAGATATCGAGGTGCTGGAGCGAGTGCAGAGGAGGGCAATGAAACTAGTGAGGGGGCTGGAAAACAAATCGTATGAGGAGCAGCTGAGGGAGTTGGGGCTGTTTAGTATGAGGAAGAGGAGGCTGAGGGGAGACCTCATCACTCTCTACAACTACTTGAAAGGACACTGTAGAGAGAGGTTGGTGCTGGTCTCTTCTCACAGGTAATTAACAATAGAACGAGAGGGAACGGCTTCAAGCTCCAACAGGGTAGGTTTAGATTGAACATTAGGAAGGAATTTTTCACAGAAAGAGTGGTCGGGCATTGGAACAGGCTGCCCAGGGAGGGGGTTGAGTCACCATCCCTGGCTGTGTTTAAGGGACATTTAGATGCGGTACTGAGGGATATGGTGTAGGGGAAGACTTTGTAGAGTAGGGTAGATGGTTGGACTCCATGATCCCAAGGGTCTCTTCCAACCTCAATGATTCTATGATTCTATGAAAAGTATTATCAACTGTGGAATTTTATTGTATTTTATTTTATTTTATTTTATTTTATTTTATTATGCAGTTTCAGCCATTGAGAGCTGGAATATGACCATGTCTTAATTTCAGCTTGCCTTCCTTAACCCTACGCCGATGACCAATATTGCTTTGGGTATAGAGTTTCTGCATATTTAACGCACTACAACTTTGGGCAACAGCTTGTGCCCTTCCCAATAGTAAATAAGTCAGAATTACAAACCCTGGTTTTGACTCAAATGCAGAATGTGTGCTAGGAAGGAAGGAATGGAGGATTAAAATCACCTGTGTGATTCTTTCAGCTCACAGAAAGAGGACAGAAGAGGCCCTCTCCATTTTTGATACATCCCTGAACTGTCTCGTAGCCGTTTTTACTGATCTATGTCTCTTTGCAATCTGGAATATCATATGAGCCAGTGGATGGTGCAGAGACAGCTGCATTGATTTTTTTACCTTACTCCACTAAAATCCCCCTCTTCTTGGGTGGTGCAAATTGCAGTCTTTTTGAAGCGTGATAGCCTGAGGCACTGCTGAATGAATAAGATATGATAGCTTTTAGTGTCCTGTTGCCAGCTGCTTTATGAGCCTTTATAACTAATTAAATTATTTTTCACAGAAAGTATTGGTTAAAAAGGCTTTTACACTGTATTTGCTAATTCAGCTTTTCTTAAATAATGTGAAATACATTTTGATTATTATTCACCGGGGCTATAATTTTTAAGTAGTGCTGAAAGATGGAAACTTTTAAGGAATAATGATATTACTGAATCTTGCTCATTGCGTAACACTACCAGTAAAGCAAGGCTTAGATCTCAGGGGTATCAGATTCTTTGTAAATATAACTCAATTTTTAACAGCTTTTCGTTATAAAACAGACATATGGGTGTACAGAATGGAAAACTGAAGAAGGCACAGAAGAATATTTATATGTTCTTTGTAATTTTAGTGATCTGCCAGCACCACTCTTGAAAAAGAAACTGAGGAAGGTGTCAAATAATAGTTCTGCTAGAAATGGACTCCAAAAATTTTGATGTGTAGCCTTACCAAATTTATGGAAAAGACTGAAGGCTTAAGTTGCATCCATGTATTTTGGATGTAAAAGCTCATTAGGCACATCTCTGTGTTTCTTATCGACTAGGTGTTTAAATCTCACAGCTTTCGTGTAATATTGCTTATTCTTTGCAGCCATTGACTGTGAACTAACAGAGTGGTCCCAGTGGTCCGAGTGCAATACTTCATGTGGAAAGGGCCATATGATCAGGACAAGAATGATTAAAATAGAACCACAGTTTGGAGGAACAGCATGCCCAGAAACTGTCCAACGTACAAAATGTCGAGTAAGGAAGTGCCTGAGAGGCCCAGGTATGGAAAAGAGGCGCTGGAAAGAGGCCCGGGAGAAAAGGAGAAGTGAACAAGCAAAAAAAAATATAGATAGTGAGCAATATCCAGGTGAGTGTGAAACCGTTATTTAGTACACTCATGTATAGTTGTCTTTTCTGCATGACAGGACCTTGTGAGCAGCTCCAATTCATGCTGCAAGAATTATTTTCAGCATTGCAGTCTAGGTGAAGTTTTAGCAATGAAATAAAGCATAGCCACTTTTGGTGTTTGCCTGTCATCAAAAATGAGTGACTTAAGTTTAGGGCACAATGGAGAAAGGCTTATATCTGTCCATATCCTGTCACCGAAAATATTTTAGCTTCTTCGCTACAAAGGGTGAATGTGAAAAAAAATTAGGTTTTAGACCTGGCAAAGGACTGATTGCAATTTCTGCAGACCTGGGTGATAATCTTTGCATCCAGTTACCTTTGAACTTTGAAAGTATTTGTTCCTGGAAACAATGCTGAATTTCAAAACTTAATTAATTTCCACCTCAATAATCTGATTCAGACTCAGACTGCTCTGAGAGATCTGCTCGGACTGCATTTCAGTAAGGGACAGTATTATCAAGCACTGATGCCTCAAATAAATAAAACATTATATCTTGTGGTATAGTTTACATTATCTGGATAGGAATTACAGCTAAGTTGTGGTTCATGCTTGTCTGACATTTAAAAGTTTCTTAATTTTATCTGTTTTATAATGTAGACAGTAAATTTCTTTTTTAATACATTTTTTCAGTGTTTGACAAATGCACCTTAATTATATTTAACTGGGGTTTTCTAACTCCTACTGTAATAAACTAGGCAATATAATGTCTTAGATTCAAATGATGTAAGTGTGCACACATGCATAGTGGTATGCATATTGAGACATGTAAGTTAGACTGAAATAGTAAAAACTTAAATCAAATTACTTATTTTTGCAGTTTGTAGACTGAAACCATGGACTGCTTGGACAGAATGTTCTACACTTTGTGGAGGTGGAATTCAGGAACGCTACATGATGGTAAAGAAGAGGTCCAAAAGCACTCAGTTTACTAGTTGCAGAGACAAAAAGGAGTTAAGAGCATGTAATGTTCATCCTTGTTAATGCAAGGCTTCAAAGTGATGCACTCTGAGCTAAATGGAAAGTCAACCTTGGTTTGGTTTTTAAAACAAAAAAAAAAATATAAAGTGTATAATAGTTTTCATTTTTGCAGTGTGATTTGCTTTTTAGTCTTGCTGGTGCAAGAAATATATTTTATAAATATTTCCTCACAGATGTATGCTGAGAGTAAATCTTTGGTACTCCAGCCAGCCCTTAATGCATAAAAATAGTAAGTCATTACGAGTCATTTAACTAAAATACAGACATATCTGTGGACATGGAATAGCCATATAGAAATACTACTTGTAAAGACATGGGATGCATGCATATTAGCATAACTAAGTTAAAGTGACATGTTTCATATGTGGGGGGATTTCTCTCTCGATTTGATTTTGAAAATCCAAAGCAGTGCCTACAAGATTACACAACTATGCCAAGGAGTAATTTCAGTAATGCTGGTTCAATAATATTAAAGGTGCATGTTTATCTTTTTACACTACTGGGTTAAGCTGATAGTTATACTAATTATCCTATATACTTTTCCTCACATAGATAGATGGTCCATACAACATGGTCTTTGTTTCTTTAAAACTTAAAAAATTAAGTAATTTGTGTCGCTCAACAGTGATGTCTACCCACTACATGGTCAGTCAAAACAGCACACAAAGAAAACACATGAATGTCACAATATATTTGGATGCCAAATTCTCACATTCAGTCTATCCACGGCCTCTCAAAATGGATACTAAGACCAAACACAGAGGTTCACAACGGCTGTGTCACAGAAAGACTTCCACATAAGTGACACTAAAAAATTAGATTCAGGTTTGTGAGGATGTTAATTACAGGTGAAGAGAGAAAGAGGTTTGTAATATAACAAACACGGTAGAGAAAAGGTGAGCCAGGTTCTCATGCAGCCCTTATAACAAAGGGAAGGGGGCCTCTGAAATAAAACAATGACAGCCTCTTAAAATACTAATTATAGATTGACAAAATATATTTTTACAGCAGTGTAGTTTCTGTTTGCGTTTTTTTTTTTTTTTTTACCCAGAGTATAGGAGGATCTAAAAGTTACTAAATTTGTGAGAGTTACTCATTTGTAGATATACGAGCCAGGATAAATGTCCTGGCCACCTGAGCAATCAACAAACTGCCAGAGATTAGGAAATAGCTCCTCACCATGCTAATTGCTGTTGCCATTTTGCACCATCTCCTGCAGAGTTTAGCACTCAACCCTCCATGTAACCAGGTGTAGGACCAGTGAGACCTTGGGCTTCACTTGCTATTGGAATATAACACCGTTCTGTAAGTGTAACAATTTAACATTAAAGATGAGAGATGAAGGCGATGGTTTATCTTTTGAGCCAGGAAAGGCAGTATACACCTATGTCTCTACATAAGTAATAACAATGCACTGAAAATAAAGACTGTTGATGATAACTCTTAAAACAAGCTTGAGAGAAATGAATGGAGAGAAATTTATTTTCTAGTCTCTTTAAACCAGCCTTAAGTAATTCACTCACTTCCTTAACACTTGGTCAACAATCCTGAGAACCTGACACCCAGGTTTTAAGTGTTCACATGTGATGTGAACCACAACCCACGGAGGCTGTTGGACATCCCCACCAGGAATCCTTTCATTACCTCCCTGTACCTGGACGGGCTGGTTGCATTACACTGTAGGGCTTCTCATCACCATTTCTCCACTGCAAACTGCAAGGGCTGCTCAGGACTTCCACAGCTGTCACATCCCACCCCCTCCTTAAGGTATTTGGCAGCTTTTATAATACCTGGGATGAGGGGAGAGCCAGGGAAGTAATGGAACCATCTGCAGTGTTAAGCCTCTCCTGCCACTGCTAAATGAAGCGGGTACAAGCCCATAGTGAACCAAACCAGGAGAAAAACGGAATCCAACAAGGTTTAATGCTACAACCAAACATTTTACATTTTGCACAGCTTGGCTTATTTAATAATATTAATTCAGATAGTTTGCATCCTTGTGCCTGTTGAAAAATTCTGCAGCTTATGTCTCTATAGCACTGCCATTACAGTGTAGCAGCAAGACTGTCCCTAAGTAATGTATTCATGACCTTACCTTGCACGTTATCCTTTTATGACCAAAAAAACACAGAACAACCCAACAAAAAACAGTGCAATGATACGGATACTGGAGGAATGACCAGCTGAGCATATTTCAGGTGAAGAAACAGATGGTTGCAGAGAAAGGGTGCAGAGATTAATGCCAGGCACTCAGCCTGGGCAGAGCTACAAATGCAATCAAGACCCACACACTACCTACTCTTGTGAGCCACACTTGCTAAGCCTGATGTCCCAGCTGAGGCTAATAATTCAAAAAGTTCACTTTGACTATGAAATGTGTGACTGAGTGGCTTTGGTAGGCTTTGAGAGCGTGGGACAGGGTGCAGAAGAAGAAGGTTTCTCTTGAATGGAAAAAAAAATGCTATGCGTTTATGGACTATATTTTATCTCATCAACCTTTACCACTTCTTTAGGCTAATCTTGCAAAACCATGCCTGTGTCTGCAAATAATCAATTAAAACCAATGTTAAGTTATTTTCATATTTGTTCTAGTTCATCAAGCTGTTTCGTCTTCTGATTACTCCCTTTGCCAAAGGTTACATAGTCTAAATAAGCCTTTAGGTATGTAGGAAATACACAGCATCTTTCTGAATGTGCCCACAAAATTGTCCATTAAAACAATCTGGCATTCCTTTCACTGTGGTTCTTACTAATTTGATTATCCATATCCTTTTTATTTCTCTTAGGAGGCTGTTCAGTGTGATTTCCAGTCATTTCTCTTAGGCTCATTAAAGTTATGAATGTTGGAAATATTTTTTCCCCCACCTTGTTAATACATTAAATGAAAACATAGATTGCACTGGGTCAGAAACGTGTGATCATTCCTTCTTAGGTTCAGCTTTTCACACTGTTTTCTGTTGAAACATTTTACAAGTCACTTGTCTGTCTTCTAACTTGATACAAAAGAAATATTTATGCTTGTTACATTTTGTAAAAAAAAAAACCACAAACAAAAACAAATGAAGAAAAAATAAGGTTGATTTTCTATTCAGAAAAAAAAAGCTCTGATATACAATATGTAGAAGTATTGCATTGTTACTGTAAAGTTTCTAGTAGTGTAATAGCCACTGATTATCAGTCAATAAAAATGAGAACTGTTATCTCTCTTATCTCCTGGATAATACTGCTGAACTGAAAGCACAGATGTCACTCCAGTTTTGTAGACCTCAACTATCAGATTTTAGCATTGTGTGTCTGGGGTTTTTTTCTAACATACAAACTGTAGAATCTTTACACATAATATAAAAGAAAACTTAGGGGGCTTAACAAATGTACAGTAGGACTCTGTGTGTGCAGCATACAATTTAAACAAAGTCTAGGTTGATTGCATTTTTAGGTTTCCTTCATTGTTTTTGTTTGCTGTGGAATTATGAAAAAGCTACCATGAATATTTCTTACCAAAGTCTTGTGTAGATGTTTTGTAGCTGTCTGGCTAACACATTATGATGATTATTATTATTATTATTTTGGAATAAAGACATCTTTACTATGAAATTAGTACTTGTATGAGATTCTATTAAACTAAGATAATTACGTACAACAAAAAATCCACATACTTATCAATATAAGGAGTCAAGTCACCCCCTTGTTTACATTTTACTCCTGTTCAAGCTAATGGGATATCTGGAGTGAGCTGGATCTTACTAGAAGCAGTCATTCCTCCCACTTGGAAATTATTTGCATTAAGGTTTTTGTCAGTTTGTTAGTCTTTAGAAATCACAGAGTTACTTAGGGTTGTTACTCAAATTACCCTCTATTACTCTCCTGCTGGTTTTGTTGCTGCTGTTGTTTTTGAATAAAAGAGAAACTATGTAAAAGAACACATTTTAAAGCCATGTGATACAAAGAGGGAAAAACTATTAAAAATAAGCTTTCAAAATCTCTGTGATTTTGTGAAACTTTCAACAGATATTTTATACTGCTAGAAGAGTATTTAGGTACACACATGTGTGAGTACATCACCGGTAATTACACAGAAAATTACAGCATTTAGGGGAGCCACTCAGCAAAGCTTGACTTTTTGTACCCACTTTTAGAAGTGCAAGGGTAGATTAACTCACCTTTCTGTAATCCCTGCTTTACTTTGTGGCCAAATAGTGGTGTTTCAGCAAAAAAGTGCTAATCCTTTTGCTTTCAAGTAAGCCCAAGAGCACCAAGCCTGCCCAGCTTGAGCAGAGTAGTCACTGCAATGCCAGTACCAGCGGTCTGCTGGGCACCTTCACACCAACGGACACAGACAGGCCTTTCTGAAGAACTATTTTCAGTATCTGAGTGAACTCCACTGACAGTGAGAAGCTATGCTAATTTATGGATCAATTTAATGTTCTGGCATAGTGAATGGTGAGATATCTGAAACAGCAATCGTGACCTTATGGCCCATAAAGCTGTATCAGAACAGCTTTGCCTTGGAAAGCCTCACAGAGCACATAAGTCAGCACAGCGAACATATGGCTGCTTTAAATGCTGACCATCTAAGTACTGCTTGAGACCTACTTGACAGAACGCCTGCCCTACCTTTTGGATGCTCTTCTTCACATGGCCAACACACCTAAACCAGAACCAGCGTGGCAGAAAGGTGACGGGTAAAGCAGGTCCTCAGCCATGGTATGCAAATCAATTAACTCTCCTTCTACAGCTGCCAATCTCAGAGCCACAGATTTCTGGGGTGGGGAAAAAAACAAGCAAATGCCTGAAATTATTCACAGCTCAGCTAAAATCTGAAGCCTGTCACTGCAGACTATGTGACAATTACAATTTCCATTTCTGATATATATAAATATATTCTGATAAATGCCAGAACATATTGTCGCTTGGCTGTGCTCTTAACTACAAAGCAAACTACAGTGTGTGTACAAATATACATACGGTAGCCAGTGCATACATACACAATTTTTTCATGTTTTTTTTTCTACTTGGTAAGCAGCATACTAACTAACTACTAAGGGGGGGAAAAAGACTTTACCAGTAAATTGAAATGTGCTTAAAAAATAATCTCTTGGTACCCAGTTTCAGGCACTTAGTGTTCTTTGCACCACATGCAAATCCATTTAAGATCTTTATTGCAACACTTTCAACTTCGGGCCTCAGTCACTTCATGCAGTGTTGCGCAAAACAAAGCAATTACAGGCCACCTGAATGACATTGAGTTCTGTCTCCTCTGGTTTCCAAAAGACAGAACAGTTTGTGCCATAACTGATGGGCACATTAACTGCTCAGTAGGCAATGACATTTTTCACATGTGGTCTAAATAGCTTAATGCATCTAAAACATTAAAGCTTGTAGCTCTGCATTCTTCTCCTTCATAAAAGTCCCAAGGAACATCATTTACTCTGCCATCAGAAATAAACTTGCAAACACTGAGACCAGAAAGTCCTCCCTTTCTGCTTGCTTGCCACATTGACACCAGTGGAGAAACTGGAGACTCTTGCACCTCCAAATTTGCTTCCTTTTCATTAGCAAATTGCAAGGTATTTTGAAATAGGTCTTTTAAAATATACATCTGGTATAAGGTTCAAAGAAAGATCAAAGGTTGTTTGCAAACACAGTAAGCATTTCTCAGCACCCCTCCCACTGCACCATTTGCACCGGCGCTGGCATCGCAGGCAGAGACCTGAGTGCAGCCCAGACAGACATCTCTGAGGGTCTCCATCAGGAGCGCAGGGCGGCGTTTGGAAACCTGCCTGCTGCCTTTGACAGGCCAAAAAACCCAGCATGTCCCCTCCGTTTGTGCCAGCTACTGCCCTCGTGCACTTTGTGGGCTCGGCCCAGGGCCATCCCAACCACCACAGTCACGACAGCGCCAACTCAACAGCCTCTGGGAGAAGCTTGGATGTGCCAAGAGACAATGCTCTGCAGGGAAAGGCGAAGGGCCCAGCACAACACCTGCCTTCTAGGGCATATCAGAAGTTCCAGGTTTAGGCACAACAGGGGGGGACTGTGAATCCCCAGATGTGGCGAACAATCACACTCTTGGTGCTCGCCCATTCACGCTGGAAGCAACCAAGGGCCTTAAACACTCACCCACCCAAGGCCCAAAATGCAGAAAGGACTCCAAAGCAGCATGGTGTGCACCAAACTAGCTTTACCTAAACTGCCCTTTACCTGAAAAAAGAGAGCGAGTACACATGCATGTAAAGAAAAAGAGACCAAACAGGACCCAGGACTAAATCACAGACTCTTTCTAAACAATGTCCTCTCTTCCACCTAAAGACCTGGATGATGCTGCAAAAAGCCATTGTCTCCCTGTGCCTGCAGTAGCTGAGGCTGGGACAGAGAAGGTGGCATGACTGAGCCTACACAGAAAGCACCAGGACCTCAAACACAGTTCCTTTCCCAGCACTGCCTGTAAAACTAGACTGGGCAGAACTAGTGCCAGGGTTAGGGTTGGCAGAATAAAAACATCCCGGAGCTGACTTTCTTGCAAGACCATCCAGCTTTGGGGAGAGCCAGTGGCTCATCCCTGCATCTGAACAGCTCAGCACTCAGGTCCCAGCAGCATTAGCCAGCTTCTGGGGAGGTACAGTGAGGACAACGTAGAAAAGTAGCCAGTGGGCAAAGACCCCTTAAGTAACCCCCACAAAGAGCACTAATGAGGTTAGAGTTAGGATTTATACTTTTGTTGTATCAATATAAGCACTGAGGTATCTGGGCCAACTGCTGAAAAAAATTTAGATGACACATCCCACACTTTACCCCTAAAACTTGAGATATTACATACCATTTTCCCACAATACTTTATTAACATGAGTTCATAAATAAAAACCAAAAGCAAAACACAAATCAAAAACCAACAAACCCCAAATAATGAAAAAAACCCCACAAAAACCATAAGGTTTTTAATTACAGAAGCCTTAAGCCCACTTGAGCAGTGAGGGAGCCAAACCAGTGTCTAGAAGAGAAATGAAGGGGTCTAAATGCTAATTTTAAAATGTGAAAGTGGTCTGTATCCTGAGCTCAAAATACAGAAAATGTTATGAATGAGAGAATACAATTTTCTATACCACCTACATAAAAAGACAGAGAAGATGTGCAAATAAAGAAACAGCATTTTCAAGTGCAAAAAAGCAGCTGTGCTATTTAGAAACCTTAAAACATTTACGCTTTCTCTCAGAAGTCTCCATTAAAGGAAAACACCAGCATTTTTCATGCAGTTACTTGCAAAGTTGTAGTTCTGTTTACTTTTCTATTTAGTGTTTTAACTTCTAGTTCCTATCTACAGTAAATTCCAGGAAATCAGCATAAACATCTATAAACGGATCATTTCTGGGGGACTCAGCAGCGTACAGAAAGGAGTACTACTGTCAATGCACATAAACGTATAGGCTTGAAATGTCTTCACTGGAACCCCAGCTGTTAGAGCAACAAAATCACATCCCACTAGATGGCATTGGAAGCCAACACAGAGAGCTGAGCCTTAAAAAAGAACCTAAAAAAGAACCTAACACCAACTAAGCAGCAGAGTGTGCTCAGTATCGCCCATTGCAAGGATCTGCACAGGGGGTAAATCAGCATTTTTCTCTCTGTGTCTGCCAGCTCACCACTGCTGACACCAAGGGCCTTATCACTGCAGACATGCCAAGGTACCTCGCAGAGGCATGAATATTGCCCCAACCTTCTTTAATTAGCTGTAGAAACGCTGCTGGACACAAATTAAATGGGAAGTGGGTAAGGGGGAGGTAGTGAAATGAGCTAACAATGTCTTTTCCACAGATGAAGCCATAAACCCCTGTGGGCTGCTCTCCCAGAGAGGCATCACTACCTTCCACTAGAGAAAAAGTGTTTTTATGAATCTTCAGAAGCAGCTAGATTGTAGAAATCCTACAGACCAGGAAATAACCACCTGTTATAGTGACACAATCACAGAATCACAGAATTATCTAGGCTGGAAGAGACCCTCAGGATCATCGAGTCCAGCCATCCACCCTACTCTAAAGTACTCCCCTAAACATTGTTCTATTCACTACTATTCTGCAAAGATAAGCACTTTTGGGGTGAAAATAGTATAGAACTGTCAAGAAACTGTCAAGATTTGAGCGCAAAGGGCAGCTACACCGGACAGTACACCCACCTATGTAAAATCTCTCCTGTGCTCATATAAAGCCTAGCTTACAGGACTGGAAAGCTTTTCTCTTCTTCAAAAGCATTTAGAAAGCACTGTTTTTGCAAAAATCCATACAAGAAGAATGTGTCACGGGCAATGATCCACACATCATTAACAAACCACAAAGTACTTTTTGCCATTTAACATAAATAATGCAAAAAAAAAAAAAATCAGTAATACTTATTTCATACAAGTTTTAAGTCATGTCCAAACCCGTGTCCAGCTTCATGCTGCCAGACATCAGTCCCCCATCCTCTTTAAGCAGTAAAGTTGTCTGCTGCATCATCTAAAAGACACGGATAATAGAACACCTTTAAGGTTTTGAGTTCAATGGGTTTCAAGGGCAAGGAGGCTTTGGTTCAAAATGCTTTATGTCTTTCTTGGAAAAACAAATTAAAACATTAGCTTATGCCACTGGTTGCCTGTATTACATAAAGGTGGTTTTTTTACTCAGAATCAGAAAAGGGAAAACAACTCTGAAAAATTAATCTTTCAGGGGTGAAATAGAACTTTGAAAACTTCATACGCAAGTACCAATTTAGGAGCATTTTCACCGCAGTTGAAATTAAATATTTTAAATGTATTGTTCAATTTTAAATGAGCTAACTATTTTAAAACAGCTTTTTCTCCTTTTTCACAATAAAGTACATTCTAAAATTAAAACAGCCTGACACGTCAAGAAAACAGTTGGCCTTAACAGGACACGTGGGGAATAGGTTTCCCCTTTTTTGTTTTGTTAGATGCTGAAGTGCAGCATTTATTCTAAAGCAGTAAACAAAAACATGTCTAGAGCTTGGTACGTCTGCCTTCTATATGTCCATTTAATATGTTTAAATACATTCACAATTAATAGTTTGCCTTCCTTAAACAGCTTGCTCTCACGTGTATTTTTTAGAGCTTTTCATTTCTATGGTGACCAAAACCAGACTAGCTTCTCTAACTGTGGACAGCCTGATTATTTTTGTCCTGCTGCAATGATCTTTTTGTTTTCTATTTATAACTAGAAAGAAAAAAATCACAGAAAAAGAAAAACAGAGCCAGTCATACAGAACACACCTCTAACTGAAACAGAGGGTGTTTATTTTTGTGTTTCATTAATTCCTGGAAAATTAATTTCCATTAATCCCTTGAGTTCCTTCAATTAATTGCTTGAAGCTATTTCCAAAAGAAAGACGCTTGCGGAAAGAAGACCCCTAACCTCTGCAGGCAGGCAGGGCTGGAGTCCTGCACCGCGTCTGCAGGCGGCAGCAAGAGAGCACATTTCAAACGCGGTGGCTTTGCTCTTCCCAAGCTCCAGCAAGAGGCTCTGTCAGAGCTGGGCAGGGTGATGAAGAGGAGGAAGCAGAGCTTCCTGCAAAACAGCAGACTGCTTTTTGACTATAGGAGAGCTATCAAGCAAGAGCTGCTGTGAGCTGCTATCAAATCCAGACCAGCCAAGCACCAACAAGCACCAGCGAGCGGGTCGGACGGTGCCTGTACAAGGCAAGGGGCTGCCGAAAACCTTGTGGGGCTCTGGGAAGTCAGGTCAGTTCTTCAGGCACTTACTGAACAGAGCTCCAACTCAGAACAGAGTCTTTGTGTGCTCCAACAAAAAATAAAAATCACCCTCTCTTGACAGTGAGATTTCTCTTTTAATTAAGAAAGTACTTTTTGTGCACTCCAAAAAAAAAAAAGAAATCACCCTTTCTTGACAGCGAGATTTCTCTTTTAATTAAGAAAGTACTTTGGAGCAAAATCCCTAAGGCATAGATCCAAAAAGGAACTTTAACTGGCAAAATGATCAGCACTGTAATGCTTAAGCTTTAGCCACGCGGCCCACAGAGCATGCCTACAACCACAACCTCGGCATCTGAAATCTCTAGCTGAATGTTTTGGAAGAGCCAGGCCGTTTAGAACCGATTCCATAAACAACAGCAGGGAACTGATTGCTCAACCCCCAGTTTTCAAACTGCTCCTTTAGGTCTATTGTCTTCCCTGCACAACTCCTGCTGGCATTAAATGATTGTTTTAAAGTAACTGGATGCTTGGTCATATGACTACAGAAAAGCTAGAACTGTGCAAAATCTTAGCTGAGCAAACTTTGCTTGTGAAACAACAAAACCTGTCCTCTCTTCCCCGCCCCCCCATCCCAAATCCCAAAAGACCAGAATGTTACAAAAGCAAGAACTAGGTTGCTATGACTACTATAAATTACATCAACATATTCTCCTTAACACTTTCCTTCTTGAAAATCTAGCTTTAATCATATAAAATATTTTTAATCTTAAAGTTTTCTATATCATGTCTCTGATTTAACAATCTTAATCTAAAGTTTTCTATATCATGTCTCTGATTTAAAGTATTCTAGACTTGTTCAGATATTTCAATAATGCGTTTAAGAGAACATGCACTGCTTTACCCATGATTAATTTTTACAACCCACCATGCCTTGTAGCAGGAACTTCAGATTTGGCAGGTAGGATGTCCTCGTATTGTTGGCGAGAGAAAGACACCCATCTGTCTGTCTTCACAAAAAACCACATATGGATAAAGAAGACAGCCTGATAAGGAACCTCAGTGTACACCAACAGGCTCTAATTGCCCTGAGGAACCTCCCCTGAGGCCTCCATGTACTCCAAGGTTCACTGGCCAGGGAGCTGCATGCAAGCTCAGCCCTTGCCTGAGCTTTGCTGTGGCAGTGAGTGTTCTTGCACCCTGCTGGCCTAGGAGCTGCCTTGTGGCAACACGCTGGTCTGGTGATCTGGACTCGTGGCTGACCCTTTCTACTGTCACAGAATCACAGAATCTTCTAGGTTGGAAGGGACCTTAAAGATCATCTTGTCCAACCGTCAACCTGACTGACAAAAATAGACACCCACACAACAAACAAGGAGCATCATCACTAAACCAGACCTCCCAGCACTACATCAACCCGTCTTTTGAACACCTCCAAGGATGGGGCCTCAACCACCTCCCTGGGCAGCCCATTCCAATGGCTGAGAACCCTTTCAGTGAAAAAATTTTTCCTAATATCCAGCCTGAACCTCCCCTTGCGCAACTTGAGTCCATTTCCTCTTGTCCTGTCGCCTGTGACTTGAGAAAAGAGACCAACCAGTGGGTCACTGGACCCACCCTGCCCTTCTGGTTTGGGCAGCTCAATAGTCACTCAGAGAACCTTATGCCCCAAACACACAACGACTACAAAGCAGCACAGCTGAGAAAAGAGGCACCGCTGCAGGTGGGCTTGTGTGATGCACAGCAGGCAGGTCAGCAGAGAAGCACAATGCCTCCGCATAGCTATTGCAGTGTCCACAGATTCACTTATACCACCAACTACAGAGCTTTGATGCCCTGCTCCCCCCATGCTTGCTGGGGAGAGAAGATGGACAAGAAACAAAGTTGGGCTGCAGAGCCAAAACTGCTCTGTGGGACCAGCTCTCTATGCCTCCATGCTCTGCTGGTAAAGAAGGATGGGTAACAATTTCTCCTCCTACTTTTTTGCCTACTGAGATTGGGGAGCAGGTTGGATCGGGCATTGTTCTATAGAATGTTAATGGTTGGTGTAATGGCTCTTTACATCTTTCTTATTCACTATGTGTTTCTTCAGTGTAGTAATAATATGTCTAAAAACCTGGTATCTGCAGAAACGATTCCTTCCTGTCGAAAAGAGAACCGACAGAGTGAATTGATCATGCTTTCTTCCTGAAATAGGGTTAAGGTTGTGCATGTTTTGAATCCTATTAGTAAATTACATTACACAAGCCAACATCTCTGTTTGCTACAGTGAAATTGCAAATTAACCCCCTTTAGAAGCGGACAAGGAACAAAAGTTGGGCTGCAGAGCCAAAACTGCTTTGTGGGACCAGCTCTCTATGCCTCCATGCTTTGGACAAGAAACAAAGTTGGGCTGCAGAGCCAAAACTGCTCTGTGGGACCAGCTCTCTATGCCTCCATGCTCTGCTGGTAAAGAAGGATGGGTAACAATTTCTCCTCCTACTTTTTTGCCTACTGAGATTGGGGAGCAGGTTGGATCGGGCATTGTTCTATAGAATGTTAATGGTTGGTGTAATGGCTCTTTACATCTTTCTTATTCACTATGTGTTTCTTCAGTGTAGTAATAATATGTCTAAAAACCTGGTATCTGCAGAAACGATTCCTTCCTGTCGAAAAGAGAACCGACAGAGTGAATTGATCATGCTTTCTTCCTGAAATAGGGTTAAGGTTGTGCATGTTTTGAATCCTATTAGTAAATTACATTACACAAGCCAACATCTCTGTTTGCTACAGTGAAATTGCAAATTAACCCCCTTTAGAAGTAGGTCAGCTCACATCACCTTAAAGATCAGTACTGTGTGATCAATCTTAATATCGTTATCAAGTAATCTGTAGAAATCTGTTTGGCAGACAATGCACTTTGACTCCATGCCCAGGGCTTCTGCTTTGTGATTAATGATTGTGCTATTCTCCATTTGTCCCCTGATAAGTTACACCTGTCCACCACTTAAGCAGACTTCATCTAAAATTCATGGAGGCATTAAAAATCACTAAAAGGGAAAGAAGAAAAAAAGAGGAGAAATGCTCTCAGTATTTAAGGGAAAAGTTCCTGAAGGTTCACATTTCAGACTCCCTCTTTGACAGTCATATACTTTCAGAGTGCTTCTGATTTAATGTTTTCCAGATATCTTCAATACTGTTTACATGTATGGCTCTGAACATATTCTTACCATTAAAGAATTTTCCCATTATGTCATTATCCAACCCACCAAAGGAACAGAATCTATTGTCTACAGGTCAGACTAAATTAGTCTGCAGTCCTCCAAGCACCAGCTGGTAAATCCGTGTAATGTGCAGGTAGTGGATATTTGTGCAACGCCATTTACTGAAACTATGTATTTTTGTTCCATAGTATTTTCTTTAAAGGTTATTGACTGAATCATTGTTGACTGATTTACTGCGGTATGTGAACCATCTCTTTTGGCTGCTGCCAGTGCTGCAGTTCTTCTAGACATAGGAGGCCAGAAGAAGGCTTCCTGCCCTTCAAGTGGGATTTATACATGGCTTGGATTTCATTTTGGATTAAATGCAACTGCGAATATCATTAATGATTAACATAATTATGACACAGTTCCCTCAGGTTGTTGTTTCATATCATGAAATACTGGGTGGCTAAAAAGACTTAATGGCCTAAAAAACGTGCAAAGTGCCTTCCTCCACTACTTGTTTTTGACTAACAGCTTGTGCCAGTGCAACTGTTTGTAGGATTGCAGTGTGCTCTGGGTACAACCCCAGCATAAAATGAAAGGAAGCCCTGAGGGGCTGCGTGCCACTGCACTGGGACAGAGACAAACTGCAGGCAGTACCAATAGTCTTAAACTGAGGTTAAACTTAAACACTGAGTTATGGCTTCAACAGACACATGGTAGAGAGCACCCAAGATGCAAAATAAGAGTTACATAAATGCCAAATATAACTTACATATTAACAAACACCCATAGCTGTTTGCCTCATCTACTGCAGCATCTGTAATAACAATACCATTTGAACAATGCAAGGACAGGAGCAGGGTTTTGATCTCGAATCTATTCTGAGGCATTATAATGTTATGCACAGCTGCATTTTGCTTCATTTGTTTTTCCTGACAGAGAATATATCCTGTTAATTTTTTCCAAACAGCTTACTGGCAAAAGCTGATGCCACGTCTTGGCGTTTTATAACTGCAGCTAGCTCAGCCACGCAGCCAGCAGAAGAGCCTCCACCTACCCCACCCTCAAAAAAACCCTTTTAAAATAAAGAACCGGACTGTTCAGAACTGGAAAAATATTTCCTCAAAAATCTTACCAAGAAAAATAATGGGTGGATGCTTTCAAGAAAATTTTGGTGTTTTCTCGGGCAAAACTTTGGGAATATGTTCATAAACTAGTTCAGTATATTTCCTGCATGAGTCTATGGAAGTCAAACCACCCAGTGACTTCAACAAGATCTCAGCGCGTCAAGGAAAAATAGACCTGAGGAGTATTTCTTCGAGCTTTTTTGTTCTTCTAGAAACTCCTCAATACACTCTTGCGTTCTTTAATATTTAAAGAAATATTAATCGATGTCTCTGGGAGCCCTATAAAACTGAGTGCATCTCTAGCTGCAATAAAGTCAGCAGAAATTGTATAAAAACATAATATTCGCATGCCTGGTAGTTAACTCTTCGACAAATTCATAGTCTTTATATCTCCAAGTAACACATTTCCTGCAGCCAAGAGATGACTGAAATGATTTGACTGAATTTCACAACTTTGCAGATAATAACTGAGAACAGCAGGCAAAATTGCAGCAAGAAAGCAAACATCTTTCCTCCCCTCCTCAACAGGATTCTCTTTCAGCAGCTTGCTTCACAGAATAAACAACGTTGCCAATACATACAAAAAGCAGTAGGAATCTTGTGATTTTAAATTAAGGTATGTGAAGATTTTGTTTTGGTTATTCTAAATCCACATCATAAAACACATTTTTTTTTTATGAAACACAAGTGCCCCATGTGAAGTTCTCCTTGCAGTGCTGAATGGATCTTGCCTTGCATGTGCTAGAAAAGATGGTATCTAAATGGATATCTAAATATCTAGATGGTATCTAAATCAGCCCTGCCAGAGGGCTGAGCCTGCAAGCTTTATTCACAAGCTTTAGATTGTAAATTCTACAGAAATACAATCACCATCTCTTCCCCTCACCTTAAGAGGTTCTTCTCATCAGAACTGACCAAGTTCTCTTGTAGAAGGGTGGGAAAGACACTGCACACTGTACTGGCATAAATGAAAATGCAGCATATGCAAGAGGGCAAAACACAGCCGAGGAGGCTCAGCTTCCCGTCCTGCTCTCCCCAGGATGGAGGGAAAGGGCTGGGACTACATATGGCCAGATGGAGGAAGAAGCTTCCATGGAACAGCTTAGCAAATGCTCCGCCACCTGAGAACGAGACTTCCTCATCTCAACCCTCTCGACGTGCCTCCCAGCCATGTGCCGAGCCCAGGATTTGAACCATCTGTGCTAGATCTCCACAGTAATAATCTAATGTTTTAGTTGGCCATAAAGTTGGAAAGAAACAACAAAAGAGATAAAATGTAACAAAAGCCAAAGAAGTGACAAAACAAAATAAACGGCTGGAGAAAATAGAGCAAACGCATAATAAATATAATCGTTAACATCTCACGTGCCAGTAATTTGACAGGCAAAACCAAGGATGACTCAGATATTTTTCAAGTTTTTAAAAACTGAGCTGTTATTCACAAATCTCACTTGATTTTATTTTTCTAGAGAACCTTTGTTTTGTTATGTTTGGTACACACTTCATACAGTCACAGTTTTATTTTGCACACAAACAGAAAAACAAAAGTGCCAAGACTTGCTGATCTCACCAAGGGCTAACAGTTTTAAAGGCAACAGTAGGATTTCCCATAATCTGCTCCTTTACCATGAGTAGTTTTAGTGGCCACAAAAAAGAAATAGGAGGAAAAAATGAGGTCCCATTCAAGTTTTAGTTTAAACACTGCTTCTTAGTTATTGTCAAAATACTATCAATATGCATTTAGCTAGAGTATATGAATGCCAATAACATTCTGTGAAAATACAAGATGGGTTTAAGTATTCCCCTTTCTATCCCAAGGGGTCATTATTATTTTTTCAGGTATGCTACCAGTGCTATCTGTCTTTCCTAGGCCCATTATTTTATGTAACAGCTCAAAAACTTGAGTCTTACAATGCTTAGCACTAACTCTATGCTTCTACAGTAGACAGGAACCCCCTCAGGTCAAAAACCATTATAATTGTTTGTAAGTATTTGTTGAATCAGGCGCTCTGCTTTTTTTCTGTATGAGATACAGATCCAGCTCCAGCTATACAGTATTTTATCATTATAATAGCAGTGCCCTCAGAAATGATGAATACCTTGAAATGCTACGCTTAGATGGCTTTCCACCTCAGAAGTGTCTGCTTTTAGGATGTGTTGAATAATGCCTTTTGTATGCATTTAACATCATCTCCCATGTAGGCCACCAACTTTTAGAAGTCATATTCATACAAGCCACAAAGAGCCAACCGGTTCCTTTCAGTAGCTAGCAATGGCAGAAACTATTTTTGTTGACTTCTTTGTCAACAAATTTTTTGTTTCAACAGGTTGTTGAAAACAAACTGTTTTTCTGAATTGGATTCATGTGTCTCCACTATTATTCATGCAACCAGGTCATGCCAGAAACCCCAACCTATTGCTGTTTGCCCCCTTCCACCTGTTTGCCCTGGAGGTTTCTAGAATCAAACCTGGTCTTAGAAGAGTTGGCAATAAAGTTTAAGAGGTTTGCAATTAAGTCTTTAAACTGATATTCAGATTCTAATCCAGTTAATGGAATAAACCGCTACTAGTAAGAAGAGAATTCGTAATATACCCTTTGATTTGTAGATATGGGGGGAGCTTTTTTGGGGGAAAGGGGTTATTTCTTTGAATATTTTTTTCAGAGAGAAGGCAAACCAGAGGAGCATATTGCTGTTCTCTTTATGTATATATATATAAACTTTTTTTTTTTCCCCACTGGGCATTTTATTGTCAACATTGCATACTTGATTTTTTTTTTGTTTGATAGGGTACAGGCTCCTTGCCTTTAACATCCCAATGAGTTAAAAGAAAGCTTTGACCTCGATTTATTCATGACGTAACTCCTCTGACTCCAGTGGAAAAACAGCAAGTATCCATCTGTTCTACAGTGTTCTTTAAAAAAACTTGTTAAAATATCATCTAGCATTTTCATGAGATATAAATCAAACTATTGTTCATACAAAAAAACATGTAACCAAATTATAAAAGGAGGAATCACATAAAACCTTATGAATCCCAATACAGGCTCTAATTCTTAGGTAGATCAAGTACAGGTTTTTTTCCGGCGGTTTCAGGAATCCTATTTTCATTTGGGTCACTCCGAGGCAACAGAAATACTTTTTTCTACTTCTCTGGTTAAACTGTTTATTTTTGTCTCACTTCCCAGAGCCACAAAGAGCAGGGCAAAACCTGCATCTTCATAATTAAAAATAAACAAGAAATCTCTGCAACAATATTCTGCTTTTCCCTCAGAATAAAACCAGAAAAGGATCACTTCTTCATGTTAGCTGATACTAAGAATTTCATAACTAAGGCATTCCATCCGTTTCTGTCTTTTGCCAGGTCTGTTCAGTCTATATTTTGGTCCTGCATATATTACAATCTTGTTAAACTGTGAGCAAACATGAATAATTTAATAGTAAACTACTACAAAATCAATCATTCAAAAAAAAAGATGAGGTGGAAAGAAGAAACTCATCCCTCATAGGAAGCACTAGAGAGGCAAGAGTCTGTGGAAGGAGGTGGTGGAGATGTTCTGCTTTTGGGTGATGGACCCACAACAAAAAGGCAGCGTTTCAGGCCTGCCACCTGCTCCTCAAAATCGGACCTGGCACGTCTAACATCAGCCTACACCTATTTCAGGCAAAATTTTTAAGCAGTCCCAGGGTGATGTCATGCAATAATCAAACCACTGTAAACATCATGCTTACGATGATCAATGAAACAAAATTAGTTCTTATACAAGACAAGAGCTTTTATCCCATCCAGTGACGTGATCAGATGGAAAAGGAATTTAAACAAGGAGAGAATAATCTTGTACTCTTCAAATGCAACACAGGTTTAAGTACAAAGCTTAAGTGTCTTAAAAACAGAACCACAACTTGTGCTTCTCTACAAAAAGAGTTGGCAGACAGGAGAATTGTTTTCACAGAACAGCATCAGCAGGGAGAGTATAATCCTAAAAAAAGATAGTGGGGAAGCACTGAAGAAAAAGCTCAGTTCTCTCAAATAAGAGGACACGATCAGGTGTGGTAGGTAAGATATCTTCTGATGTCTTAAAACCTAGATAAAATCTGGTTCTATATGTATGACTTGCCATATTCAGGCAGAATTTACTTTGCTTTCCATTGTCCACAGCAACATAGAATCACAGAATCTTCACAGAATCTTCTAGGTTGGAAGGGACCTTAAAGATCATCTTGTCCAACCGTCAACCTGACTGACAAAAATAGACACCCACACAACAAACAAGGAGCATCATCACTAAACCAGACCTCCCAGCACTACATCAACCCGTCTTTTGAACACCTCCAGGGATGGTGCCTCAACCACCTCCCTGGGCAGCCCATTCCAATGCCTGATAACCCTTTCAGTGAAAAAATTTTTCCTAATATCCAGCCTGAACCTCCCCTGGCGTAACTGGAGGCCATTTCCTCTTGTCTACTATTGCAAAGAAATCAGATGCTCCAAAGGCAGGGGAAGAGAAAAGAAGGATTATGATAAAAAGAATATATGAACCTACAAAGATTTTATTTTCATATCGATACAAGAGTGTTAATAGATTTCAGACTGTCAAAGCCTATATACAGTACCTATATACAGCCTCTGCCAAAGGATGTATCTCCACATCCACTCCCATATCTTTTGTTCAGTCTGTTATTAAATTAATCAAACATGGCAGCTACTACTAATGGCTTGCTTTAATAACCTGCATCCATCCCCCCGTAGACAGGGTTTGTGTACGCTGCCACAGTTACATATGCTGAGCTCAGCTGTGAGCATGTTCTTACTGCCCTCTTATACAGCTCACCTTTATTCTCTGTTGCCTCTAGTCGACATCGCGTATTTATCACCGGTGGGAGCCACAGATGCAGGCAGTGCTAGACTGATGCACTGAGTTGCCAGATTTGGTGCAAAACTGATGGCAGAAATTTCACATTTGCCAAAATCCTTTCGAAAACCACCCAAGTACTTTGTCTTGTTTTCCCAGCTGTTCAAATGAAGTCATATTTTCTCTCTAACACTGAAACAGCTCTTCCAGTGCTATTGAAAAGCATGCTTGTAAGATTATTTTCATATTTTCAAGTGCACAGTAATTCTCACATTCTATTCATTTCCCCTGTTTCCAGTGCGATTTGATTTTGGTAGGTGACTCATATATTAGTGGCTTCAGCTTAACCCTTTTGAGTGTATTGACCATTCTGGTCAAAATAATGAGTAACAGTGCCCTCTAAAAAAGCTAAATAACATACTTGAATGAAATATTCATGTTATGTACATATTTTCCGTTCAAATAGCTTCACCTACTAACTCATGAAAGCCTTTAGTACTTGAAAATGATGAGATCAAACATGATGCCTTTCGATACACTTGCTCTCTTCCATCTCAGAAGAACAGTATTGGCTAAAACCATTCATTTTATCTAAAGGGATCTCTCTAATGCTTCATCTACTAAACAATTTCATTAAATTCTTCGTCCGTAGTAGAAATAAGGTGCAATTTCAAACAGCCAGGGATTTCAGCTGCCTTTATCACTACTGGGATGCAGTAAATCCATATTTATTCAGCCTAACAAATATCAGATGATCTGTATGTTAAAAGACCTCCCAGGATGTGATTGGCTACTCATGAGGTTGAACTCATGAAGAACAAAATGGCCTTCTCTTACCATTGCTGTTTGTCACAGCATTTGTGAAACATGCTGAGAGATACAGAGATACAACAATAATTACAGTGCATAAATGGAAAATAATTTCAAACCAGGCCCCTACCATCACCAAATCTCAAGCCCCAGAATATGCTTTGCATCTTTAACAGACCTTGATTTCAGAACACTGAAAAAGAGATCAGGCAGCTTTCATCTCACCAAGTAAATTAGGGAATACTTCTCCTGCCAAACTGAGAAAGAGGAGGTGGAAATCTCTCTCTGCTGTGGTATGAACATTGATAATTTAGGCATCACCTAAATTTTCAGAGGTTGATTGGCTTTGAAAACGTATGCTGTAATGTCATGTAAGGAAGGTTCAGCAGGTACTAGCTGATGGTTTTAAAGACAAACCATGTTAAATATTATGCCTTCAGTAGAAAACATAAGAGGCAAAAATAACTCTATCTTCTCTCCAACATTTTAAAATCACGATGTGCTGGGCATTCATCAGAAGTAAAATTTTACTTGACTATGAAGATACTGCTTCCTTCAACTCATACACCAGTAGGACATGATAAGTTCTGGAAAAAAATATTTGTTGGAAATCCAACCGTCCATTTTTCATAAAATGGGTTCAGCATACATACACATTGGCCTTTGAGTATTACAGGCACGATTACATATAACAGAGGTATTTTTAGAATCAAGAAAGACAGTTCACACTCTATGGCCCCTTGTAGCACACACCACTTATCCAGCCCTTTCATCCAGCTTATTCTCCTGGTGCTTCACATGCATGACCTTGGGAGGCACTGGGGCTGAAGACCAAGCTCCAGCTTCCCAAAAAGGACATTATCTGACAAGGAGACCTGATGCACACAGAGCAGCTACTCATCAGAGGAAGAAAAAAAGGAATATGGCCCCTAGTTGTAATCCCCTGCAGGGTCTAGGGCTGTTAAAATATTCTCATATCATTGCCTCAGGGCCTGTTTGGGTTTTTTTTTTTTTACTGTTTTGGGGTTTTTTTCTTTCTTTCTGTAAATCAAACACATGATTTTGTTTCTGGTTTTTTTTAATTGTTTTGGGTTTTTTTTCTTTCTTTCTGTAAATCAAACACATGATTTTGTTTCTGCTACCAGTCTGATGTATGCAGAAAGTTTTCATGATGCTCACACAAGTGTTTTCATACTGAATATTTAAATGCAGTAACAGTATTCGCATCAGTTATTACAGCAAATCATGCCCTCATGAGGATGCACAACACTGTTTATGATCTAGCAAACAAAGTTTCAGTCAAGTGAAGTTTTTTAAAGAATGTAAATACCACCCTTAGAGCAAGTAGTGGTTTTATTCTAATAAGGGTTCTTAGCACTAGGATTTAACCGATTCCTGTATCAGTCAGACTGTCTTCAAGGAAAGCAACCACATCTTCAGCAGCATGCTGACTGAAGCAACCCTTCTCCATCCACCCAAAGACAAAAAAGCTCATTGATTTGAAATGCAGTGTGACTGCACACCTGGGTACTAATGACCACTGGAAATCTTTTGAAGAGGCTAAAATAAATGATGTAAAACAGAGATTAGCAGTGGAAGCTTCTGTACTTTTCCAAGTAGCCAAGTAGAGCTGAAAGAATAGAGTAAGGAAATCTTTAGAAAAGCTAGTTAGCTGAAGATACAAAGACTGAAAAATATTTATAATAACTGGGTTCAAGGAAGTGAGAACAGCAAGAGAAGTGCTATTCATTTGCACACACACTTGTTTTTTTGAAACCCTTACTCTGAAAAGTCTGTTCTCAAAAAATAGTGTTCACCATGGCTCCTGGGCTGATTTTTAAGATGCTGGCTGGAGACCAGCATAATACATGGCACTCTAGCACCCAGAGCTCCAGCCAAAAGACATTCCCACTCCAACTTACAGGAATCAAAGTTTTTATTTTCATGCAGCTCATGTGTAATATATCATCATCCAATTTTCTAACTAAAACACTTCTGAAGTATTATTTGAAAAATGTATCCTGTATTTATTATCTGTCTTGGATCACTTTCTTTCCTCAAACACATCATCTTGCATGAGTTTAAGAATCAAATTCTGACCTCAATATGGGTATATTATTACTCTGCTTAGAACAGAGACGTTTGAGAATAAAAACGACAGGCAAATATAGTGGTTGTACACCTTCTTTCATATCCATGCCTTTCAATCACAAAAATAAAAGAACTTTTTCAGATGTTCCTCAGCTGCTGATATCCTGACAAACATGTGAACAGGGCATTTATTGCCTTCAGAACCCATCTTCTGTGAAGGGAATGTGCATCAGAGGTACTACACTGTGAACACACACCTTTGACACAAGGATGACCCCACAGGACACATGGTATCTCAAGTCCAATGTATGTATTCCTGATTCTACGTTAGGGAATAAGGGCTGCACAAAGCTCTTCTACTCACCAGTATTTTCTCTCTTGCTGCTGAAAGTTCAAAACTTTCAGTCCCACATTCATCCCACCTAGCCCCAGGCACCAAAACCCACCTACCTCAGCAGTCATAGGCTCTATGAACAGTCAACCAGGAAAGACAAGACCCTCCAAGGGCATGATTCAGATCTGATTCATTGCACAAGGCTCTGTAAAAGGCTTCTAAGTTTGCTTTTCTCAACTGAGTACGTAAAGTTAGCTGGGATAAATCCAGACCTCAGTCTGAGATAATAGGAGAGGAACAGACTTGCACCACACCATTTAATTCATGTTCTGAAACCCCCAGCTGTAGCTGAAGCTGCCCGGGAAAGAGAAATGATCTGCCAAAGGTCACAGAGCCACCCAAGATGCCCTTTTGTATGAGTCTGTTTGCCTGCCTGCATCCATCTGCCCAGTTCATTGCTCAGTCTCTTCTCTTCTTACATTTAACCTGTTCTTGCCTTTGACCATTTTCTACTTCATTCTATTAGCCATCGCTTTTCATTCCCCATGGTTTCTGTATCAAACTGGATTCAGCTGCAGGGTGAAAGCACCCCAAATAGATCATGATCTTGCACTGTAGATCAGGACAACCTTTGTGTTCTTCTGTCTTCCAAGCTGTCTGGTATATTTTGCTGTGCCAGATTTAGTTACATATACAATAATGTATTGTTACACATGTTTAATGTAATGCAGTCATAAAACTCCTGTCTCCTACATTAATGTCCCTTTCACTCACTCATTCTTTCTGCTTAGTTTCCCATTCTGCATTTCACGAAGGGAACTGTTACAGGAAGGAAACTGTACTTTTTTTTCTTCACCTTAGGAAATACAGATTCCACCTGCATAATGTTATCAGCCATATTTTGACAGATATTTAAGAAGTCTAATTTAGCTCAGTCAAAATTTAATTGTAATTCAAACTTTCACATGTGAAAAAATACGATATAAACGAAAACTTATCACAGAGTTCTTCGGTGCAGTAGGATTCCCACATTTTAAACACTAAATATTTTCTGAAGGGGAAAAAGCTTTCTCCTTCATGATCAGAACTCAAGAGTAACTGTTGAGCCTACACCAGTGAAGCACAGATCCACTAAACCACTTAATTATGCCTTCTGAGCACTGCTCAAATACCAGTATTTACCTCTGAGGCTGCAACACAATTGCATGTTTGTGGTCTGGCAGAACAAGTTTTCCAGAGTCAATATTCATATTGCTGTGGGGAACCACATCTAATCTCTACATAATCTCTATATAATTTTTATTATTATTATTTATAAGACAATATAATGGGTAAATAACAGCAGCTCCATCTGTGTTTGGTGTTAATGAGAAGCTGATTTCAGAGAGCAACTATTCATAAAACAGCCTCCTTAAAATGAAAGAATGAAGGCAATGGCCTCCCTCCCACCACACCAAGCAGACTAAGATCTATGGAGCCTGTGAAAAGTCCTCTTTGAACATTTTCCCTAGGTTTAACACACGCCTATGGGCTTAATGCCAAGGTGTTCTTTCTCTCCAGTTCATATACATCATTTTTATTTAATAAAATATTATCCCCAAGCAAGATCAGGAGGTTTTTTACTTCTGGCACTGCACAAACACATAGCTGGAAGGAACTGCACTCCTAAAGCTTACTATCTAGACCAACAAGCTATGAAATGAACTTGAGGGAATAGTGGCACAGTGCAATGTATTTGCACAATGTACAAATAGAAAGTATGTTAATAGCTTTAAATAGGTTTCTGAACTCTTAACAGAAAATAATAATTAATGTTTCTGTAGCCTCAGTAACATTAAAATATATTACTGTGATTTTCCTTAAAGAAAAATTTGAACCTGAAGGAATGGACTGACCTAAAATATTTCGTTCAGAACATCAAAGTAACAAAGCACCTACAGAAGTATTTATGATACTCTAAAGCCAAGCAGGCTTATCAAAATTTTAAATGTTTTCTAGCAATCATTCTGAAAAATCCATAAGCATTTGCATCAATTCCAGTGAGATGAGTCTCATCATTAAAAGTATGCACTGACATGGAGATGGTTTTGGCAACCATGCATATCCTGGACAAAGAAAATAATGCCATTTAAGTTATGTTGGGAGTTTTTGTTTGGTTTGTTTTGGTTTTTTTTTTAATGAGATCACCAATCTCTGAGGACTCAGATTGCCTTGTAAACATGAGCAAAACAAAGTTCACACCCCAGCTAATGAAGATAAAAGGTAAAGATGACTTCTCCCACTTTGCTTTTGGGGGACCTGAGAGACAGAAATATTAAGGTTATAACCCAACAAAAATTTAATTCCCATGCAGCGACCTATAAACTGCCCTTTGACTGCTATCAGAACAGCCTGATGAAAGATGGTGTGCATGCACCTCTGTCTTTATAAGGGTGGCACCTCCAGATGATGTTAGCAAGCAGTCATGCGGTTTGTATAATGGAAAACCTGCTTCCAGTAATGTTCTCAAAAATCCACTAGGTTTTTTTTACTAAAAACATTATTTCATCTCAGATCTGCCTCCTAGCCCTAATCTGTTGACTAGTCCTGATGGTGATATTATATTAATAATACTCTTTTTCTACAATTGAACATTTTATATTTCAATAACATTGTAATCATAAATAATAACAATAAAAAAGATGGATAGAAAAAATAAGACCAGCCTGCTTGGAATGTAAAGGAAGATAAGCATTCATTATTGCAATTCTATATATGAATAATTAAATTTATTTGGCACTACAATTGCTCAGTGGTGATGTCATTAATAGTCACAGAATTACAGAATCACCATGGTTGGAAGGGACCTCTGAGATCATCGAGTCCAACCTTAAAAAAAAAAAGCCGAAAAAACCCTCAAAAAACCCCCACACAAAACACAACACCCCACCACATCACACCCACCTACAAACCAATAATCTCGGGCACTAGAGCATGCCCTGAAGAGCCATGTCTACACGTTTCTTAAATACCTCCAGGGATGGTGACTCCACCACCTCCCTGGGCAGGCTGTTCCAGTGCCTGACCACCCTCTCAGGAAAGTAATTCTTCCTAATATCTAATCTAAACCTCCCCTGACGCAACTTCAGACCATTTCCTCTGCTCCTGTCATTATTCCCTTGGGAGAAGAGGCCAACCCCCACCTCTCTACAACCGCCTTTCAGGTAGTTGCAGAGGGCAATGAGGTCTCCCCTCAGCCTCCTCTTCTCCAAACTAAACATGCCCAGTTCCCTCAGCCTCTCCTCGTATGACTTGCTCTCTAGACCCCTCAGCGGCTTAGTGGCTCTCCTCTGGACACGCTCCAGCAGCTCAATGTCCTTCCTGTAGTGAGGGGCCCAGAACTGAACACAGCACTCGAGGTGAGGCCTCACGAGTGCCGAGTATAGAGGCACGATGACTTCCCTATTGGGAAGTGCTGGCCACACTATTCCTGATACAGACCAGGGTGCCGTTGGCCTTCTTGGCCACCTGGACACACTGCTGGCTCATGTTAAGCCAGCTGTCCACCAACACTCCTAGGTCTTTTTCTGCTGGGCAGCTTTCCAGCCACTCTTCCCCAAGCCTGTAGCGCTGCCTGGGGTTGTTGTGACCAAAATGCAGGACCCGGCACTTGGCCTTATTAAACCTCATCCCGTTGTCCTTGGCCCATTGATTCAATCTGTGCAGATCCCTCTGTAGAGCCTTCTGACCCTCAAGCAGATCAACACTCCCACCTAGTTTGGTGTCATCTGCGAACTTGTCAAATGATTATAATAAAACAAATACTCTCATCACAATTGTGGAGATTGACAATAAAACAGCCCTCCAGTGAAAAAAAAAAAAAAGAGCTATAATGTTTGTACTCTCCCCAAATTTCTGTTCTAAAATCAGTTTTATAGACTAAATTTTGGTAGTAATTTCTTGTTTTATATGTGTATTGTATGCATCTGTGTTCTCTTTTTATTACTGTTAAAACTAGAGGACAGAGGAGAAATAAAGCTGGCAATTTTGATCCAAATATAAATTTTATATTGAAAGCAAAAATATCTTATCATCTTTAAAATTATAGCTTCCACATTAAACTAGTGGTGGTCTGTCACCTCTTTGCCTAAAAATACACGGCAGACACATATCTGCTTAATCATCACAGTTTCCAAAAACATGCACACACTTAAAGACCAGTAAACCGGCAGCAGCGTTATTCTCCAGACTTAGAGGTACACAAGGGATTTTTTTTCAGGTGTAGGGTCTCAGAGCACAGTCCTCCTATCACAAGGGCATTCTTTTGCTTATGCATAAGCACACACTCGCACACACGCACACAGACTGTATAGAATCATAGGAAGGTTAGAGTTGGAAGGGACCATGAAGACCATCGAGTTCCAACCCCCCTGCCATGGGCAGGGACACCTCCACTAGAGCAGGTTGCTCAAAGCCCCATCCAGTACAGTGTGATGGGCTGAATATTGTGATTACAATACCTAGATCCTCCTAGTCCCCCTGTACACTCTTTCTCCTTCCACTTTTTAGGTGTTAGCCTATTTGTTTTCGACACTGTTCTTTCTTTCTTAGATGTCACAACAAGATAGAAAACCCCACAGCTTCAATACATCTTCCAGCTATACCAGATGATACAATAAAATAAATTACCTATCCCTACAGTCCTTGCTGTTGCTGGATCCCTATACAGATGCAACAGAAATATACTCAGTTCGACTATTACACAGTTTTATTCTCTACAGATACACCGAAGGAACAGGAATACACTTTTAACTCCCAGTTTACCTCCTAGGCACAATGTTTTTTCTGGAATGACACTTACAGAACAGCAAGACACTTCATTAAAGTTAAAATGAAAGAAATCTGAAACCGACAGCTGTTTTTCTTACAGATAAAGGGATTTCAAAAATACCCAAGCCCAAGAAGTTGAAAAGAGCATGTGGTCTGAGCAAAAGGCAATGACTGGATGTGGAAGATTGACAGAGAAAGATAGAGGCTGCCAGGCATAGGTATTGTTTCATGCTTCTCTCCTTACCATCTCAGTCACGTTAAATGTTACAGGGACTCTAAGCAGTTGTCTGCTGGACACAGAAATTCATTTTTCAAGCAGTAGACCAGCAGGTCAGTATTTAAATTCACTATGTCGTTCCACTGCCATATGCCAGGCAACAAAGAACATAGTGTAATAATAAAAATGGAAGCTTCCTATGGAAATTTGAAACGTTGTATCATTAGTCTATGAGAACACCAAACCATATGATGGATGTAAAAAATTATAATATAAAAAATTATCTATATTGTTATAAAAATTAAAAGCTTAGCCTAGCTAAGATTTGGAACACAACTAATTTAGAAAAGCAAATACATTTATGATCATTTAAGATCATTATTGTCTGCTTCTTTCCTTATGGATTAGGGAAACGGTAATCCCATTTTACAAATGGCAAACTTTGAGAAAAAGTATTTCATGACCAAAGAGTAGGACTTCTGAATTCTTGACTCTTAATTAAGCCCATGCCTACTGGGGAAAGGGGAGAAAGAGGCAGTCCCTCTGATAAAATGGCAATACTACTGTAAAGTAGCAGGCATATTTTTGGGGTTGATTACTTCTCTTTATGAATAAATATAGCATAATGGTCTTGCAATTTAATAGCTCAGCAGCAATGAAACTTCTGTATGAATAAAAAGGATTTGGATCGTATCTCTAGACTCTTGCTGAATGATAAATGAACCAGCTTCAGCAGGTTGGAACGAGCTGAGGGGAACATATATGCTGAATGATCACCGAGGAAGTGGAAGCTAAAGTCAGATCGCTTCAAACAATTTTCTGAAAGGTTTCAGCAAAGGTTATACAGGATTTCAAACACAGAAAGTAAACAGGACAAGAACTGGCATTATTGCTGGCATTTCTAGCGGTTGCTAATTTGAGTGCCTAAATACTGAGAAATGTCTGCATAATTTCACTATTTAAATCCATTGATGGAAAGTGCATTGACATTTCAGGTCAGTCAACTTGCTTTTAGTTCAGAAATAAGTTTTCTTCAAATTCTGCGAAGAGAACTGTGAGAAAAAAAAAAAATCAGGAAGAGCAGATGATTTGTGATTTTGCCTTCTGTTCAAGCAGGGATTTTTTTTCATACTCCATTGAGGAAAAAGGGAAGATAATGGTTGAAGCACACGGCAGTGACGTGGTGCCTAGGTTCTTTTATTTTTTTTTTTCCTTTGACCTTGAGGAGGTCACCATCTCAGTACAGCTCAGATACTCTTTCTTCCCATTTGAGGTTTGGGAGGACTTAAGTAGGACATCCAAGCATAAGACAACCCTTGGAATGAGAGGTCCAAAACCCAGAAGAAATGTCATCATTATTTGTAAAGGTGATAGCTCACAATACAAGAAAACAAAGCAAAACTAAAATCTTCTTAATGATATGGGGGGAAAGGGGAATATTATACTCATTTCTTTAAAAAAAAATAATCAAACCAGTTGCTCATATGGCATAGGGCAAATTTCATAAAGCTTGGAGATCAACTCTGTCAGTAAGGCGGAGCTTATGCTCTTTCCAGCACATAGTTTAGAAAGGCCATTGATATGATTTTTCTTTGATCTGTGGAGATTGTCAGTCTGTTTATCAAAGCCTATTGGAAATTTTGCTGATGAGATAATTGTAAAATTAATAGATTCAACAGGAAACTTGATTAAGAACAGCCCACTTGGTTTCAAGAATGGAGACACAATAAACACTTGATTGTCTTGCTGGAACTGGTGCATTCTGGGGGGAGTAATTTGTATAAACAGTGTATGCACTGGACCCAGGAAATTCTGTTAAGTTCACACAATGAAATGTCCTTTTAATGAACTGGGGGAAAAGCACCCAAGAAACAGGGTATTGGGGAAAATAGCATTTACAGCCTTTTTGCTACCACCCAGACCACTCTGCATATGCATTTACAAAGCTCAAAACAGATGTTTATTTTTTTTTATTTTGGAAAGGAAAAAAATATAAATCTAAAAGTTGAAATAATCTCCAACACGCTCAGTTCTAATTTGTCACATTATCTTGGTTTAAAGCAGCAAAGAAGTCATGGCCCCAAAGTTCTTTTTCATTTAATATCTCTTTTCTGAAGGGTTCTTTCCTTCTGATTAAAGAGTTGAATCTTTAAATTGCCCTGATTACAAACTGCCAAACAACTTATGGAATCTAACCGAACCATTTTTAAGAACTTCATTAGCACAGCATGTAGCACGCATACAAACCCTACAGCAGACTGAAAGAGGTGACAAATGCAGTGGGGCAGGGGAGGTTGCCAGTAAAACAGGAGATCTGGCTGCAATGGCACCCGTTTATCCTGCCAGTGGCAACACCTTCAGCTAAGAGAGCGCTGGTAGCCATGGAGTGAGTTCACTTTTATCTTTAAATCATACAACCTTTTCTTTTGTGACATCAGCTCATCCCTATATCATTGCTCGTGTGCATTGTGCAAGTTGTATTTTGTGAGACGCGTGTCTGACACTGATGCCAGCAAAGATAATAAATCCATCTTTCTACAAACAGCATCTTTGAAGAAATCAAGACAGGCTGTTTCTGCTGGCTGGGTACTTGTCCTAATGCAGCGCATAAGCTTTTCCCTTCAGCTGGCTGTTTAGCAGCAGGAGTCTTAATGCAAGGGGAAATCACATTGCGAACAGCCTGACCCCTGCAAGTCTACTTCACACATTCATATAAAAAATACAAATTAGCATGTGATTCTTATATATATACTAGAAGGCAATTGCCTGGAAGAAATCCTGCAGTTACCCACTTTACAATTTGCTTAAGAAAAACATTTATTTCCAGTCAGAAACAAAACAGTAATTTTTTGACAAAGGCGCCCGTGGAATTGCTTAAGTCTGTATGAGGAAAAGCTGTTCTGCTGGGTACCAATGGAAATAAACACACATTTACTGCGGGGACTCTGGTGCACGAGGTATATTTTACTGCTATATAAATTATGCAGTTTCAGTATCTGGGCTTTAGCTATTGTAATAAGCCCATATAGAATTAAATCTGGCTGGGGACATCAAGGACAACAAGAAAAACTTCTGTAAGTATGTCGGGGATAAAAGCAAGACTAGGGAAGATGTGGGCCCTCTCCAGAAGGAAACAGGAGACCTGGTCACCCTGTCACTCCTATGGAGCAGGCTGAGGTACTGAATGACTTTTTCACCTTGGTCTTCACTGGCAAGGGTTCTAACCACACCACCCAAGTTGCAGAGGCAAAAACAGGGGCTATGAGAATGAAGAACCGCCCACTGTAGGAGAAGATCAGGTTCAAGACCATCTAAGGAACCTGAAAGTGCACAAGTCCATGGGACCTCCTGCTATCCATCCACAGGTCCTGAGGGAACTGGCAGATGAAGCTGCTAAGCGGCTTTCCATTATATTTGAAAAGTCATGGCAGTCTGGTGAAGTTCCTGTTGACTGGAAAAGGGGAAACATAACCCCCATAGTCAAAAAGGGAAAAAAGGAAGACCCGGGGAACCACAGGCCAGTCAGTCTCACCTCTGTGCCCGGCAAAATCATGGAGTGGATCCTCCTGGAACCTCTGCTAAGGTGCGTGGAAAATAAGGAGGTGATTGGTGACAGCCAACATGACGTCACCAAGGGCAAGTCATGCCTGACAGATTTGGTAGCCTTTTAGAATATTGCCACAGCCTTGGTAGATAAGGGGAGAGGAACAGACACCATCTACCTGGACTTATGCAAAGCGTTTGATATTGTCCCGTATGACATCCTGGTCTCTGAATTGGAGAGGCATGGATTTGATGGATGGACCATATGGTGGATAAGGAACTGGCTAGATGGCTGTGGGGTTGTGGTCAACAGCTCAACATCCAAGTGGAAACCAGTGACAACTGGTGTTCTTCAAAGGTCAGTACTGGGACCAGTGCTGTTTAACATCTTTGTTGGAAACGCAGACAGTGGGACTGTGTGCACCCTCAGCAGGTTTGCTGATGACACCAAGCTGTGTGGCATGGTCAATACACTGGAGGGAAGGGATGCCATCCAGAGGGAACTGGACAGACTTGAGAGGTGGGCCTGTGCAAACCTCATGAAGTTCAACTAGGCCAAGTGAAAGGTCCTGCACCTAGGTCATGGCAATCCCAGGCACAAACACAGGCTGGGCAGAGGATGGATTGAGAGCAGCCCTGAGGAGAAGAACTTGGGAGTGCTGGTGGATGAGAAGCTCAACATGAGCCGTCAGTGTGTGCTTGCAGCCCAGAAAGCCAACTGCATCCTGGGCTGCATCCAAAGAAGCATGGCCAGCAGGTCAACGGAGGTGATTCTGCCCCTCTATTCTGCTCTGGTGAGACCCCGCCTGGAGCACTGAGTCCAGTTCTGGAGTCCTCAGCACAAGGAGGACATGGACCTGCTGGAGCAAGTCCAGAGGAGGGCCACAAAAATGATCAGAGGGATAGAGCACTTTTCCTATGAGGACAGGCTGAGAGAGCTGGGGTTGTTCAGCCTGGAGAAGAGAAGGCTCCAGAGAGACCTTGTAAAAGCCTTCCAGTACGTAAAGGGGGCCTACAGGAGAGATGGAGAGGGACTCTTTATCACAGAAGTGTAGTGATAGGATGAGGGATAATGGTTTTAAACTGAAAGAAGAGGAGATTTACATTAGGTATTAGGAAGAAATTCTGTACTGAGAGGGTGGTGATGCACTGGCACAGTTGCCCAGGGAAGCTGTGGATTCCCCATCCATCAAAGTATTCAAGGCCAGGCTGGATGGGGCTTTGAGCAACCTGGAACCTCAAACGAGCAAAATTAAAAATCTGATCCCAAGCAAAGTTTACTTTGAACAAGGAGGAGAATAAAAGACTCCGTAAACTCCCCCAAAGATTCTGTTTCTGCTAGTCTGATTTATACGAAAGGCCCTCAGACACACCAGCCAGTCACATCCAACGGACTGGAAGCAAAACAAAGGCAAAGAACTTACTGGTGAATACACACTTCCAGACCTGCAGCAGAGAACCTATAACATAGTCAGGACATTGCATATGCACAGAGGCACACACAACCTTGCATATGTAGCTTTTGGTCGACTAAATGTATTCTGAGTTCACATGATTTGAGCCACACATATAAAATTAAGCAGAAAGCAAATAAAATGAAAAAACTATAAAGAACCCACTCAAGCCTAATTCATATCTTGAAATATGACATTCTTACTAATAAATACATTTTTAATGGGACAACTGGAGTAAATACTACCAACCTTTAGCTCTCTATATACTGATTTATATACTCCATTATTTACAGTTAATTTTAGTGTAGAGCTACAAGAGAAAATTAGTAGTAACCATGATTTATTATACAGAAGTGAAGAGGGAAAAGAGTTTACTGTAAGATTTGCAATCATATGAGCACAAGCACATTTGAATAACTATGCTTCATCCTAGATGGATCCTAAATCCATCTACTCCTGTCTTCTGCCTCTGCAATGGCCAGGAGTGGGTAAACAAGAATGGAAATAACATTCAGGCAAGCAGTCTTGTGCTACCTTCTCCAGCGTTCTCGGCCAGCCTTGCCTGTGCAGTGAGGAATATAATCATGAGGTAACTGTGTTTTCTCCACACTGACAAGGGGAATGTTAGGCTTCAAGATGCTGTAGAATATTATCCCCAGGCTATAACACTTGATGCTTTTTGCGTTTCACACATCTAACTGCCCATGCATACACTTAGAGCAGGAGCTCAAAGAGATGTGAACTGTGTGTTGTTAAAACAGGATCCAAACAACATCCAAACTAGAATTTAAGTCTTGGGTGGATCTAATTCATCTACTTGCAGGCTGTGTGTCAGCTAAAGACACAAAGGCATTTAAAATAACAAGCTGATCAGCATACCAGACAAGACTTGTATCAGTCTCAGGGTTGATCTACATAAAGTTTAATATTTTAACAGGGGCCAATGATATCACAGTAAAGCTGAAATCCCTTCCCCCCAAACAAAACAACATCAGTTTCACTAAACCATGAAAAATCCCATCTTTCCCATTTGCTGAATTCTCTCTGGTTTCTTTTTAGTCTAAGACACTCTGGTTGAAATTTATACTTCACTTCACACACCACTGCATCTAAGGGAACCCAAGAGGAAGACTGAACATCAGAAAGTGTATGCATCTACTTATGTATCTATAAAGCATTGAGTGTCAGTGCCCAGAAGCAGCCGTACACTATCAGGATGGTCACAAGCAGACTGGGCATTTTTTTTAATTTGTTTTTTTTGGTCTCCTGCGCAATAATCCCACTGAAAGCTCTTCAACAAATTGCAGGCAGGAGCTTGGATATACACTAGCAGACAAAAGGCTGGAACCTCAAAAATCAGGGTTAAAAAGTATCTTCTAAACACACCTGGTCAAAAACAACTGGGCACGGTCCAGCTGCAAACTTATATCCTGCATTGCCATGGCTTTGAAAAGAATCACAGAATCTTCTAGGTTGGAAGGGACCTTAAAGATCATCTTGTCCAACCGTCAACCTAACTGACAAAAATAGACACCCGTACAACCAACAAGAAGCATCACCATCACTAAACCAGACCTCCCAGCACTACATCAACCTGTCTTTTAAATCCCTCCAGGGATGGTGCCTCAACCACCTCCCTGGGCAGCCCATTCCAATGGCTGAGAACCCTTTCAGTGAAAAATTTTTTCCTAATATCCAGCCTGACCCTCCCCTGGTGTAACTTGAGGCCATTTCCTCTCGTCCTGTCGCCTGTGACTTGAGAGAAGAGACCGCCCCCCACCTCTCTACACCCTCCTTTCAGGGAGTTGTAGAGAGCAATAAGGTCTCCCCTCAGCCTCCTCTTCTCCAGGCGGAATAACCCCAGCTCCCTCAGCCTCTCCTCATAAGACTTGTGAGAAAGGAGACCATTACACAGACTGTGAAAGCGTTCACACATTTCTGCCTGCTGAATGAACCAACAGTCTATCCAGGGCTGCTGCTGATAATTCTCAGCAGTAAAAGTAGCTGTTAAATCTTGAATTAGTTTGAAGTCAGGCTCATTAAATTCGGAAATGAGCTACAAAGATGTTTTCAAAAAGGATGAGCGAGTTAGTCAATTTTTAATTACTTATCAAGGAGGGGTTTTCAGGATAGATCTTCTTCACAACTACGCGAAGCAATAAGTATAACAAATTTACAGCTGTTTTCATTTTCATGACCAACACCTAGAATTTGAAGGGAGTAGAGAGATCAAAAAAGGCTTGCTTCAACCAATATTTATATAATATTCTGTCTTCCAGCACAGAGATAGAAAAAAGCACAACATAACATTCCCTTCTTCTTAAAGAAATAATCCATGTATTTACATTCAAGCAAAAATAATGAGACCTCCTGTTCAAGTCATCTTAAAACTTCCTTACGCTCCAATCATACGAAAATAAGCTTTGATCAAAATCTGGCATTTGTTCAGAAAGCTCAACTGCTGGAAGATTCTGCGGGTTATTACTTGTAACTCTCCTCGTTCATTCTCACATTAAATCCGTCTGCACTGATCAAGGGAAGGAAAATCAATAGGGACAAAGTGATTTACGGACATTATCATTCACGCTGGTATATTTTATGGTACTGAGCGGGTTAGGTTCTAACTTGCTTTGATTCTGTGACTCACGTGCCAGGCGGCTGCTGGCAGGCGGCAGCGGCTGCCCTCGCTGACCTGCTGCGGTTTCCAAGCACGGGGCACTGCTGCCTGAGGAGGCTGTAGCAGAAGCAGCAGAAGACAGAGCAGATGCCCACACACACCACCATCAGTGAATTTCAGGAGATTATTTCCTTCCCCCCTACCTTTCAGCAATCCCTCCTTTTCTGTCTTGGGTAATTCAGAAATCCTTTACCCCGTACCTAACACTAATTTTAAAATGCACAGAAGCTTTTTCTTTACTTTTTTTTTTTTTTTTTAAGCAAATGTCTGTCAAAATATTGGGCTATAAGCATAGACTTCTGCCTCATCTCATCATGTGGGGGTTTGCTCCCTCATCTCACCTGTTTCTGTGAGCAGGAGACCTTAATACATGCTGGAATGTAAATAAGGCACATCACACAAACAATTAATTCAAACACTTGGGTTTGGCTTTATCAAGGGTTCGCCCTACACCTCAAATCTCTGCTGCATTTTAATTTGACCAAAGGACATCCTTGCATTCACTTAACCCTTTACACAGTTCAGTAACCAAAAGGATTATCAAACATTGGAACAGTCTTCCCAAGGAAGTGGGGGAATCACCATCCCTGGAGGTATTAAAAGACAGGCAGACATGGTGTCCAGGGACATGGCTTAGTGGTGGTTTCGGCAGTGTTAGGCTGAGGGTTGGACCCGATGATCTTAAAGGTCCCTTCCAACCTAGACAAGTCTACCATCTTATAATCACAGTACCACATGGCTCTCGAGTTCCACCACAACACCACAACTAAACCTGTAATACCATAACCCACTAGCACCCGAGTGCTCTGTGCAGGGCAGCAGAACATGCCCACCATGAAGAAGCACTGGGTGATTTTTTTCAGCAGATGACAGGGTTTTTTTATTTCCAAAATAACAGAAAATTAAGATGTTCAGAATGTTCTTTTTTTCTAAAGTTAGATTAGCTTCAATAACAAATAACTGAGAAAAAAGATTTTCAGTAAACCTAGGAAAGATGTGACATTACACTCTAGCATAGATAAATAATGGAGAAGGGAACATTATAGATCATTACATGTTATCATACTACACATTATATTATACATTATTATACTATTAACAGCTGAGCTACCTGATTACACCTAATTCTGGAGTTTAACCCTGACGTTCACTAGACAGCTTCCATCCTTCCCTCACCTTCTCTCTTTTGAACACACAAATGATTGGCATTCTTCTTCCAGAGCTGGAAATCTGGATATATGTGCTATTACTCAGCAAAGAGATTGCAGAACATACCAGTACATATAATGTTGTATGCCACATCTGTGAAACATCCCTAAATATTTTAAAATGCATTTCAATCACAGGATGGTTTAGCAAGGCCAAACCCAGTTGATTATTTTTCAATACATATTCCCCCAGTACTCGAAAGATTTCAAATTCTGACAACCTGTTACTGAGAAGTAGATCCTTTTCTGATAAGGAGAACTAAGACTTTGAATTTGGAATACTTTCTATGTTACTAAAATTAAAGGTATTGAGAATTAAAAGTTCCAATTGATTCAATCCCCAGTTTAAGATTTCACATTTTCAAATATTCTATCCTGAACTAGAAATGTGGCAAAATTAGTTTAAAGAAACTAAGAAATAGTTAACTAGCAGAACTTTAGCTTTAGATTTAGTTCCGAATAACACAACAATCTGCAACAACACCATGCTTTGGAAAATGTAATCTATTGATAAATTTCTCTCTTATGAAGTAAATAATCCAGTAATTCATTAAAAAACATATCAATAAATAATTTAAAAGAGATTCTAATGTAACAACTAAGTGCTGACCATATTGCCTTTTTCTACTAGAAATTCTGAGGAAGCTGCCAGAAATCAAATACTCTTTTAAGGGTGAGCTCTGCTACACAGAAAAGTCATCAGGAGCAATCATTTTTATTTTTACTCTAGTAAAGTATCAACACAGCATTTCTATTATAAAGTCTTGAAATTGGAGACTTTAACATTTCATTCCAAAGGCTTACCAGGAGTTTGAGATTTTTAGGTTCAACTTCTAAGAACAGCATTAACTTTTAATGCTTTTTAAAGCATCATGCAGCATAAAGCTGCATGAATTAGCTGAACAAGTGAAGGTCCCAGTACAAACCCACATTAGACTCTATGTAATCCTGGAAGGAATGGCCTCCAACAATCAGCTCCCAGTTTGAATTTCAAATTCTCCAAGTATCTAAACTTGTAGTCTCTCCTCATCCCCACCACTGCTTTTTCCTCTTCTGAGGAAACCTAACAGTCCCATGACCATTTCTTGTGATACACATAAACAGGCATTGGGAGACCACTGAGGCCCAGGACTCCTTCAGTCCAGAATGATGCCCTTAGCAAAACACTATAGGATATATTTTTCCTCTTGTGATCTTTTGAATTGCCTTGCCATAACAATGCACTATCCATAACTGTAATAGAAAGTACCTTCACTGTCCCCTTTCATCCCTCACTACACACATTCCTGCAGCAGGTGGTGGATAGAGGATGAATCATCTCCAGATGAACCTGGAGCTATTTCACTTCCTAGACTAAAGCTCAAACCGCTGAGCTGATACATCAAAAGGGATTCCACTACCTCCACTTTTAGTCAATTTGTGAAGAATAGTGCATTCTGACCAGTTCTTTACACAGCAGACCAAAGGTACCCATCTTCAGCAGATGACACAGAAATACACACTCCAAGTGCAGAGGCGAGCTCCTGTGGCTCTGATTTGAGGACTGTAAGTTAATTTTCATTCCTGTCCTCTCTCAGCTAATTCAAAGTACGCGCCCATAGACCGATCTACACTCTTGCTATCTTAAAATGCTTCTCAGATGTGCCTAACCTTAATCTTTTTCACTGAGATTTAAGTTCATACAGTAACTGTGTCCTGAGTCTGGGTTCTGGATTCCCTGCTTGTACAGCCAATGTTAAAAAGTTAAGTGTTGTAACACTGACATTCAAGGTATCCTGGATTTTTATTGTACCTCATTTTGCAGCCAGTTTTTACCCCATGTCATTATTTACATTTTAATATAAAATTATTAAGTACAAAAAACCTACCACAGTTAAAAAGAAAATAGCTTATATATATTAATGTTGAAGTATTTTTTCAAAACATATCCAAGAATCAGTCAATTCTACTTCTAATCCCAAATACACTAAGATATTTAAGTCCTTAACTGTTCAGACACTTCAATCAAAATCAGTGGCACTCAATGATGCCAGTGTGTTCACTAAACAGGCCCTTATTATGATTCAGTTTCTTCTCTTCACATGAATATTCAGTATTTGTCATATGCAGGGATTACTGCACATCTCATTACAGCAGAAAGTTGTATATTCAGAATATTTCTGACCTTTGAACACTCACGACTCATTCACAGCAACTTGTTACGTTCATGAAATTTTAGCATACCCATAGACAGCTTACATATACTCATTATGTATGTAGGTCCACACACACAGCACACACTTTACAACCACTGCACTCCAGTGATACAGAGCACTTTGGCTATAATAGCATTTGTGCAGAATATATTTATTAAGTTTTGGCTCAGAAGCCTTACTACAGGGAAGAGCAAAGTCATGCCAGGATGTGGCTGGTTTGATAAATAATGGAAGGAGATTTCGTAATAAAGAACCTATTATCCCTTCAGCATAAAATGCAAGGGAGGAGGAAAGCTAATAACAAAGCAACATAAATTTCTCCTAATGGAGAGACCAGCAGATTCTTTCCTCAAGGGGAGCGGGATTAGGGTTTGTACAACATGAGGCAGGACTAACAGCTGTTAGTTACTCCCAGTTTATCAGTTGGAAAATTCAGCACAGCCTGCCCTCACTGCAGGACAGTGGAAGTAACAGGCAGAAGGGGCAGCGCCGGGACCGTGCAGCCAGCTCGGCTCCCAGACACCAGAAACTCTCTAACCAGGCTGCTTGGCAATCCTTTGGCAAACTCCACGCTATCACAAGTGATGACAGAGCAGACAACTTCTCATGATTTCATTTTAAAAAGCAAATCAATAAATGAAATTACATTATTCTTCTCAAGGATTGAAAATTGCTCCAAGTTTTTGCCATTTGCAGAACACCATGCTGCTAGGCAAAGAGTTATAGAAAATAGAGGGATTTGTGATGAAAAGTAAATGCATATAAGCTTGTAAACACCCTACTTTATTCAGTATTTAAGTCTGTTTTCATAACCCTCTGGTTAAGCTGCTGTGCATTTTGTCAATTCTACCTCTTTATTGCTGCCATCAACTTAACTTCTGTTGGGGGTGGTAGCGGGGGTGTGATGTAAAGCAGTATGGTTGTTTGAACAACCCAGTGTTACCTGGGTATCCCTTTGCCATCTATCATCTAGAATTTTATACCGCCCTCCAGAACACTCAAAGGAATTAAAAGCTCATCAGGACAAAATTTCTTTCCCTGGCAAAACCAGGAAGAGAAGTTCAACCTATTTTTACTGAAAATCCAAAAAGTATTAGACTACAGAACTGTGCTTAGACAGCTGTACATATGGATGTCTGACTCCATATATCTTAATTTTCTTTTCCTGAAATCAAAAGCAGTTATTGTGTGGATGCTGTATGTAAGCATGTCGAAACTGAGCCTCATCTCAGCTGAAGCAGACAGACATCATCTCCTTTTGATGCGATACAATACAATCAGCATCTCTGGGAAACAAAAGCTTCACATCAAGGCTTACAGAGCACAAACAAAAGAGTGGCCCGAGGGGCAGATAATCAGTTTGCGTAGAACTTACTGTACCCGTGTTATCAAGATGGAGAACGGCAGAAGAAATGAGACTGGAGTGAAATTTAATTTTAGTATTGCTCAGTATGTCACCAAAGAGACCACGTTGCACTGAGAATTACTACCCTTAGAAAGCTGCTGGTGAACACCACTGACACGTCTCGTCTCAGCACACAAGAGAGAGGTTAACTCTGCACATAAACTGAGCAGGTATTTTCAGGTTCAGTTTTACAGGTTTTCCCATCACTAAAGGCAACAAAGTCCTTGAACTGTTACTGCTCTTACAAAACCCCCCAGGAGAATCTAGTAGCAAATAAAAGGACCTAGAGGATTAAGCAGGTCTGAAACAGCCTATGTACTGTAATTTGAAACACTCAAACTGCCATCCCCTGCCATCACCTCTGCGGCAGCGGCTGCTCACGCTGTCTATGCTGCTGTGCCTGTATCTGTCACCATCTCTCCCCCCGTGACATGGTGTCAGCTCCAACAGCAGCAGTGGAAAACGCCGCGGCGGTTGCAAAGCCAAGTGGCGACGGAGCAGCAGAGGGGAAGGCGTGGGGGGCAGCGGTGGGGGGCAGGAGGGGGGCAGTGGGGTGAGCCGTGGGTAGGAAGGGCTTCTCGACCCGCATCAGCCAAAACCCAGGAGGTGTGGAGTAATTACAGGCTGGCCCAGCCTCGGGATTTCACAGAAGCAATGCTTAGCAGTCCTTTGGCCAAAAACAAAAGG
>NW_015090909.1:2947449-2979318 GCF_001431845.1 Calidris pugnax
GCCATCCCCGCTGCCTCCTCACTGCCTCCCCGCAGCGCACGGCCCAGACGAGGAGGGGCTGCGGGCACCGAAGCCTCCCCGTGACCAGCATGTGGTTGTCACCTGTTGTCACGAGAGCCGGGGCTGGTTGAGGGGGGCAGGAGGGGGGCAGTGGGGTGAGCCGTGGGTAGGAAGGGCTTCTCGACCCGCATCAGCCAAAACCCAGGAGGTGTGGAGTAATTACAGGCTGGCCCAGCCTCCTGATTTCACAGAAACAATGCTTAGCAGTCCTTTGGCCACAGACAAAATGTGGAAAAACGACAACCTAGAACAAAAGGGGTTTTCCTGTTTTCTGCAAAAAGAAAGCACCTTTCCATTTGAAATGTAATATTTTACTCTGAATTTACATTTCATTTAATTAATCCCTCTTTTCCCATTTGAAACTTAATTTTCACAGAATCACAGAATCTTCTAGGTTGGAAGGGACCTTAAAGGTAATCTTGTCCAACTGCCAACCTCACTGACAAAAATAGACACCCGCACAACAAACAAGGAGCATCATCACTAAACCATACCTCCCAGCACTACATCAACCTGTCTTTTGAACACCTCCAGGGATGGTGCCTCAACCACCTCCCTGGTCTGCCCATTCCAATGGCTGAGAACCCTTTCAGTGAAAAAATTTTTCCTAATATCCAGCCTGAACCTCCCCTGGCGTAACTTGAGGCCATTTCCTCTTGTCCTGTCGCCTGTGACTTGAGAAAAGAGACCGACCCCCACCTCTCTACACCCTCCTTTCAGGGAGTTGTAGAGAGCAAGTTTAAAAACAAAGCACATCTCAATATTTGCATATTTGACCCACATCTGTGAATCATTTTCGTTCAATAAAAATGGCCTTTGCTTAATACCTATACATCCTTTGGTTAATGAACTATTTGTCCAAAATCACTTCTCTGGATTGAACTGTGGTCCCAAGATATCTGTTTTTGTGCTATGAAAACTCTTAAGTACTGTCTTCCGCCTGTCCCAGTAGCATCACATCATAAAATACAAAACTTTACACTAAATTTTCAGGAAGTCAATTTTTTTTTTTTTAAAACATTATTGTATGATGACACGAAGCATCTATTGTTGCATTAGTCATAAAAGAGCTCAGACTTAATAGATCAAATGTTACTAATCTAGTCTGACATCAGAGAACAGAGGTCTGAAATGTCTTCTCAGTGGAACAAATGTTCATACTGTCTGGAAGTCAATTTTTTTTTTTTTTTAAACATTATTGTATGATGACATGAAGCATCTATTGTTGCATTAGTCATAAAAGAGCTCAGACTTAATAGATCAAATGTTACTAATCTAGTCTGACATCAGAGAACAGAGGTCTGAAATGTCTTCTCAGTGGAACAAATGTTCATAATTAACTGTATTGTGTTAAAAGGTTTGAGAATAGCTATTTTATTTCTATGACCTGTCCAGTGTCTGTCTTAAGAGTGCTCCCCTGTAAAGAGACTTCAACAGCTGGTATGGAAAGAGATTTTTATCCCACAGTTCCTACTATCTGGAGACATTTGCTTGCAATACATTTAATTAAAACAAAAAAGTCTTAAGAGAAATAACCCCATTATACTTCTAAACCAATTAATTCAGGCATAATTCTGCTGATACTTTATGGGTGTTCCCTGTGACTCTTCGCTTAATGCAGAAATTGGACTTCAATTTCATTCAGGAGGTGTCACGAGCCAGCAGCCCTTATTCTGAGGAAGGATTGACAAACCACAGGTTGCCATCTCACTATCACAGCAACCTCACTCCCCATGCTCCGTATTCTCTATTGCTATCACCAAAGTAATGAAGAATCTGAGATGAAAGGTGGTAAAAAATTCAGTATCACTGTTATGAATTCTTCTGTTCCAGCTGCTTGCTCCTCACTTTAAATTACAATCCTCTGCATAGCCACAATATCGTAACCCATTCCATCAGAAGTGATTAAGATGTTACACAAAAATGAAGGATTATCAAACTGAGAGAATCCTGGCTGGAGTACAGAGAGGAACAGATGAGTAAATCTGATGCTGTATGTAAAATAAAGAAGTAAAATCCATGTTCGACAAAATAAACTACCAGCTGTGATACAAATTAGTATTCCTCTCTTGACATTCCTGGAGCTATGCTGATTTATATCAGGTGAGGATCTTCTCCACGGTTTAGCCCTGTCATGTACCAACAGTAATTTCCTCAGAAATAATTAATTGTGTTTAGGTATTCTCTTCTACGTCATACAATGGTGTCTCCAGCACAGCACCAGCAACATTCTTCAATGTATACACAGCCTCCTCTCTGATGCTTTCAATTTCAGCCTTATACTATAGTCACTCTCACATAAGACAGTCTGTCTTGAATAATGAAACATTTCTAAAACTAAAGTTATTTAGAGCTCTACTAGTTAATCACCAAGGATCTAACATATTTTTTTAAACAACTGTTCTTCCTTTTCTAAACATTTTTACCATTTATCACATTTACCAAACAACACATTTACCAAGTTCTTAGACTCCAGCTGCAACTCTTTTTCCTTTCTGTGTCTGCTGTTTAATCCTTCCATATAATGAGGCTAAGTGTCATTGTTTTCTCACAGGCAATGCTCTGAACAGCAAACAAGAGCTTTTCAGCTCTTTCGCATGGCTAGTGGTCTTCAGTTCACCAGCAAAAAATGACTGCATATCTCATTTACCACAAGTGTTGAGCATACGTCTTTCTATTTTTCTTCCCAGGTAAACTGGAGAAACAGCAAGCCAGGCAAAGACAGGACACAAGCAACTGCCTGTACTCATGTAGTCTTCTTCAGTGCAACAGCAATTTCACTGCAAACTAGCATCACTCAAGTCTATTAAGTTAATTCTCCACAACCCAGCAGATGTGAAGGCTTCCACTCTAAAGTTTTAGACAAATTTCTTATAACAAAGTCCAAAATCTCAATATTAAGTCAATACCCCAGGAAGTGCTCATTCTTTATTTTAAAACAGAGATGTTCAAACAATGCCAATCCCTGAGAAGGAAAACTGCTAGGTGAAAAGAAAATGACTGAAGTCAAAATCTGTAGCAGTTAACATGGTCCTTTTTGCCAACAGTAAGTGACAGTAGGCAGGTATTTCTTATATACTTACAGCATCATGACTAGCAATGTTACTTTAACACAGACATCAACTGGGTCATCAAATCCAATACTCTGCTATTTCAGGCAATTGTGTTGTATAAACCAGTTCAGATAGCCTCCTGGTATGCATTTTTCCCCACTAATAACCCCTATGTAATCTTCTGGTTTATATAACGCTTAAGACTATCAAGAAGTATCAAAAATATGACAGTTGGTGCTTTAATAAGTTGCCTACTGATATTTGTGATGCTGCCATACACATGTAGCACTACACCACACCAATACAGATGTTACAAAATAATAAACCAAACGGATTTAGTTAAATCTTTGAGACCAGTATCACCCTGTTTAATTCACATGTTCAATATTCTAATTTGCTAAGCAGCTACTTGCATACACAACCTTCTCAGGAGATCACATTGCTAAAAGTTAGCTTAATTGAACACAATAATGATACATATGGCTACCTTGCCAGTTGTATACATAATTGCCATAAATGGCATGAAAGAAGCAATTTTGGTCACCTACCAGCTAGAATTTCTCCATGTAGATTTTTGAAAGCATGCTTCCCTTCCTGCACATCTTAGACAAAATTGGTGCTGGAATCATACAAGTGAAAGAAACACCCCTCCTCCCCCTTATGCATCTCTGTATCAGAGGCACATAACTGGATGAGAAGGCATACAAAAGAGCATCTCTATAGTTCTACTGGACTCAATTTCAATAGATTCAATGAAAAAAGTAAGAGACAGCGTTTGGATTGTTTTTCCCCTGCTTTACAATATACTGACATATGCTGAGCTTTATTGCTTCTGAAAGCATCCTTGCAGCCATTCAATGAGATTTAAAAACCTTCCAGTGACGCAATCCTTATTGCACGTTAGATGTTATTGAAGTCTCTCATGCATACTTGGGCCTAGCTTGAACAATGCCAAAATGTGTCTCAAAAACATTACTATGCTGATGGCAAAATTATTCACATTACAACTGCACCAAGAGACCCCCCCGAAGCCACACTGAGCTAGATGCTGTATGTGCTGATAGCAAGAATTTGTGCCCGGCCCTAGGAGCATACCATATTCTATAATTAACCATGCAGAAGAAACAGAGAAAAATGAAGTTACAAAGACTCGCCCAAAGTTCATAGCCAAGCCACAATTAGAAATCGTATGTTTTGAACCATAGGCCAGTACCTTTTACAAAACCTGGTCCTGCACATGCACTAAGCAATGAGACACAACACAGGCACTGTAAAGCTGCTTTAAATCATGTCTCAGAGATTCCTCCAGTGCCCGAGGACTCTCAGAGCCATAGTCTTTGTGCTGCATCTGCCACTTTCAACCCTCACTAACGGCAGGTTCTCCAGATGGCAAAAAAACCTTAGCGTGCCAAATTATCCCTTGCTCCCCTTTGCTGGCTGTCTTGCTTCAGACACAAAATGGAAAGGGGGGAAAAACTGAAGGTCTGCTCTTGCTTTCTTTTTTAAAAAACTAGGACCCAAGGAAGTTAAACCATTTCTAATGGGGTAAAACCATTCACTCAACTGTGTCATGTGATATTTTATCTATGTTTCTGTTTCTAAGGGCAACTAAATCCCATGATGGAAAAAAAAATGAACAGGTATCGCCATCCTGTTCATCCCATTGGACACAAGCATTGACTGAAACAAATGCAAAGTAAATTGCCTACATAACATCAGAGAAAGCTGAATCCCACAACAAACTAGCATTAAATCTGCTTCCTCACTACCTAAACCCCAGAACCTCCTAGAAAGAAATAAGGAAAAACATTTAAAGGCCTAAGAAATTACAGTTTTTACAAATTAAATTACATAAAAAACATTAAATACAGCCTATTTAGTAGCCTACTGTGCAAGGGACTACCACACGAATAAATATGGTGAACCCTATCCTGAAAATACCTTTTTTCCTCTTTTCAGAATGGACTGAGGTAAATAAGGCTATTTTAACTCATTCAGAGCTAAAATGGCCCATCGCAACAGTTCCTTCAGAAATATTTTCCTTTTCTCTATTACCTTCACCTGTAGCATAGATGCCCTTTTACTCATGCACATTTGCAAGGCAAATTATGCATGTTGCTGTGGTTAGCAAGTGACATAATTCTACAACAATTCTATCACCTCTGTTTCAACCCACGCTTTGATGAATTGCTAGTTTCTTCTCCACTAAACACACCACTCATATCTTGTGCAGCACGTACATTTCAATGCTGCCACCTCAAAGTATTTACTTCACTTTTATTTCCCATTTTAAATTGTCTTCAACTCCCAACTCACTCATTTCTAAGCATCTGAACAGGCAAACAGACCACAGTTCAGCAGGATCATCATGTTAAGTCTTCAACTCACCAACTAGCTCCTCTTGCTGATTCACAGGCTTAAGCCTCAATAGCCACAACTTGCTTTATAGTTTCTAAAATAACCTAATATCAAAGGGAATCATTACATGAAAAAAAAAATATTGTACTTCCTACAAATAATAAACAGTGTTATTCAAAGGTACCCAAATACAAACTTATACCTGAAAGAGGCAGAAAATTAATTGTTGATATATGCATAGTTGACCTAAGCTGCAGGATGACAATTTACACTTGTACAAGATTGGACATTCACCCATTATTTCTCTTGCTTCCACTGTCTGACAATTTCCTCCAGAGCCTGTGCTGCTGGTATCCATGGCAGCCGCGCATCCCACTGGGGGTCTGCCGAAAACACCCTCCACGTGGGGACACAAAGCAAGAAAGTAGAGCGGGTAGAGGAAAAAAAAAAATTAACAGTTACAGGGGTTTGAAGTCAAAAGGGTTGAACTTTTAAATTTAATTAGAAAAGGCATGTTAATTAGAAATTATTGAAAGTGAAATAGGTCAGAAAACAAAGATGTAAGTGATAATTAATGTACCTCTAAAATAAACGCTAAAAGCCAAAACAAAAACAACCCCCAAACAGTAATTATCTCAATAATGAGTAAATAGTGAATCATGCATAATTTTTATGTCTTTTTCCCTATGTTCTCCTCACATATAGGCAATTGCATTTTTAAGAGCCAGTGGAGAGGACATTTCAGCACGGGTACCCAGAGGGCAGGGGAAAAAGGAGGATCTCCAAGGGGCTTTTTTCACGGACTCCTTCCTAAATTCTAGCCACTATCATCTTCCCCTGAATGTAATTCAGTCAGTCATACAGAGGGAACAAAACAGTTTTGTTTTTTTTTTTTTAAATGTCACATTAAAATTCTGCCAGTGAAGAAAATAAATTTAAAATTCAATGTTTCAGCTAGCAGTATCAAAGCGACGTGGGGGGCAGAGGTGGCTAGTAGCACAGGAGTGAAACCCAGTCTGCCTCCACACAAAACTGCCAGACTCCAAGCATCACAAACCTGAGGATTTGTTTAGACTAGGAGACTGCTAGTATGTGCAACCAAAACATTTACAAATAGCACATCTTCTCCCTGAACAGGGGATACCGCAGTACATGCCTGGCCTGTAATCCCTCAGTGGCATTTCTAGTACAAATTGAAGCAAGGCAATTGTCCATCCCCCACTCCAGCACCACCTAAATACCTGTACTATTTCTGCTTGATAATAATAATCTTTCCCCAAGGCTTGGTCACTAAACCCAAATACCCCTGTCCACTTCCTGTTGCAGTAAAACCTAGTGGAAGATGTGAAAATAAATGTCTGACAAAATAGCCATGTTATGAGACCATTATAAACCCCGACTAGTCAACAGAAAGAGACCTATTGATTACAATATATGATGCATCAAGGCCTAAAACAATGCCCTATACAGCTATTTCTGTCAGACATATTTATTTGTGTATCTTCCTCTAGAATAAACTGCAACAGGAAAATTCATGTTCCGTATTTCATATATGAGGTACCTGAGGAGTATTATATTCAACCAACAAAATCCTTGAGAATTACTGAGAACTTGTCACTAACTGAAAACTTTTGAGATAATAAAACTGGGTAGTGCGATTACTGTGCCACTACTAAGAGATAAAGCAGGATTTTCACTGAGAGGATTAATAGCAAAACTAAAATATATGCATAAGCGTGTTATCAGACTGTTTGGGAAGGTGAATGTCTCTCCATTATCTAGTATTTCTATTAATAAACAAAAACAGGGAGAAAACTACACTGTTTGAGAAATTATCCTGATCATCTAGCTACTTTTAAAATGTGAAGAGAAATACCGCTGTGGTGCTTCACGTGAGCACCAATTAATTTTCTGTAGCAGATCTCAATGGATCTACGAGATCCAGAAGCAAAAGAACCTCATGAGCTGAGGCAGACTGTAAACTCTGGCCAATCCTTTCTTCTACAGAAAGGAAACCTGGCACCTCTATATCCTACAGTCTCACATGGCACTCCGTCTACCCAGGAATGAGATCCAGTGCAGTCCCAAGGACCATGAGTCCTTGAATCATGATCTTCCTTCCAAGGTGCTCATTAGAAAATGCTAATTCTTTTTATGGGTAAGTGGCAAAGTAAAAGTGGAGTCATTACTTCGCTGCTTTCATCAGCTTTACTAGTAATTTTTGCATTCTCTTTCCTCATATTTTATTTTTATCTGTTTTGAATTGCCCATGATTAAATCAGTAAAAAACAATTACCCAACTTAAGTGGGTTACAGAAAAAAACTCACCAAAAAACAACAGAACTGTGCAGAACTTTTTACTCCCATTGGTAACTCATGGCACACAGTACTGATTAACCATTAACTACCCATTAGTAACAGAACTCTTTTATCATCTTAAATGGACTAGGTGTTTAAACTTTGGAAAAAGTCATCTTTTGGGACCAGCACCTTATCGACAGAAAGTCTGGGTTTGGTTTTCTTTGAGGACTCAATTTGTAATTGGTAATCTATTAAATTACCACCAGCATTTTATGCTCACAAAATATGAGAAAAATAGGGTGGTTTTTTCATTATTTCAGAACAAAATTGTCTAGTGCCTCTTACAGAAAGAGACCTATTGATTACAATATATGATGCATCAAGGCCTAAAACAATGCCCTATACAGCTATTTCTGTCAGACATATTTATTTGTGTATCTTCCTCTAGAATAAACTACAACAGGAAAATTCATGTTCCGTATTTCATATATGAGGTACCTGAGGAGTATTATATTCAACCAACAAAATCCTTGAGAATTACTGAGAACTTGTCACAAGCTGAAAACTTTTGAGACAATAAAACTGGGTAGCGCAATTACTGTACCACTACTAAGAGATAAAGCAGGATTTTCACTGAGAGGATTAATAGCAAAACTAAAATATATGCATAAGCATGTTATCAGACTGTTTGGGAAGGTGAATGTCTCTCCACTATCTAGTATTTCTATTAATAAACAAAAACAGGGAGAAAACTACACTGTTTGAGAAATTATCCTGATCATCTAGCTACTTTTAAAATGTGAAGAGAAATACCGCTGTGGTGCTTCACGTGAGCACCAATTAATTTTCTGTAGCAGATCTCAATGGATCTACGAGATCCAGAAGCAAAAGAACCTCATGAGCTGAGGCAGACTGTAAACTCTGGCCAATCCTTTCTTCTACAGAAAGGAAACCTGGCACCTCTATATCCTACAGTCTCACATGGCACTCCGTCTACCCAGGAATGAGATCCAGTGCAGTCCCAAGGACCACGAGTCCTTGAATCATGATCTTCCTTCCAAGGTGCTCATTAGAAAATGCTAATTCTTTTTATGGGTAAGTGGCAAAGTAAAAGTGGAGTCATTACTTCGCTGCTTTCATCAGCTTTACTAGTAATTTTTGCATTCTCTTTCCTCATATTTTATTTTTATCTGTTTTGAATTGCCCATGATTAAATCAGTAAAAAACAATTACCCAACTTAAGTGGGTTACAGAAAAAAACTCACCAAAAAACAACAGAACTGTGCAGAACTTTTTACTCCCATTGGTAACTCATGGCACACAGTACTGATTAACCATTAACTACCCATTAGTAACAGAACTCTTTTATCATCTTAAATGGACTAGGTGTTTAAACTTTGGAAAAAGTCATCTTTTGGGACCAGCACCTTATCGACAGAAAGTCTGGGTTTGGTTTTCTTTGAGGACTCAATTTGTAATTGGTAATCTATTAAATTACCACCAGCATTTTATGCTCACAAAATATGAGAAAAATAGGGTGGTTTTTTCATTATTTCAGAACAAAATTGTCTAGTGCCTCTTATCTAAAGCTTTCCCTTCAGTATTTGACCAGGTAGGGCTTTGCCCTGGTTGGTGTATAAATCAATCAACAGTAATGTTTCTGCACCTAGCCTAGAAAATAAGAAATTCCACAGTGAAGTCTCTAGCATAAATGTCAGTATAAAGAAAATTTAAAATGTGCCCCCATCAGATCTGAATGTACAAACTAAAAAAATAATTTTCTGTGAGCTTTGATGATACTGAAATATTCAATAAACTTTGAACACCAACAGATAAGAATTTTGTTAAAACCAATTTAGTTCAGTTTCAAATGTTTGGACAAATCACACTGCATTGTATGTGGGTTTTCTCCTACTTGCAATTGCACCATAAAAGGTTCAAGTCTCCCATGCAATTTTTATATTGCATATTAAATCCACAGAAAACTGGGGCTTGAACTCAAATCTCTCACTCATTTAAATGGAAAAAAATATAAAATCCCAAGCCTTACTTGTTAAATCTCCTAGCCTTCTTCTTGAAACTGAAGGATAGCTAAGATCACCTCCTAAGTCTTACACCAGAGGAAAACTACTTCAGGCTGAGAGCGTGCTTAGGAAGCTGCTCTTAACTCCTCCTCAAGCTGTTCTCCCACTCTTTTCCATCACGTGCTTGTGGTGCGTGAGCTCTCTGCTAACCCTTCTTCAACTGCATCGCTAATCTAACAAAAGATAGTTCTCAATAGCTTTCCTTCAAAAATGAGGTCCTTGGGACATTCTCAATGGTCTTGCTCACGTCCTGAAAAATTTTGAAAATTCATGATCTATAGACATAACAAAACCTGAATGCAAACTGCTGTGGTTGAATTCAAGGATCTTTCCTATTTCATTTCCTCAGCCTGGGCTTCCATTTCTGCTTTTTACTGCCTGCAGAATGAGCACAAGCTTAATCAATTAAGCTTGAGTAATTCATGTCTTTAAGCATCTTGAGATTATTATACAACAAGCGGTATAGAGCTGCATTGGTAGGTTATTGGAATTAAATTTAGCTGAGACTAACTAAAAGGAGATCAAGAATTCGAACTGAAACTGTATGAAACAAGCCTGCATTTAAATACTAAAAAGCAGCACAGTTAGAGTTATTACAACCAGAGGTAACTGATAAACAATCAGTATTCCACTTGTACATATATTCTGTGGTAGAATGACTGAAATTACAACACCCCATATTATTCTTTAGAAAGAAGTTAAACACTAGGGGAAGCTCTCTTTTACATAAGCACTGCTCTGCCTGTAAAGTTAGCACACACACTCTGCTCAAATACATAACCAATTATTTTAATCAGATACTCAAGCAAAACCCCCACAGCCATGTACATTGTGTCCAATGACAGCAATGATAAGTGTTCGTCACAAAATGTTAATTGCATTCCATTAAAAATACTCAAACAGCCTACATGATTTCAAATATTGTGTGCCATTTCTCTCTAATTGGTCCAAAGAAATATTTTCCTTTACCTTTCAGTTCCATGTGAAGTTCAAAATTGTTCTGGAACTTGATGAAGACAAACACTTTGATGTTTCTTTGCGTTAGGAAAATCTTTACCCAATAAATTACAATTATGTAAATATTAGCCCCCCTGGGGTATAAGTGCCTCTTTGAGGCATAAGATGATTAGAGCAGAAAAATTATTAGATTTGTCCATGACCATGCTATACTTTTCTTCCTCAGGAAATTTTGTTATCAAAGAGTTTAATCCTATTCCCACTGAAGCAAGTAAATTTGGCCACTGACTTAAATGGAAGGAGAATTCATTTCATCCATTCAGGCAGTACCCTAAAAGCCCAGATGATAGTAACATCCCTGGTATGAATATTTAGTTACAGTTTTTAACACTATCCTTTCACAATTGGGAATGCTTTTACTATGAGCCTTCCCTTTCTACTGACATGAAATCTCAAGCTTTTCTGAAAAACTCCTGCAAAATGTTACTAAACCCAGCTAACAGCTGGACAGCAAGCACGCGTGCCCGTAATCACATATCGTGGTTAGTGCAGTGGGATTGCCTGGTGACGGCGCAGCACACAATTACATTGCTTTTGACATTAATGCTCAGTGGATGATGGCTTGATCTGATGCTTGCAAGCCACGACAATGATTACAGGATTTGTACGATACGGGCAGCTGCAGCTGTGTAAGAAGAAGGACGCACATGAAGAAAAGCATGTTGGTTTTTATAACCCTGATTACATCATCAAGTCCTTTCTGTCCCCCTCGCAAAAGGCATAGTTTGTACTCTGCTCCTGGAGACTTTATATGAAGCTTAGGAATCCGAGGTAATAAGTAGCAAGTAGTTTCCCCTGTTCCAACCTTTGCTCATATGATTATAAAAGGCTCCAGCAGAGCTTAACCTCCTTTCTGTGGGAGCAGACCAGCTGGTTGTGATTTGGTGTAGCCATTTCCTTGCAAGTTTTCTCATTGTCAAAGACCACAAGGCAGACTGAATTCCCAAGGAATGCAAAAGACCGTGACTCTTAACAGCAAGTAATATAGTAACGGCGCAGTGGATTCGAGTGTGTTTGTAGACATACGAGGTTTTGACGAGGAGACCGTGACAAGTAACATAGTAATGGCGCAGTGGATTCGAGCGTGTTTGTAGACATACGAGGTTTTGACGAGGAAAGGATGAAACAAACATTATCTGAAGATTAAGGCTTTATCCTTAAAGACTGAGGCCAAAGAGAGTATAGTCTCCTAAATAATTCACACATGCACATTCTGAAACACATTTAGGAGAATGAATTACCGCAGAGATTAGCGTAGAAATTTTCAGCACGCTTATGCTTTTATACACAGAATAAAAAAACTGGATGGTGTTACATTTTCCTATTATTCCTGCTTCGCCAAAGGGTTATGGAATCTTAGGTGTTGAGCACAGAAATAGGACAACATGCCAGATTCCAAAGGTGTTGTGAAGCTTTGCAAGTTTGAACCATTTTCCAGAAGTGAGATTATACATTTGAAGTTCTGTCACATGCTTTCGCTGGCTAACTCCTGCTCAAAATATTTGTTACACAGACATGCTTGCATGAAACCGACACCTTTCTTTGGAAGCACAACAACAATTACCAAGAACATTGGGCAGCATTTGCATATTTTTAATAACCTTATTCTTCAGGTGGTTTAGGGGTTGAAAGTTAAAATGTTAGTACCAGATTCTGAACTTCAGGGAAGGCTCTGGGTTAGGGCTCATGAAAGTGCTAAGCAGGTGCTTTAGTTGCTTTATTGTACTAAAAATAAATCGTGCCAGATGCACTTGATGACTCACAAGCTGAACCCAAGAGGTAGTGCATCTACACTGAAGGTGAAGAGAGGCAAAACCTACACCTTGAAGTGAGGACTCTGCTCCAGGTTCTGATATGACACTGGCTCCCCCCTGCTGAAGGATCTATAAAATGATAACAAGAAGTTATTTTTAAGGAGAAGTGAACCAGATATGGTGGCTCAGCAGCTTCTTGCTGAGATACTTTATTACTGCAATTCACGTTAGGGCCCAAGACCACTCCCACTTCTGTGTTGGAGCATCAAGGTCAACAGTGCCCCTGATGCTCTGAATGGACTGGAAAAATCGTGGAACGCTATGAGGGTATTTTGATACCATCAGGTGGGGACCTGTCACTCCTGTGTTGGAGCATCAAGGTCAACAGTGCCCCGATGCTCTGAGACTGATACCAAACTGAATGGACTAGAAAAATCATGGAACGTTATGAGGGTATTTGATGTTTGTACCATCAGGTGGGGACCTGTCCTGGGCTATCTGCTGGAGAACAAGTTTCACGTATTTCTATTTTGCATATATGATGGTAAACACTCATATAAATACATGTGCATTTGTTACATTTTATGTAAAGATGAATTTTGGTTTTCCCCACTTGATGCTATATTCTTATTTTATACAGAATTGATACTTATGAACCTTACTTTCTGGAGTTCACCAGATGCAGAGTTTAAGCCAGTGGTATCTGCTGATTGTAAGAGCAATTACTGGTTATGTGAACCTAGAATTTACCATTTTCAATCTGGAAGTATTACCTAAGTATCTGCAGAAAGTTAGAAATTTTGCCCCAGAAAATCCTTGCAGCAGAGAAGGATACTTGAACTCTCAAGTGCTGCAGAAGAAGGAAAGCACTGACCAGAACCAGGATATTCTCCTCCTGCCACCGACTGGTAGGTCTGGCTCTGCCCCAACCCACAAGCCTACTGAAGTACCTATTGTAACAGATCCATGCACTTGAGTACAAAAGAGATTAAATGATCTTTCTAGTTTACTGAATGTGACTCAGTCACTCAGCATTTTGGTTTTGGTGGTGTTTTTTTTTAAAAAAAAAAAAATAATATGTTTTTGTAGAGAAGGAACACAAAAGCTCTGCCGATCACGTTTGCTTTATTATATCCCATAGCCTCCTTCATATGAGAGAAGCTGCAACACTCTGTTCAGTTTGTTTACCTGAAGTTACATAAACTCCATACCATTTTGAAAGTCTAAAAGAGTATAACGAGAACGTCTTTGGAAGCATTGTTACAAAAATCAAATTTTTGCAGTGGCCTGTGAGCACCTTCATTTAATAGGTAATTTTTGGATGACAAATACGTTTAAAAAATTGTCTTGACAGCCTTCTTCAGGTACCTCACCTCTATACACTGTCAGGCCTGTGACTGCGAAGTAAAGCACTATCCAACATAATGCCTCTAATTTGACCTCGAGAAATGGCTATCCATTCTTAGAAAAGGAATTGTCCTCCTCTATAAATGTACCTACAGTAATCTCTAAACACATTTAGGTACAATATTCAAATAGAGAATCTGTTCAATATTTACGTATTATTTAGTGATAGTGAGGACTAAGATTAAAGGTATAGGCTTTGGCCCAAGCAGCCTACCACACTGGATGTTTCAGAGATATACATTACATGCACTAAAATAAAATCCAAACTGCTATTACTGCTACTAATAAAAATGCTTCTTAACTCCATTTTTACCGTGCTTACTGAGAGTAGTATATTATTCTTTAAGTGATTTCATCTAATTTCAATGTGACCACTGGAGGTCAAGGTATGACTCAATAGGGTTAGGGAAAGGAAAAACCAGCATCTGCTACTTATTTTGTACTCTTTATTAGCATCTCAAAGAGAAACAAAACAAAACAAAAGCAGCTTTAGCAAAACAAAATGTTTGAAAATATGCTTTGATTTTTCCCAGATCTGCTTGATGGGATCTGCCAGTGCTTTCCACAGTAACTACTCACACATAGCCTCTATTAACAAACTGTTATTAATTTAAACTTTCTCAGCAATAGTATCACATTTCAGTTCCTTTGGAGACTCTCTAACCAATCTGAATGCTATCTGATCTTAATCAACATTTCTCATCCTTCTTCAAAGGATTGATATTGCACCAACCCACAAATCTGCAAATATTGTGGTGGCTGACTGGACTGTTACGAAGAAAAAAAAAAAATGCATTGCACCAGAACATATTTCTAACTTGTGTTCTTCATCAAATCAGCATAAAAAAAAGATATGTTAGTACTAAAATAAAATTTAAAAAAAAAAAGCAAAACAATCCAAGATCTCTTTTATTATTCAACATTTTGGAGAAGTTACCTCCCCATTTATAAGGCTTGGGACCTACTGTCCAAACATCAAGGCAGTTTCTCTGTGACTTTCCTTTCAGCAGCACAGTGTTTCCTCTGCTGGTGATTTTCAGGTAAAGCAAAATTTCAAAATCACAAAAAAAGAGAATGGATGGTTTGGAATCCGTTCTCCCTTTTCCTCTTTACAGACAGCAGGAGAGAATGGATGGAGTCCATTCTCCCTTTTCCTCTTTACAGACAGCAGGAGAAGTTAGACTTACAGAGGATTTTCTCTATACTTAGATACCTACTATCTTCAAATAAACAGATATTATGCAATCATTGTTACTATAATTATCACAAACAGAAACCTGAAAAGACAAAAGACCAGTGTAGGGTAATGGAAGAAATAATACAAGATCCTGCTGTGAGCAGACTAAACTAGATTCCCCAGTGTAGGCAGCTGGCTAAAAATATGATAAATTACTACTGTGTGATATATGTTTCTTAAAATTGGAAGAGAATGGACAAAAACCAGCACTAAGAGGGCTGTTGTGATGCATGAGTTGAAAGGAGAAATAACTACATTAGAAATGTTCCAGGTCCCTTTCAGCAGTGGAAATTAATGGAATATTGTCAATTAGCCTGAAACACTTAGCATAATGTATTTGGAATTTGCATGATGGATGGTTTATGTAACTCCATAACAAAGGTCAGCACAAGAAAATTAGTTTCTTCAACTTCAGTAACTGTATTTCTCACAAAAGTAAAATAAAGAAAAAAAAATAAATCCATATAATAACATTTCCCAGGAATAAAGTTGGGCATTACCTTCTGCATTTGGGCTTTCAAACCCTGTCCAGAGGTAAAGCCCTTGCTAAGAACCAAAAGGAAGAATCTGAGCTATGCAGCAACCACACTGAGCAGTTTCACAGCAGTCAACAAGACTCCTCATAAGCTTAATACAGGGTGAAAAATTCTGATAAATGGGGTTTAGATTTTGGACCTCTGCACCTGTACCCTGCTATCACACCTCTGCTGATCCATTTAGCTCTGCCACCCCCTGGGCCCTGCACCAGCAAAGCACTCCAAATGCACATCTTATTTCAATAAGCATTTTGCATGCGAGATGGACACACACAGGAGAACCTGAATGCCAGGCAGCAGAAAAGGCTTTGGTCTTTTCCATACTCTTCAGGTAATATCCTCAGATTGTAACTACTTTGCATCTGTTTTTTTTTTCTTGAGTGGTTGTAGATGTCAAGAATCTGTACATGAAGTTTTTGCTGAGAAACAGACCAATGATAAGGCAAGTTGCACTGACATTGAAGCTCAGGAGAGTACCTGTCTCAAGAGCTGGTTCTCAGTAGACAAGGAAAGGAGAAAACTCCCCTTGCTAAAAATCACTTTTCTTGCTACATAACTGCAATAAGAGTGGACATTGTAGCTTTTCTACAAGACTAAAGACTGGTTTGTGTGATGAGAAAAATGACTATGACTTGCAAGATTATTAATAACATCTTGTGACCCAAATAGAAATATCTCAAATAGAAGAGTTTTGGGTTTTTTTTTTAATTTGAGATACTGGAAACTTTAAAGAAATCCCAAGTCACTGTACCATCTTTAGACTAATTTATTATCAGTGTATTCCCCTGATGCAAATTCAGCCATCTGTCAAACTCCTTGTGGAGAAAGTAGTAAGATACATAATACATTTTAAAAGTATAAAATATTCAGCAGCAGGCAAGACATCCCTCTGGTTGCTCATTAATAAGGCACATACTGGTACCATTATATAGTTGTAACTATATGTCTTGCCTTCACTTTTTCATTATTTACTTTAGCAAAAGATGAAATTAACCAAACTTATACGTTTTTGCACATACACCTTCTTTGAATTAAATAAAAGTTTTCTTCTCTGAACTTTATTAAAGCCCCTGGCAAAGCCCTGATCAGGTAAAACTTCTCACTGAATGTTAATTCTTTGGTGTTTGTCCCCAGTATAGCGCTCCTCCCTTCTCCATGAAATTAGCTTTATAAAGAGTAAAATGAATGCTGTGTAGTTTCTTCTGTATAGACCTCCCCCACCAAAATCAACCTGTGGCTGAGAAAATAGTAGAAAACCGAGAGAGCGCCACAGAAGTACCTTCTGTGATACAGTCCAAGATGTTTAAGATCAGCCTCCTCCAATTAAAAAAGCCAACAAAGCTAATTAAAGCTTCAGATGCCATTGTGCATATAAGAATTGCATGCTCAGTTTGTCACTTTTAATCATATAGTTAGGTCATAATCAGGTGGAAGCAGTCCAACTAACATGTAAGCGTAAGGGATGAGACCAAGTAGAGACTAGGACTGAGAGAACGTAGGAGATAAATTTCCAAGAGAAGTGGGGAGACTGGTAGAGTTTCAGGTAGAGAGAAGCTAAGAGGCCCAAGGAGAAGGCAGGTCATTTGAGGTGACATGGGCATACCTTGACAAGGGCTCTGCAGTGGTGTGAAAGGAGTAGCTCAGGGAAAGAAGGTAAACACTGAGATTGGATTTGAAGCAAGATAGAATGAAACAGGTAAAATAAAAATAAATAAAGGACTATGTAATTATCTGTATATAATTCAAACAGAAGTAATCTCACTTCCAAGCAAGTAACTTCAGAATTATGAATTACTCGGGACTGGAGGCTTGCTTCCTAAGATATTTAGGTCTACTTAAATTTAGTACCAAGGCTTCAGGTTGCTGAAAAATTTATTTTTTTTTAAATTTTACTTCATGGCAAACACTCACAAAGTACTTCCTTCAAAGGGACCTGAAGATGATGAAATTACTGTTTTCTTAGCTATGGTTTTGACTTTCATATTTAATAGTGGCATTTATTAAACATTAATTTGAAAATGCATAATTTATACCAATGGCTAGTATAGGTGAGCAGTTCTGTCACTCATGACCTCTAATTCCAAAACTTATTACCTTTCTTACTAATTTAGTCAAGTGAAGATTTAATTTTATAACTCTGTTACACCCAAGTTTGCCATCCAATTTGGCAACCATCCACATTAGCAGTCAATAGGGCGCCCCTCTGACCATGCCTGGAAGCCACCAAGAGCTCAGTGTAGAGAGAAGACTCCTCCTTCGTGCTCAGGCTCCCTCCCATTTACATCTTCGGAGGCTAAACAGAGCACTAGGAAAGACCTGCAGAAATTCATGGCTGAGAGGCGATAAGAGCAGTTTCTACAACTGCATTAACTGATTTCCTGAATGCCCTTAGTCCATTTCTGTGCTGAGGCAGGCGAGGCTGAACCACCTTTGGCAGTGAGTTATATTAATCTGTTTGACACTGCATCGAAACGTTCTGTCAATGATCACTCAGACAGTAACCAGAGCTCAAAGGAGACAGTAACTAACAGCTGAGCTGAAAGAATAGTTTTAGTCGAGCCAATTTTTTTTAATCAATTTGCAGTTACTGAGGTGTAGAAGACTATATGGGACAAAGATTTTAGAAATGTATTCACCTACTGGTAATTTCTAAGAATTGACTGGCCTAAAGCCACTTATTGAGCTGCAGATGTGCATCAGTGAACCTCAAGTATTAACTTGACCAATGCAAGAAAAATATCTATAGACTCCCTGGTCGGTGGCCCTGGCTCAAACCTCGGCCAACGTGATCTGTACAATGCAGGAAACTCCCCGCACTGCACAGATGTCTAAGTAACTCTGAGGGTTTGAGCCTTAGGTCCTTCCACACTTCAACACACTTTTTGCAACATGGAGAATAATATTATTTCTTTACATTAGCAGGTGAGGCAGGACACTCATATTGGATTAAGCATTGAAGTCTCTGTAAATTAAGAATTTCCACGACACATTTCATAGGGTCAGACACCCTGAACAAATCAAATAGGTAATAAAATGTCATCTTTAGTCCTAGATACATATAACCATATAACTAAAAAAGCATTCCCAGTAATTTTCTTGTAGCTGTTGCCTCCTACTTATGCAGCTCAAATACCAGAGGGCAGCTATCAAATGAGCAGATTAAAATTGTATAATTTCCTCATTTAGTTCCTTTCACACAACAATCAAGGAAAACACTAGGAAAAAAGCCCAACAGCAGTTTCATTTACAATTCTCAGATGTCAACCTGTGATACTATAGACACATAACAAACTTCAAAAAAGGCCTGCTTAATAATAAATTATTTTGTAAAGCAATTATAAAAGGTAATTGAGAGTATCTTTGAAAATGTGTTTGAAAAATCTGTAAGCAGTTACATTGACATAAGATTGATACAATGCCACCGAAATAAATTAAGGTGGACTGGCATAAAGTTGGGGAAGAATCGCAATATCAACGGGCAAAAGTTAGCAAGAGGGTATGTCTTATTCAGTGACTATCAAGTATCAACTTAAACATTTTCCATTCCCATGTTTCAAAATTTTAAAAACATTCTGTGACAAGTGGCAAATGGTCAGCTACAAATGCCTCATGCCTCCTGCTGTAGCTAAGTCACTTAGTAAAGCTTTGCAGTGCTCTCAGGAAAGGGAGAGGAAAACAAGGCAGGAAGAGGATGCTCAGGGAAACATGTAAGAAAAGTATGTAACGTATTGCAGTGCACTATCCCAGCATCCTGTGATGTGTAGCTCAGGCAACTTTTGAGACAGAAAACATCTTTGTATTTAGCCCTCAGTAAGTTCCTCTTCCATTAATTTCTTTGATCTGCTCTTGAAAGCTGTGTAAGCTTTCAGAATTTATGTCACCTTATTGCAAAGGCTCCCACAGTCTGATTACATTGGGTGAAGAACACAGAAGTAAAAATGAAGATTAAGTTTCTGCTGTGGATTTATTTTCTCTGAGTGCTTCTTCTACACCTTGATCATCTATCAGCCTTACTCTCTAGCTTCCTGATTCTGACATATTTGAAAAAAAATGCTTTATTATTCATCTTTATTCTGCAAGGTGTGGTTTTTTGTTTTGGTTTGGGTGTTTTGCCTGTCTTAGTCTCTGGCAGGTTAAATGTAAGAGGACATCAGCATTTGTATATTTCCCATTTGAACACAGATGCATCTGCTTCTTACAAGCCCTTATACTGCTCTTTAACAATGCCACTTTCTTTCTGGTTTTGTTTTCCAAAACTTTTTATAAATATGTTAGTACTGTTTTTCTGGTACAGTGTCCCTGAATACTGCCCATCCTGCCTGAAAGAAAAACCAATTCTATATCCTTTTAGGTTTTAAGTGCCAGGATTTTAAATACTTTTTTGTTCATATAAACCCATGCAATCCATGTAGGCTTCCACTATCCCTATATCCTTTTAGGTTTTAAATGCCAGGATTTAAAATACTTTTTTGTTCATATAAGCCCATGCAATCCATGTAGGCTTCCACTATCCCAGAAACTTCACTAACCCTAAAGAAATTGTTCCCCTTGTCCATACTGTCAGCCACATATGCAGATTAACCTGTCTCCTTACCTGTGCTAACTTGCAAGTGGAACCAAGGGCTGGAGACTGCAGAAAAGAGCCAGGTACAGTATGAATCTCTCATTTCAAGCCTCTAGTGGCCTACGATTGTACTGGATGTTGCCATTATCACAGATGAACTACCAATGTCCAGAATCAGCAAAACTTGAGTGAGATTTTTAATAAAGTACTGTTATTCCATAGGTTACCTGTTCCAGTGGAGCACTTGTTCTGCCAACTAAAGTAAATTACTCCATGGCATGATGTAGGAAGTGCAGCAGATTTAATTTCTTGTTCTCAGTAGTCAATCCTAAAATCATAGAATAGTTTGGGCTGGAAGGGACCTTTCAAAGTCATCTAGTCCAACCTCCCTGACTAGATCAGGTTGCTCAGGGCCCCATGCAACCTGACCTTGAATTTTTCCAGGGACGGGGCAACTACAACCTCTCTGGGCAACATCTTCCAGTGTTTCACCACCCTCCTTGTATAAAATTTCTTCATCTAGTCCAACCTCCCTGACTAGATCAGGTTGCTCAGGGTCCCATGCAACCTGACCTTGAATTTTTCCAGGGATGGGGCAACTACAACCTCTCCGGGCAACATGTTCCACTGTTTCACCACCCTCCTTGTATAAAATTTCTTCCTTATATCTACCCTGAATCTACTCTCTTCTGGTTTAAAACAATTACTCCTTGTCCTATTGGTAGTGCTGATTAAACTGCTGCAAAACAAGAAGCTAACCCAGATTCATTCTGCTGCTTTGAACTGAGCTATTTTTCAAACTCATTTCAAATGTGCTTTCCCTAAACAATTATTACAGCTGCAAATCCAGCAAAGGAAGGAATAAAAGTTCAAAATCTCATTTATTTTGATTTAATGTGCTAGAAAATATCTCATTTTTCTTTGAATGCAAGAGCAGTGATTGGATTAGAAGACAGTAAATTCTCCCAACTAAATGTGATATTTGATAGATACTAAAATGGCATTTGTTAGGTGGCACTATCAGAGCAAAAAACACACAAAGGAAACAACAGCGGAAACTATATTAGTGTCTGTACATATACAAAGTAATTCAATATGTTCTCCTCCCCATCTGCTTTATTATAGCAATGAGCAGCTGAATAGACAGAACTGTGCTTTGGTACTTTTACCCTATTGTATTGTATATCTTATTTATTTTGCTGTGTTTTAAAGTTCAGAGCTTGTGAATACTAGTAACTGCAATGCCAGTAACACTTCCTACGTAAGTTTTAATCCTGTCAAACACAAACAGATTCTTTGCTCATTTATTATAGTTGGACTTCTAAAACATTATTAAATCTCTCTGAGTCTAGGCACAATACTGCCTTTCCCTCCATCCTCTCATTAGTTTCACTACATAGCTTTTTTTCTATTATCAATGGATTTAGATTATTTTATCAAACACAAATGCTATGAACCACCATTACTCCCCGCTGTAAATACCTCAGTGGCCTAGAAGACATGACTGAGAGTCTATGGGGTCCTCTCCTGCCAAACCTGGCAGCCAAACACCTGGTAGTTATCCAAAACTGCCTACTTTTAATCAGATGTATTTCTCCCCTTACTGACTTTGTTTTATGGATATCGTCTAGAATAATAGTGATAATGCAGAAATCATTTAAAGCATTTTGAGCTCAAAAGAACTTCTTCGGTGTTCAAAGGAATTTCACTTTCTAAAATTTGCTTAGACAGCTCTCAAATAAAGTTAACACAGTAAAATGAAAGCACAACTGCATCCTTTGATAGAGCCAAAGTGCTCCTCCAGAGCTTACACTGTATTGTTTTCTGGTGTTCTGCACTAAATACAAAGTAAAATACTGGAAAAGCAAAGTGTAGTGCAGAGACAGAAATGAGGAAATACCAGATTAGAACCAAATAGTAACCTGTGATCTATTAATCTAGTTGCCTCGATGACAAGTATTCAGGAAACAACAAACAGTCAAGAAATTAGAAAAGTCCCATCCCCCTAACAAATAAGTCTAAGATTTTTGAGTCTGCTTTAATTCAGAACATTTTTTGCCTAATTTTTAATTCACATCCCAAGTAAACAGGCTAATTTTTAATTAAATTTTAATTTTTAATTCACATCCCAAGTAAACAGGCTTGTTTTCATGATGTGTGCTAACAGCAGTCCCCATTAACATAGTCTTTTACAAGCAAAATATAACTATCTGCTGCCATTCAATATTACTTATTCATTTTACTTCTATGAATAATGAATATAGCTTACCAAATATTGAAGAACTTTAAAATGCTTTATTATTCTTAAGAGCCTTGCAATGCACTTAGGAAAAATCAGAGGTATTTTTAAAAAAAAAATTAAAAATATGATGTGCCTTTAAGCATATATTTCTATTTAACAGTGCTAATATTGACCCTTAATTCTTTCTTCTAGCAAAGGAGGCCCATGATTTTTAGTTACTAATAACTCACAAAACCAAAGTGCGGTTATGTGAGGATATATACCTATCTTTTGTTGAAAAGATGGTTATGAAATAGTGCCTCTTACTAGCCATGATTGGCTATTCAGTCATATCTGCATGTATTTTTATTTATTTATTTATAGAAAATATCAATCCCTAGTGGAATTCCAGACAAAATGCAGGTACAGGAGGGTTAGATTAGATGGATTTTACAAAATAGGTCTAAGGATGATGCATGCCAGGCTAAGTGAAGGCAACTGGTTTAGTGCAGGGCTACTTGATAGCCTCATTTTCATTTACTGCTGGGTCTGCAGTGAAAAAATCCCAATGTCATTTTTGGAGCCTAAACTCAAGTTTGCAAGAATTGGCAAATTAAATATCTGCCATGCATTCACACTCTTGTTTAATTGTGGCAGCTAATAGTTACACACAGAAGATGTATTCAGCTGGCCTGACCTTTCCCCAACCTTGGGACTATCATACAAGGAGATAATTATAAGCAAACACAGGGTTAAAACATCCCCAACCTCAAACACTCATGAAAGTACAAGGCCTTTAGAGATCCTTAATATTATAACAGAATGCCACAATAAAAAGCCCATTTGTGTTGCACGCAATATTCAAATATTCTTGCAATATTTTTTCTTTCCACATTCAAAGTGAGTTTGCTGGAGTCCAGATACTTCTCCCAGAAGGAACTCATGAGATTTCTCTATCTTATAAAAAGACCAACAATAAGATTCTTTCTGGAACTTTACCTCCTCACACTTTACGTCTTCGGCTTGATGTGATTTTAATATTAGGTTATATTCACAATTTATACCAGAAACACACGCTAACATATTCTTCCCCCAAATATTAAGAAAGCTAAGCAGCACGTGAACAAAAGATTCTGTAAGACATAACTAATATTTCTGAAGATTGCAAATACCTAAGACATGTATGATGTATCTGCTCCTACCTGCTTCGAGTTAATAAAACTGAAGGAACCAGGTGTCTTTGAGATTATTACAGTATTTGCTGCCAGTATCAATTAGACCACAGTACAGAACTTATGGGGAAGGAAAAAACTGCAAAAATAAATTTCAAGTGCGTATGATCTAATCATACCTTTAAAGTATATTCTATTCCACCAGTATCATGTGATAGTCATTAATGTCTTTTTTTGTTTTGTTTTAGAAATAAACATATCTGATTAAGAGTTTCAACCAAAAATCTTGGCAAGACACCAAGGCTTAGTCCTTCAAAAGAGTATTCTTTAAAAGAATCAATCCAAGGCTGAAAATGTCACTGGAGAAGCCAAAGAGCCAAGCATGCAAAACTCTTAGCAGTTTAGGGAGATTCAGATAACGTACATCATACATGCAAAACTAAGGGGATTTTTAAAAAGCCCAAAGACAAGAAAGAAAAGATATGTTGTTTATGAAAGAGAAGCAGTCAGCAGTTGTCAGATTCAGATCCCATTCAACTACTCTAAGTTTAGAGACTGGTCTTTGCTTTGAAAATCAATGCAAATGGCCAGGGATTCAGTAATCTAATAACAGAGCACACATATATCCTCTAGCAAAATCTTACAGGCACTTTCCATCTGGCACGGCTCCTGCTCTGCATTCACAGACCGAGACATGGAGATTTAAAGCAGCACTGCTGGTGGTCCTTTACTAACATTTCCCAACTGCTCTAGACTCGTGTCTCCAGCTAGCAAAGTTAACTGCGCTCCTATACATGTGAAACGTGTGGTCCTCAGATGGTTTTGTCTCTTTGTCCCTTGTTAGCCTCTTGTCAGAGGCTGAGACTGTGTTAAGAGACAGGTTTCTTGTATTGCAATGGTCATTCATCAACAGAATTATGCTGCCTGTCACCATTAAAGAAAAAAAAAAAAAAATCACCTGGAGAGTCACAACAGCCTTCTATAAATACAGAATTTTAAGGATCACAAAACCGTACAGCACTTCCATCAGAAATCTGCTGAAATTCTTTGTAGGCAAGAGATAATTTAGCTAATTTAATTACAGTCTTTATGGGTACAGGAATTGGAATAATCATACTTCACTTTAACTTTCTGTTTGGGGTGTCATTTTTAGAGGGAAAATTGTCTTAGGAAGAATTATTCTTAATCATATTTAAAACAAAAATTACAAAATAAGCCTTACTGATAATCCTAAAATAATTCTTGAACTGCCTAAAAGAAATTTCTCCCAATGGCCACTATTACTTTATATAAAAAGAGCAATAAATAAGGTGTCATTTCTTGGATTCAAATAAAGCCCAGGACCTCAATACAGGAGAATACATCTCTTTCCAACTGTTCTTTAGCCACCACTTATATGTTCTCAACAATCATTAACATGTTAGCTGTTTTTATATTTCTGTATAAAGCAATTTGTACTTTTGAATTTGTACAAACCTTTGGAAAGCTTTAAACAAATGAGGCTCTACACAAGCAACAGTATTTGCTACAGTAACAATAATTTCTACTGTCATTTAAATTCATCTGGCTCAGTTGGTACTATTAAACTGTTACAAAAGGGAATCTTTTTCCTGTTTATTTTTTTCCTCTTAAGGTATAGGTAAATTTATTTCTTAGCTAGATCTTCTAAGGAAATGAGATTTATGCATTGAAACTACATGACTTCAATGAATTGTAAATCCATTTGCAAATTTCAGTTAAGTCCAATGGGGAAGTAAAAATCCTGAGGTATTGAAAATGTTTATAAACTTCGTAGCACATTCAGGAAGAGAGGCCCTTGCAGTCCTCGCCGATGGCAAGGAATGCTGCAGAATGAATTTACTCTCCAACAGCTGCAAAATGAGTTTAATAGGTAGAAGTCATGTCTGAAAACTAAAGAGTGACTTGTGTTTTTAAACTTTATGACTGCCCCTACAAGTTTTCATCATCAGATGAGTGCTTAAATGACATCACATGGTTAACCTTTTAGCCCGACATTGAAGTACAGCCTTCATTACTAACTCCAGGTATTATGTGGAAACCATTATCAGAAAGCATTCTGGCTGGATACCTGAGCAGCACTCACATTTTTAAATCAGTTCTATTCTAGTCCTAATTGAATGCAAAGTCTCAAAAATTTCCTTGTAAAGGCTACACTCTAAATGAATGCAAAGGTGGATGTAAATGAACTACCATTTGTACTAAGCTCTCCAGATCAAAATTTTACATGGACCCTCAGAAGCTTAAACTGCTTCCAGCATGCGTGCTCTGGATCAGCAGAGGATTTCTGCCTCCAAAGCTCCTTATCCAACACCATCACCAAACACTAAATGTGTTTCAATTCTATTACAGAGAGCGGCTCACCCTTGCATCTTTGCAAACAGACCTAGCTAATACTTGAACAAACAAGTAGCGCTGACATTTGATGTAATTTCATCACAAGGAAGAAAATGCACACTTAGTTCAATGAGGTATCCAGGGACCCACCCAATTCCAAAGTCATCCCTAGGAAAAAAATGCCAGTGTATTTCATAATCAGCTGGATATGCGTTTCACTAAAGAATTGCTTTGCCTTTTTTTTTTTTTTTTTAAAAAAAAGTAACTGAAACCTTGAGAAGAGAGAACAAATTCTGTCAAAGGCTAATACGAACAAAAATACCTCTTGCTTATCTTCAAACCCCCAAAAGTCAGAAACACACCATCAACACAATCACAAAATGGGAAAATGAAGCCAAAATTTCATCAGAATGGATAGTAGCAGCTTCTTAAATTTACTTAATTGGAGTACATGCTGATTCATGGATGATTACTAGAGGACATGCACAGTTCACGTTAGCTTCTCAGGATCTAAATATCTGAATCTAAATGTAATGCTTCTAATTCTGATACCTGCTATCAAACCTTCTCTGCTGTAGTTAGCAGCCCTAATTCAAAGAAGGTAGCAAAGTGACATCCAGCACAGTTCTTTTTCACAAAAGAAAAGGTTGCCCCAAGCCAAAACGTCTTTGGAAACTGAATTAATTAACATCCTTGTCGAGATTTTCAAAGTGTTATTTCCATTTCAACCAGTAAAGAACTGACTTCAGAGAAAACAGTTCTAGCTGTGAGCATAAATAGACCTGTAAGAATCACACTTCTTATAACATTCCCATAAAACATCTAATATTTTAATAGAGACTAAAAATTAACAGTTTCAGGAGACCTAGCTGCCTTCTAGACTTATCAGTATCAATATGAACATCTAATATTTTAATAGAGACTGAAACTTAACAGTTTCAGGAGACCTGTACTTCAAAATTCAAAGCTGCCTTCTAGACTTATCAGTATCAATATTCAGACGATTAATAATATTCAGAAACATCTGCTGACTTGTTAATTGCCAAAGAGCACTCACAATGTCAGCTCTTCATCTGCAGGTTTCGGTCAAGGTAAATTCAACCTGATATTGGGCAGATATGCCTCTATTGCCAACTTCATCCTGGGGTAGAGTTGTCCAAACTAGTTTGTGTACTTGAGAAGTTTAACACAGCAACAGAGACAGACTAAGGTATTAATACCAAACACTTCAGAAGTTTGTATGTGCAAGCACCAGTTCTAATAGCTAAGCAATATTTAATTAATTAAAAAACCTTTGGGATCATCTCTAAAATAGGACTAGAAATGAGAAAGTGCAAATATATTTAACTGATTAACATTAATATGAATTGATTAAAATCAAAGAAATTGCATCCTTTTTACAGAGAGGACTTATTTAATAATATAGACATATTCAGCAGCAGCGAAAAGTCAACAGCTTAATATAGAAAAATAAAAGACCACTGTGTCTGAAGCCAAGAATATTTACTGCATGGTTGTTCAAAATACAATGAAAAAATGGACTTCTGAAAACATTCCTTTAGACTAGCCACTATATTTTTCCCACTCTCTCTCTTACACAATTAACCTGGGAAACATTAGTGGTTTTCTAAGTCTTGATGGTTTCTTTTTGTACCAATATATTTCTTACTATTGACAGTACGTCAGGCCAGTAATGTATGTCCAAGCGAATAAAGGCTATATTTAGAAGACAAAAAGAACAAACTGACAAGGGGAAAAACTGCAGCTACACAGAACTTTATAAGAATATATGCAATACATAACAAAAGAGGTCATCCTTGGTAGAATGAATTGTAAACATGATAGCATTAAGCAAAGAGCTTACAGGAAAGTATACGCAATGAGGTCACTAGTTCTAGAAACATGCAGACTGAACTGTAAGGTATCCATTTTTCATTTTTCAGTGTTATACACATCACAATCAGGTTTTTTTTAATAGTTTTTATTCCTGTAAAGTATAAGTTTATGCACCCAGGTTCCTACAGTTCATTTTGATGCCTAGCATGGTACCAATTTCCTTTCCTTTCTTTCTCCCTACTTTCAGGTGATTTCTTTAAAGGTGCTTAATTTCATTTGGTTTCATTTCTGTTTTATATTCTCTTGATTTTCTCCCTAATATCACATCTCTGTATTTATTCTCCTTCCAGATGCCTACATTACCTCCTTTATCATGGAATTTAGCTTTTCATCCTTAAATCTACTGATTTGCTCTCTACTCTAATTCCTTTTTGCTTTCTGTGATTCAGCCTGGCCCTTTTATCAGCTATCCCATCACTTTTCTGTCTGTCTTCTCTCTCTAAAATGATTCCTGAGAGACTCTGCAGACCTGCAGAGCTGAAACAGAGATCCCCTGAAGATCATCAGTGTCTGAAGGAGAGAAATTACCATTCTTGACACCTATTTCAAGGCTCTTAACTTCCACAGAAATTTTACAGTACCAGACTACTCTGTAGCTGCACTTCATACTCTTTCAGGGAATCTCAGGACTTTAAAAGCCCTCTCTGACTTGAAAATTTAAGTAAATGAATGATGAGAGGTGAATAATTAGCTTCTCATAACACAAAAGAGAAACACGGGAAGATGGAAGAAGATGGAACAATGTTTGTCCACCAGTCTCAAAAAACAGACTATATGAACATACGAAAGCCGGTCAGTCAGCTGGGTCTGAAGATTTTTATAAATTAACCAGAGGATGGAATTTCAGTGTATGGTCATGTGAAATGTGTTCCCAGCTTTAATAAACCCAAAGTTCAATAACAAGCCTCAGAAGTATCTTTAAATATAGTTATATATTTGAGATTGCAGTGAGTTATGACTATGTCCAAAGTACAAAGATAATCTTGTCTGATGACTTAAGATACATATTAAATCATAAACTTACAGATGTCAATGAATGTTTTCAGAAAATACAGTTAATATCCATCAAATCAGTGTTGCAATTCTGGAGACACATTATTTTTCAACAGTGAGAACAAAATTACCCTTAATCCCTGCCATAGCTTCAACAACTCAGCTGTTAATCACAGTGTTGTGACATATATTTATATAAAAGGCTGAAGTAACAAAAAGGGGAAAAATAAATCACAGTTAAACACACAGCTGGTCACAGACCTGATGGTTTTAAATATCCCCACTTCAGGTCTAAACACGACTGCACTTACCAGTTAGCTTTCCCCCCCCTCCCACTTCATGCCACATAATAGCTAAGAATTAAATCCTTTCAGTTTAGCACTTGGCCATTCACTGCGTAATCAATACACAACATAAAACTTTGAAAGTCACCCATACTAAGCTAGAGGTACCAAGATAACATTTATTACAAGACCCAAAATTCCACTTGGCTATTTTCTACTTCAAAAACAGAAAAGCAGACCTGTCTTGAGCATCGTGAACCCTTGCCAAAAAAATTGATACCAACATTACCTTTAATAAAGTAATTAACCTAAAAATGCTAAAAATATAATAAAATGCTTACAGTGCCACTACCAGCTGACACTCCCTGGGAGAGAACATGACTTTCAGTGGGCCCCAAAGCCACAGCTTACCAAGGAACCTGTTTACCTCCCGCCAAAGCAAAAGGCTGTAACAGAGGACCTTACCCATACAACCTTGCTCTTGGTTTTACATCACGCATTGATACATGAAAGAAAGAAAAGAGACAGAAAGATGACACTCCCTGGGAGAGAACATGACTTTCAGTGGGCCCCAAAGCCACAGCTTACCAAGGAACCTGTTTACCTCCCGCCAAAGCAAAAGGCTGTAACAGAGGACCTTACCCATACAACCTTGCTCTTGGTTTTACATCACGCATTGATACATGAAAGAAAGAAAAGAGACAGAAAAAAAAAAAGACAATTGCTCTGAGAGATTCAATGACGCTTACAGTTCCATAGTCAGAAACACATTAAGTTTACCCCAAAGCAAAAGAAAGAGCATGAATTATGTTCACACACACATGCACCTCTTATTCGCCATACTAAACAGCCTTAAAATAAAGTACCATTAAAACTGCTTTCTCTAATCCACTTATCAAAATAAACAATTACTAATACTTCCTTTATCCTATAAGCATCACCTTTAGTCTCTTCATCCTTCAAAGACTGACACAGACCTTTCACGGTATATCACAACAGAATGAGGAAAATCATACATACCATATTATGTTAATAAAGTTGTCAATGTTATTCTGACTACTGACATTATGCTGCTTTTCATAAAAATATTAATTTTCAAATGAGAAAATGCATTGATTTAATAATATATGATAAATATTTACCATAAATAAACAATTTAGAATCAAGTGTTTCAGAATAATGCCAAGCTAACATAATGAGCATTATTTTAGGATATGAGATCAACAACTTACCAAGACAAAGGACAAGGCTTATTTCAGGACTCGTTGCGGTAACTTCTGTCCTCGGGATCCACACTGTGATTCTGATGTTGTCTCCTTTCAGGCTGCAGTGCGTTTTTAAATATTCTGTGAATTGAGAGAAATGTTTTTCCTTGAATGTGCTTTCAAAAACATAAAAATAGTTCATGCTATAAGACAATTTTTGATCCACGAATAATTATTCACAATACTCCCAAGGGGTCAAGTCTTATATACGAACCAGTAAATTACATCTGCTTATTAATATTAAGATCATACGTTGAATAACTGAAATGATTTAATAAAGTGTTGGGTTAGAGAATGAAGTAGAATGATGTGGAGAAAATCATACTATCTCCACAATATTAACTAATTTTTTTTTTCTTTTAATTTATTCACATATAAAAATTCTACATACTGTTGTTATTTTTCTACAAAATATCTTCTAAGTAAGCAATTACAATCCTTTAGCTTTCATCCATAATTTTATTAGGTATTAAGACAAATTATCTTATGATATCTTGCCACAATTTCCCTATGCAAGCAGTCAGCAAGCTTTCAGCTAAGCACCACTTTTAACATGGACTTCTACTTTACCACCTGTTCTACAGCTAACCCAGGAAAGTGGTTATTAATGTAAAAAATTACCTTGAAGCTTAATGGTTACTAAGAGGAAAATCAGACTTTTTTTTTTTCCTGTTTACAGTCAAACTCCATTAAGTATCATGTTTTTAAGAGGCTTTTAACCTTCAGTTGAGGTTCATTGTTACCACTGTCAGTTGGATTTCTCAATTCTCTCAAAATATTCTATTTACTATATGCATTATTACAACCTCCAAATGCATGCAGCATAGTCCTGACCAAGTGATCAGATACGACATACTGCAAAAGCTCCATGTAAAGCTTTCTAATTATTGTATTATCTCCTGAAAATTAATAAAGATTCCTGCTCAGCTGAAGGAAGAGGATTTGTTGCTACTGCAAAGGCTGAAGCTACTCCAGACAACAGTAAAGTGACAAGAACAAGTTACATATGGTCTTTCAAGGTTAACAAGACAATATCAAAGAGAGGAGGAGTAAATATAATCTCAAATTAAAATAATTACTTTGTCTTCTATAATAACACCCAATCTCCATGAACACAAGATTTGATATGTAATTTCTAGTTATGAGCCAATCATTCCACCGTCAGCACTTTACTCCCTAGAATATTTGAGATGTAGTTTCTAGGTATGAGCTGCTTAGGGTGCTAATCATTCCACCGTCAGCACTTTACTCCCTACCAGGAACCTGCAGACTCCCGTACTGAGAATAAGTGTCCCAGTTGTACATGCAACAC
>NW_015090910.1:0-16408 GCF_001431845.1 Calidris pugnax
TTCCACAGGCAGTGGTTTTGCCTATAAACCAAGTACCAGTGCCACCTTCCCTACACACAAGAGGAAAGAAGTGACCTACAAAGAGAAGGTGAACTTTGTGGACTCAATGCACTATGGTCCAAAGTATTGAGGACCTATTTTTCTAGATATATTAAAACATTTAGTATAAAATAATCTAGAGGGTCAACTCGAAGAGCAAAACTGGAAGATCAAAACCAAGAAAACCTCAGAGATAGAGTTTAAATACATGAAGAAAATAAGTACCAGGGCCACCTTCCCTACACACAATAGGAAAGAAGTGACCTACAAAGAGAAGAACTTTGTGGACTCAATGCATTGTGGTCCAAAGTATTGAGGACTTATTTTTCTAGATATATTAGAACATTTAGTCTAGAATAATCTAGAGGGTCAACTCGAAGAGCAAAACTGGAAGATCAAAACCAAGAAAACCTCAGAGATAGAGTTTAAATACATGAAGAAAAAAAACCAAAAAATACCCCAAGTGATAAACCCAAGTGACCCCAACAAATATCAGCCATCTCCACTGTCCCAGCAGGAATATTCAACAATGGAACAGAAAACAGAAGAGTCGATTGAAATCCAATTGCTAACTACTTATGATCCTCAGTGGCAGAAGAGAAAATTTAATTGGACCAATTTGCACATTTACAGCATCTTTTGGTCTAACAATAACCCACAGAAAATCTACAGTTGGTTTTTGGAAAGAGCCAGAATTTCTTCCACAAGCAAGTTTAAAATATCTAAAGGGAAATTATTCAGAGAAGCTGTGGTGGAGCAGAAAACAGAAGAGTCAATTAAAATCCAATTGCTAACTACTTAAGATCCTGAGTGGCAGAAGGGAAAATTTAATTGGACCAACTTGCACATTTACAGCATCTTTTGGTCTAATGAAAACCCACAGAAAATCTACAGTCGGTTTTTGGAAAGAGCCAGAATTTCTTCCACAAGCAAGTTTAAAATATCTAAAGGGAAATTATTCAGAGAAGCTGTGGCTGCCCCATCCCTGGAGGGGTTCAAGGCCAGGCTGGATGGGGCTTGGAGCAACCTGGTCTGGTGGGAGGTGTCCCTGCCCAGGGCAGGGGGTGGCACTGGATGGTCTTTAAGATCCCTTGCAACCCAAACCATTCTATGATTTAAAATTACCACTTAAGTTTGAGCATCAGTTTTCAATATCGCAAGAGCCTTATTCATTCCTCCCACTGTAAGTTCTAAGCTTAGAAAAACAAACCAGAAATCACTGCTAATTTGCATCCTGTTTGAAAGCTATTTCTACAAAGGAAAAAACCTATTAAGAACTGTGCACGTATTTTCATTGTAAAATGAACACACAGTCTCATTAAATTACAATAAAAAAGAAAATCCAGGTTTTTCTTTTTTCTGATTTAATACTTATCAGTTTTCTTGCAAACTATGTAACAGAGGAGTTTAAAACAACAAAAGCTAGAACACAGAACAGCACCACCAAAGAAGTTTTTCTACACACCTTGTGCCAGCTCAAAGCCTATTAAGAACTGCACACATTTTCATTGTAAAATGAACACACAGTCTCATTAAATTACAATAAAAAAAGAAAATCCAGGTTTTTCTTTTTTCTGATTTAATACCTATCAGTTTTCTTGCAAACTATGTAACAGAGGAGTTTAAATCAACAAATGCTAGAACACAGAACAGCACCAAAGTAGTTTTTCTACACACCTTGTGCCAGCTCAAACTGTGCAAAAGCCACATGCACAAAAGCAAACTTCTTGCAGTTAAGTCTGGCCAGATGAAACTGGTCCCGGGCCTCCTCTGGATCCTGCAGACTGGAAAAACAGCACATCAATAGTTACAAGAAGGTAACGAGCCTGAGTAACACAGATGAAGCTCCATGTGCTGTGTGACATGGAACTAACACAGATAATCCTGGAAAAGCCATCCATCTGTAGCTGAATTTGTTTCGTCTTCATTAGAACCATTAGTGAAGTATAAATGAGCCAAGAGTTTTGAAAAGCTAATAATTCAAATATACAAAGCTGACCCTTTCCAAAAAATAGAATGTGCTCAAACCTGAAAAGAAAGATTAAAGACGCATTCTTTGTCACCATTTGTATTATTCCTCAAAATATGTAGATAATTTTTCCCTCAGAACACCCACCAACACGTACAGGCTGCAAGCTAACACTATCCAGAAAAAATCTCTATGCTTCTAGATGCATCCACTCCTGTAAGGCAGGGGGACAGGGAGTAGGCAGTTTTAGAAACACCAAGCATGGAAAAATTTATCATATTAAAGAAGTAAGAATAAATATTATAGACATTATTAGTTATATCCTGCAGGAATACAGTCACAAAGTTCCCAATCCAGGACATTGAAGTAATGCTGGACACCAAAATTGGGGTTTGAGCTTCTCTACATTGAAGAGCTTCTGCAACTTCACCCAAATTGTCAGATTCCCTTAATGATGCAGGTCACAAGGTGGATTTAAGTCTGTTCTCTGCAGACACACCAGGAGCAGCAATGGCAAACGCCGTGTACTTCAAAGATGTAGAGATTGTGCAACAAAGTCCTACATCACAGTTTAATGATATTTCAATTGACAACTCCTCCCTTTCTAATATTACCAAAAATCGAGGTTTTAACACTTAGCAAAATCTACAACCAGCAGATAAAGTAATTTCTTCCAAAATTCCACCCTGGTTCAACAGGTAAGCAATGGTAGCACTTAGAAGTGGGGATAGTGAAAAACTTGTTACAATGTTTCAAGAAATAAGTACAGAAAAATACAACACAAAACAGGAGAACATATTTCCAGTAAAATTCTGGGGAATTGAGAATAAGAATAGTCTCTCCCACAGCTTGGGCACGTTACTGGACTCCAGTAAGTTTAATAAACTCAGCTCTGATCATCCGAAGCAATGGGAGAGGCACAGACTGTCTGCCATCTGCAGACAAAGTCCAAGTAACAAATTAAGCTGTGATGTGAATTGCATTCACTTTCCCAAAACACATTAAAATTTAAGTTCCTGTAGAAAGCAGCAACGACTTGGAGAGCAATATGCAGCACAAGACCTAACATTAGCAATGGGCATGGAGTGCCACACACTTGATGGCACTGTGCTACAGCCAGAAGTGTTACCTCAAAGCAGGCCTTGCACAGTTTAAGTGTGATAACAGCTAATTAGTCTCAGACACAGCTGACTCTTCACCTTCACCTGTCCCAGAGCACATTCACAGGGTCTTCAAACCACCTCAGTATCATAACAGGTCAAAAGGTTTTGGCACCGTCAGGCTGCTGCTAGAGAAGACACCAGGACAATACAAGTCCAGCACAAAGAAGGGAATAATCCAGCTTTGATAAGAAGAAAATTGTTGGTGCCAACAGACACTGGAAATCTCCAGCTGCTGTTGCTGCTTCTGAAGTTTGTGATGCTCTGACTCGCTTTTCCCCTTAGGTGGAACATGTGGGAAGAACACCAAACAGAAGACTGAGGAGCACCCTTCTTCTCCCACCAAAAGCAGCTCCATCAGAGCACCTCTGCATCAAAGTGTTGCTTTACTTGCAATGACTAAGAAATAAATCAGAAGCACTCTAGGAAGTCATGAGACGAGAGGATTTTCTTTAACAGAAGCTAAAACAAGCAGAGACAAAATAGACAGTACTAGACAAGCCAGCAACAGAGAAAGTGAGTGTGAAACACCAGGGAAATCCCAAACACCAAGAAAATCACAAGTGAACATGCCAAAAGACTCAGATAACCACTCACTGATTAACTTCACATTAATCTCCAAAAACAACAGCCAAGCAACGTTGTTTTTTAGATCTGATCGGTCAAAAGCAATTTCATGTTCATGTAGTTCATAAATGTAGTTTCATATAAGTAATTGACCTTATATGGCACTCAATGAGAAAGCGTTTCCTTATAATAAACAATTAAGAACTCCTAATCTCTGAATTTTTATAGGAGGGGATGATCATCATTTAGGGAGACACTTATAGCATCAATCCCCATGGAATTTGCTAGGTCAGATTTCGGTTTGGGAGTGGGTTGGTCATCTTTTTTAAAAAATAATTTTCATTAGCAAGTCAGGAAACATCTGACTGATGGCATTTGGCAATTAAAAATATGAAGCAGAAAACAGAGCAGATCTGAGCTACCCAGTGAGCTGGGTAGATTCTACAGTAATGCTGGCTACCAAAGCAAAAGGTATTTTAAGATAGCTATAAAAAACACATTTTAATAGTGAAACAAGATAAGATTACTCTTCCAAGAAGGTCCCCATGCAGGCTGTAGTAGGGAAGCAACTAAAGACAACTCAGTGGGACACTGGAACTAAAATTGTTAATAATATCCCTGCATTCTAACATTACCAGGCTACTGACAGTGCTTTCGGCTTTGCTTTCTGCAATACAACACACAGAATAATAATCACAGTTCTAGTATCCATTTTAAAAGTATCCACCTTTAAAATCATGTTTTAAAGATCAGTGGAAATAGGCCTAAGAGTTTTAAAGTGATTATAGAGTTAGGAAATAATCTTTCTGAACTTCAACTCCTACTGTATGTAATGAGATAACAGATGTGCCTTGATAATAGCACCTTATCATCATTCTGGACAAGAAATTCCAGAAAGTATGAGCTGGAAGCTTATGTTACACAATTTTTGTTCTGAGGACAAGCAGCTAACCTTGGAACGAGAACACCATCTCTCAGTATCTTTAAAGAAAGGCGGCCTCGCTGGAAGATATGCTTTACTCCACTCTCACAAACCCACCTTACCTCTTCAAGATACTAAGGATTCACAGCAGGTCATTATTCACTCCTGTTTGTTTCTCAACAGTAGATTCAAGAGATTATTTCCATTGTACACTTTTAGTAAACACTGATGCAGCAAGGTCCATGCAAATGAAAGTACAGATAAAGAAGTAGATGATAACATACTGTAAGATCAAGCCACCTGCCAAAAAAGCCAAATTGGAAGATGTACAAGAAACAGAAAAAGACTGGCTATTTTCACTGGAAGACCACTTGCTCAACTCTAATTGCTAAGGATTGCTGCAGTGTTAAAAGGTAGCTCTTCAAAGTATTTCTTGTAATGATATTTGAAGTGGCAAAAGAACTCCTTCCAAAAATAAAATAACCCTGCCCCAAATTATATCTGAAAATGTCTAAAATACCACGCTGTTCAATAAAGCGATAATGTTCAATAAAGCACACACTATAAAGCAATAAATGATGTCATTGGCCACTGAAACAAACAACAGATGCTGTCCCCCAAACCAGGATGAATGACCACAGTCAAACCTCATTTTGTAAGTATGAAAGTACAGAACAATGTCCCAAGACATTCCTCCTACCCTACAGCAGCTAATTTAATGTAGCTGGGATGAGTCTTTCCTAGTAAGAGAGGAAGCCAACTAGACAAGGACAGACCACTATGGTTTGACCAGATGGATTAGATAACAGCAAATTCTTTACCTCACAGCCACAGCAGTTATACAAGCCCACAGGGAAATTAAATGTAACTTACAACATACAAAGTTTAGTACAGAGATTATAGTTACCCAAAGTTACAAGATTTCACCCATGTAGCTTCTTTTAAGCTGAAGTATATGGCTAAAAAAAAAAGTCTCATGCTATTTCCCCACATACATAGAATCCACAAAAAAGTGTGTTAACATCTCTAAATCAAATAGCTCCAAAGAACCATGTTTATTAGCACCTACCAAAAATGCAAATACTGGGGAGACAACAGATAAGCTGACTACGAAAACAAAAAAAAGTACTAGACTTTCCACAGGCAGTGGTTTTGCCTATAAACCAAGTACCAGTGCCACCTTCCCTACACACAAGAGGAAAGAAGTGACCTACAAAGAGAAGGTGAACTTTGTGGACTCAATGCACTATGGTCCAAAGTATTGAGGACCTATTTTTCTAGATATATTAAAACATTTAGTATAAAATAATCTAGAGGGTCAACTCGAAGAGCAAAACTGGAAGATCAAAACCAAGAAAACCTCAGAGATAGAGTTTAAATACATGAAGAAAAAAAACCAAAAAATACCCCAAGTGATAAACCCAAGTGACCCCAACAAATATCAGCCATCTCCACTGTCCCAGCAGGAATATTCAACAATGGAACAGAAAACAGAAGAGTCGATTGAAATCCAATTGCTAACTACTTATGATCCTCAGTGGCAGAAGAGAAAATTTAATTGGACCAATTTGCACATTTACAGCATCTTTTGGTCTAACAATAACCCACAGAAAATCTACAGTTGGTTTTTGGAAAGAGCCAGAATTTCTTCCACAAGCAAGTTTAAAATATCTAAAGGGAAATTATTCAGAGAAGCTGTGGCTGCCCCATCCCTGGAGGGGTTCAAGGCCAGGCTGGATGGGGCTTGGAGCAACCTGGTCTGGTGGGAGGTGTCCCTGCCCAGGGCAGGGGGTGGCACTGGATGGTCTTTAAGATCCCTTGCAACCCAAACCATTCTATGATTTAAAATTACCACTTAAGTTTGAGCATCAGTTTTCAATATCGCAAGAGCCTTATTCATTCCTCCCACTGTAAGTTCTAAGCTTAGAAAAACAAACCAGAAATCACTGCTAATTTGCATCCTGTTTGAAAGCTATTTCTACAAAGGAAAAAACCTATTAAGAACTGTGCACGTATTTTCATTGTAAAATGAACACACAGTCTCATTAAATTACAATAAAAAAGAAAATCCAGGTTTTTCTTTTTTCTGATTTAATACTTATCAGTTTTCTTGCAAACTATGTAACAGAGGAGTTTAAAACAACAAAAGCTAGAACACAGAACAGCACCACCAAAGAAGTTTTTCTACACACCTTGTGCCAGCTCAAACTGTGCAAAAGCCACGTGCACAAAAGCAAACTTCTTGCAGTTCAGTCTGGCCAGATGAAACTGGTCCCGGGCCTCCTCTGGATCCTGCAGACTGGAAAAACAGCACATCAATAGTTACAAGAAGGTAACGAGCCTGAGTAACACAGATGAAGCTCCATGTGCTGTGTGACATGGAACTAGCACAGATAATCCTGGAAAAGCCATCCATCTGTAGCTGAATTTGTTTCGTCTTCATTAGAACCATTAGTGAAGCATAAATTAGCGAAGAGTTCTGAAAAGCTAATAATTCAAATATACGAAGCTGACCCTTTCCAAAAAAAAGAATGTGCTCAAACCTGAAAGGAAAGATTAAAGACGCATTCTTTGTCACTGTTTGTATTATTCCTCAAAATATGTAGATAATTTTTCCCTCAGAACACCCACCAACACGTACAGGCTGCAAGCTAACACTATCCAGAAAAAATCTCTATGCTTCTAGATGCATCCACTCCTGTAAGGCAGGGGGACAGGGAGTAGGCAGTTTTAGAAACACCAAGCATGGAAAAATTTATCATATTAAAGAAGTAAGAATAAATATTATAGACATTATTAGTTATATCCTGCAGGAATACAGTCACAAAGTTCCCAATCCAGGACATTGAAGTAATGCTGGACACCAAAATTGGGGTTTGAGCTTCTCTACATTGAAGAGCTTCTGCAACTTCACCCAAATTGTCAGATTCCCTTAATGATGCAGGTCACAAGGTGGATTTAAGTCTGTTCTCTGCAGACACACCAGGAGCAGCAGTGGCAAATGCTGTGTACTTCAATGATGTAGAGATTGTGCAACAAAGTCCTACATCACAGTTTAATGACATTTCAATTGACAACTCCTCCCTTTCTAATATTACCAAAAATAGAGGATTTAACACTTAGAAAAATCTACAACCAGCAGATAAAGTAATTTCTTCCAAAATTCCACCCTGGTTCAACAGGTAAGCAATGGTAGCACTTAGAAGTGGGGATAGTGAAAAACTTGTTACAATGTTTCAAGAAATAAGTACAGAAAAATACAACACAAAACAGGAGAACATATTTCCAGTAAAATTCTGGGGAATTGAGAATAAGAATAGTCTCTCCCACAGCTTGGGCACGTTACTGGACTCCAGTAAGTTTAATAAACTCAGCTCTGATCATCCAAAGCAATGGGAGAGGCACAGACTGTCTGCCATCTGCAGACAAAGTCCAAGTAACAAATTAAGCTGTGATGTGAATTGCATTCACTTTCCCAAAACACATTAAAATTTAAGTCCCTGTAGAAAGCAGCAACGACTTGGAGAGCAATATGCAGCACAAGACCTAACATTAGCAATGGGCATGGAGTGCCACACACTTGATGGCACTGTGCTACAGCCAGAAGTGTTACCTCAAAGCAGGCCTTGCACAGTTTAAGTGTGATAACAGCTAATTAGTCTCAGACACAGCTGACTCTTCACCTTCACCTGTCCCAGAGCACATTCACAGGGTCTTCAAACCACCTCAGTATCATAACAGGTCAAAAGGTTTTGGCACCGTCAGGCTGCTGCTAGAGAAGACACCAGGACAATACAAGTCCAGCACAAAGAAGGGAATAATCCAGCTTTGATAAGAAGAAAATTGTTGGTGCCAACAGACACTGGAAATCTCCAGCTGCTGTTGCTGCTTCTGAAGTTTGTGATGCTCTGACTCGCTTTTCCCCTTAGGTGGAACATGTGGGAAGAACACCAAACAGAAGACTGAGGAGCACCCTTCTTCTCCCACCAAAAGCAGCTCCATCAGAGCACCTCTGCATCAAAGTGTTGCTTTACTTGCAATGACTAAGAAATAAATCAGAAGCACTCTAGGAAGTCATGAGACGAGAGGATTTTCTTTAACAGAAGCTAAAACAAGCAGAGACAAAATAGACAGTACTAGACAAGCCAGCAACAGAGAAAGTGAGTGTGAAACACCAGGGAAATCCCAAACACCAAGAAAATCACAAGTGAACATGCCAAAAGACTCAGATAACCACTCACTGATTAACTTCACATTAATCTCCAAAAACAACAGCCAAGCAACGTTGTTTTTTAGATCTGATCGGTCAAAAGCAATTTCATGTTCATGTAGTTCATAAATGTAGTTTCATATAAGTAATTGACCTTATATGGCACTCAATGAGAAAGCGTTTCCTTATAATAAACAATTAAGAACTCCTAATCTCTGAAAGTAATTTTTATAGGAGGGGATGATCATCATTTAGGGAGACACTTATAGCATCAATCCCCATGGAATTTGCTAGGTCAGATTTCGGTTTGGGAGTGGGTTGGTCATCTTTTTTAAAAAATAATTTTCATTAGCAAGTCAGGAAACATCTGACTGATGGCATTTGGCAATTAAAAATATGAAGCAGAAAACAGAGCAGATCTGAGCTACCCAGTGAGCTGGGTAGATTCTACAGTAATGCTGGCTACCAAAGCAAAAGGTATTTTAAGATAGCTATAAAAAACACATTTTAATAGTGAAACAAGATAAGATTACTCTTCCAAGAAGGTCCCCATGCAGGCTGTAGTAGGGAAGCAACTAAAGACAACTCAGTGGGACACTGGAACTAAAATTGTTAATAATATCCCTGCATTCTAACATTACCAGGCTACTGACAGTGCTTTCGGCTTTGCTTTCTGCAATACAACACACAGAATAATAATCACAGTTCTAGTATCCATTTTAAAAGTATCCACCTTTAAAATCATGTTTTAAAGATCAGTGGAAATAGGCCTAAGAGTTTTAAAGTGATTATAGAGTTAGGAAATAATCTTTCTGAACTTCAACTCCTACTGTATGTAATGAGATAACAGATGTGCCTTGATAATAGCACCTTATCATCATTCTGGACAAGAAATTCCAGAAAGTATGAGCTGGAAGCTTATGTTACACAATTTTTGTTCTGAGGACAAGCAGCTAACCTTGGAACGAGAACACCATCTCTCAGTATCTTTAAAGAAAGGCGGCCTCGCTGGAAGATATGCTTTACTCCACTCACACAACACCACCTTACCTCTTCAAGATACTAAGGATTCACAGCAGGTCATTATTCACTCCTGTTTGTTTCTCAACAGTAGATTCAAGAGATTATTTCCATTGTACACTTTTAGTAAACACTGATGCAGCAAGGTCCATGCAAATGAAAGTACAGATAAAGAAGTAGATGATAACATACTGTAAGATCAAGCCACCTGCCAAAAAAGCCAAATTGGAAGATGTACAAGAAACAGAAAAAGACTGGCTATTTTCACTGGAAGACCACTTGCTCAACTCTAATTGCTAAGGATTGCTGCAGTGTTAAAAGGTAGCTCTTCAAAGTATTTCTTGTAATGATATTTGAAGTGGCAAAAGAACTCCTTCCAAAAATAAAATAACCCTGCCCCAAATTATATCTGAAAATGTCTAAAATACCACGCTGTTCAATAAAGCGATAATGTTCAATAAAGCACACACTATAAAGCAATAAATGATGTCATTGGCCACTGAAACAAACAACAGATGCTGTCCCCCAAACCAGGATGAATGACCACAGTCAAACCTCATTTTGTAAGTATGAAAGTACAGAACAATGTCCCAAGACATTCCTCCTACCCTACAGCAGCTAATTTAATGTAGCTGGGATGAGTCTTTCCTAGTAAGAGAGGAAGCCAACTAGACAAGGACAGACCACTATGGTTTGACCAGATGGATTAGATAACAGCAAATTCTTTACCTCACAGCCACAGCAGTTATACAAGCCCACAGGGAAATTAAATGTAACTTACAACATACAAAGTTTAGTACAGAGATTATAGTTACCCAAAGTTACAAGATTTCACCCATGTAGCTTCTTTTAAGCTGAAGTATATGGCTAAAAAAAAAAGTCTCATGCTATTTCCCCACATACATAGAATCCACAAAAAAGTGTGTTAACATCTCTAAATCAAATAGCTCCAAAGAACCATGTTTATTAGCACCTACCAAAAATGCAAATACTGGGGAGACAACAGATAAGCTGACTACCCAAAGCTGCTCAGTTTCAAGGAGCCAATGTGAAAACATCCACACTCAAAATGACTATTTGTTGCAGAAACCATTAGCTACCAAGCTGTTTTTGCAAAGCTGCTCATAGTTTCAAGGAGCCAATATGAAAACATCCACACTCAAAATGACTATTTGTTGCAGAAACCATTAGCTACCAAGCTGTTTTTATCACCATTCAAATGCAGAGTTCTTAGACTGAAAATCTATACTTACGCTTTCAACTCAGCAAATCTCACAAGGATGCGAGCGTAGCTCTCATCCTGACTGTGCTTTTCTGCAGGTAACGCGGTCACCGCTTGACTGTAGCGACCAATGAGTCTGTTCAGTAGGTTAGCATCCATCTGAGGAACACCCTTTTTCTCTAGCCTGAGCAAAAAACACAGCCAGTCTTCTGGATTATTTGCCGTCATCATTATTTGATTAACAGTTCCAGAGTTATCTGACAGGAAAAAAAAAAAACCAAAAACAAAGGAGATCGATTAAAACTGCAGCAAACGTGAGCAGAAGAAAACACTTTTTATAAGCTTGCATGTAAGATCACTAGAGATTTTATTATTTTTTTTAAACAAGATTAGAGCACAGTTAAACAAGGAGAGATTAAATGTATTTTGTGGTCATCATTACTGAAGAAACATAAAACCTTAACTCCTTTCAGTTAATAGTTCTTTCACTCAACCTAGGTGAAGATACGCTGCAGAAGTGGCAATAGCGTAACAAAAAAGACATACCTGTTGTATCAGCTGAGATTTTAGTACAGTTAAACTCATCTGTAATATTGTCCTCATTTCTGTATTTGTTTTTCAAGTCTCTAACTCTGTTCATGATAGAGGCAATCTGTGGCAATGCTCTTTCACTGCGGTTAAGATACGCTGCAGAAGTGGCAATAGCATAACAAAAGACATACCTGTTGTATCAGCTGAGATTTTAGTACAGTTAAACTCATCTGTAATATTGTCCTCATTTCTGTATTTGTTTTTCAAGTCTCTAACTCTGTTCATGATAGAGGCAATCTGTGGCAATGCTCTTTCACTGTGGTCCTCCTCCTCCATCTGCAAACACAAGGGTAAAAACCAGCGATGTTACTGAAGAACCTTAATTGGAATTAAAGCCTCTCACATATTAATTAAGACTCAACTATAACCTGTAACACAAATACTCTATTAAACCTTAGCCAGTGTAGTTATACAAGTAAACTTCATGGCAGAAGCCAAGATAAATGAGCAAAAGGAATCAGTACGTAACCAATCTGGCCAAACACGAGTCAATGCTTCACAGCAGCCCTTTCCCATAAAATATCCCTGTTTTAGTCAAAAACTGGGAGGTGGGATACGTTGCCACAACAACTAGGAGTCTGCTGTATTAAACCACATCCTGAATCCATAGATTAGCATGGCTAAGAGGCAGTCCTGCTGCGAGCCACACACTCCTGCCACCTTTCTGGAATAAAGGGGAATGAAACCAGCATTTGTCAGACCTCACAGCAACCTGGCTCAGGGAAAAACGCCATCAGAAAACCACATAAAAAAGGGGAAGAGCTTTTATCTTTTTTCCTGATGTTTTTTCTGCTCTCTCAACTGTGTCACCAGACAGACAAGAGAAAGGAAAGGGGAGAGACTTTCATTTGATGACACCTGTAAGGCTGGGTTAGACTGCCTTCAATGTGTCACCCCACACACATACACCTGCCTTAAACGTTTTTCATATGGAAAGAAAAGTTGATTACTGTAAACTTGAAAAGCACCGTGTACATTTACCACTACCAAAAGGTCTCAGCATCACTTCAACTACCTCAGAGCCTGGCGAGACATTCAACACATGACTTTATAACAGCTTTGCAGAAAAGCAAAAAAAAAAGCGCTAAGTTCTCAAAATGGTTCTTTCCTTCAATTACAAAATGAAATATTTTCAGTGATCTAAAAAAAGTAGAAGCAAGCATCCCCCAAATAGGGCTGGAAGCAAAACCTATACAGAAGAAAAAAATATGAAAGGTAAAGACAACATTTTAAATCAGCGCTATCTGAAAAACATTTTTTGTTTCACTGAGCTGAGACCAAATAAAAAAGAACCCTACCTTCATTCTTCTTTAAAAAAGAAGTACATTGAATAAATTCTAATTTCTGTACTTGTTTGGAACTTCCTTTACTATCTGTTTCTCCCTAAAGTGCATAGGGGAAAATATTAGGCTGTTCTGAGGCTGGCTCTGTTAACTGTCCCATTTTGGGGAGACTATGTTGCTAAAATTACACTGGCGATTACTGTAGCAAACACTGTTTACATGCTGTTCTAAAGATGATACTTATTTACTTCATAGGGGAAAAAAACCCAACACACATGTCTCTTCATAAGGAAGATTTTGGTACATATTGCAGTTTTGCCTTTGATATAGCAGAGGGGGGCACGGGAACTCAATACACCAAATCTCCTCTTTACAGGCGAGAATATCCTTAAAGATCTGCCCTTGAACTGTACCCCATTCCCTCAAAGTACAGATGAAGACAGCTTCTCCAAAACCTGAAGCACCAAGATGATCAAAAGAAGTCTACCTCAGGTTTAGCAATACCATAATCTCTCAAATACATGTCAAACTTACGTTTCTGGTGTGCTGCTTAATTGTTCAAGGTTCAACGTGTACTATGGGGAGAAAACTTCTCCCAAAGAAAGGATCTGCCTTGACAAAAAAGTAACGTGGATGAGGGTCAGACTATCTCAGATGGTCTCAAGAATCCAACAAAGGCAAGAAATGTAGCTCTCCATCCTGAAGAAGTTCCTGTGTATCAAAAATGGAATGGTTAGACATTGAAAAGTAAATGAGTATGAGTATTAAGAGCCAGGGAAGCAAAGAATAAAGAGAACATGCATCCAGAGATCAGGAAGATACAGAACAACCTTTAAAAAAAGTGTAGTAAAGTAACTTCAACCCCTCTCACAGACCCACTAAATAAGGAGCCAAGGAACAGAGATGAAAAGGGCTGAGTATGTTGTAAATGGATGAAGTGGCAGTACTGGTCATCCATAGGATTTCATACGTAATACACCCAACAACACGTATTGATACTAAATAACAATATTCAGTCTCGAAATACCAGATTTGCTGTGTTAGACTATTTGTTCAGTTTTCCTCAAATGCAAACTTTGAGAAAGTATGAAAACACTTTTTAATCCTTGAAGAAAAAAGTATATTCTTCCTATCCCTGCAATCTACTGTAATACTGCATCTGTTGAGCAGTAAAAAATTTAAGAAAGTGCCCAAAAGCTTGCCTAGCTTTTTCCCTCCAAGCCTAGTAAAATATATTGAAGTTATCCTTTTATCTATATTTTCCTTATACCTCCAGACCATTGTGGCTACAAATGTTAAAGATTTCCTTAGCTCTGCTCTTATGGTTTGATTAAAGTGTCTTATAGTGTCTAATGAAGAACTTTGAGTTAAGTCCTCTACTCTGTGTAGAGGTGGCATTTGTACCTCCTCAGGTTCAGGAACTCTTTCCATGAACGTGTTTTCTGGTGCCTTCCTTTCCTGTGCAGAAATATCACACACAAAAAAGAGGGGGAAACTAACTGTAGCCTTTGTCTTCTACAGTATTTGCATTATTCTGCTGATATATTCAATTTGTTATTTAATAGCTCTCACCATTTAAGCAAAAATGCTCATGCTTGATGGTGGTAGAGCAAATGCTGTCAGTTACAGGGAGCAGAACTTCCTCCAAGTGCAGTTATATCAACATTGCTTAAATACACCAAAGACCCTACCTCAACATTAGCATCTATCACGTGGACATTCAAGTGTTTAAAAGTTAGTATCCTCGGGATCTTCATGCCTTGATTCAAGGCAAGTACAAATGGAAACACAGGATAACACCACACAACCACCTTCAGAACCACATGGCATTATCTGTCATCCCTCCAGTAATGTAGAATCTGGTTTTTATTACTGCTTTGAAGAAACAGATACTGGTTTTCACACTGCTGAATTTATTTAAAACCCACAGGCAGTCATGAAAGCAGAAGACCTTGCTAAAAGATACAAGCTTTTAGGTTAAATTTTAAAGAGCAAATTGCAATGGCAGAAATATCAAAGAAATCCTGAAACTTTTGCTTACTCCAGATGGACATTAAAAAAATGGTTACTAGAAATAGTCAAGCTAAATTTTTCCATAAGCAGTCACCAAAATCTGAATTCAGATGAGCGGCACAGCCCTCCAAATCCTCTCCAACTTCAGCTCCCTTCATACTCTGATTACAAGTCGGGGTTCCAAGATTATTAATTAGCTATCTAACTAAACAGACTCAGTAACTCACTTCTAACCTGTTCCCTAGTGCAGCCATTAGTGGAAGTCTCTCCTTTATCCAGTCATTATGTCACAAAATACATAGAAATGTGGTGATTTCGAAGCCTCTACCCAGGCTTTAAAAAAATCTTATGTATGTGCATAATCTTTGTTTGGTTTTGTTTACAAATCTTAAAGCCTAGACCAGGCTTTTTTTTAAAGGGAAACAAAAACACCCCAACATACAAAAAAAAAAAAAATTTAAGAGAAATATAGCCCAGGAATTACAACTGCTGAGAGCAGTTTTAATTGAGGGTATCACTACACACACACACAAAAAAAAGTTTTAAGAGACTAGCAATATTAACTATGAAAATAAATAGAAAAAACTAAAATCCTGGTGTTAGCTACAAAAGAACATAAGATTCAAAGATTTGAAATAGGACTAATCAGAAAGACACTGAAGAGCAGAGGAGCAGGTGAGCTACTGCAGCATCACCAAACCAGAGGCTGTATGGCAGGTAAGAGTTATCAAGAGCCACGATTTTAAGCTCTGAAGAGTTAAGGCTATAGCCCAGGAGTAACAACTACTGAGAGCAGTTTTAATTGAGGGTATCACTACAGAAATAGCAATTGCTTTAGCACCTGAATGGGTACGGAGTCCAAGATTTTTCTCTCCTTTCCCCCTCTCCTTGCCCACATGCGCCTTCCTGTTTCCAAAACAATTCGCCCAAATTAACATCAATCACAGTCCTGCTTTATATGTATTTATAGAAAGTGCTTCTCCTCAGCCTAACTGAGAATAACTTGCACAATAACCTCAACCCATTTGGTCTTCTCCTGTATTTGCCAAGCCTGCATCCATCTGTATTATCCAGAACTACTTCTTCTCTTAGTTTTATAATATACCGAGCACAAACAAGGGGGGGGGGGGGGGGTCACTGAGAATAACTTGCACAATAACCTCAATCAATTTAATCTTCTCCTGCATTTGCTAAGCCTGCATCCAGCTGTACTATCTAGAACTTCTTCTTCTTTTAATTTCATAGCAGAGCGAGCACAAACAAGGGGGAGAAAAAACACCACCGCTCTCGAAACTCCTTATAAAGTTCAGTTTAAAGAAGGTACAGAAGAGGAAGGCGTTGAGAGAAGGTGACCCGTGAGGTGAGCAGAGAGAGACAGCCGCTCCCCTTCCCCACAGGGAACCCGCCGAGGC